>NC_092210.1:92185333-92190020 GCF_043381705.1 Parasteatoda tepidariorum | reverse complement strand
AAGCAATGTCAACAACAGATGATATGTTCCTTAATCCAAAAAAATCGAACTTTTATAAGTAGTTGAACTCAAAATCTATCTATTAATAAATAGAAAGAAAAACATTTCTCAATAGTTGGCGTCATTTGCTGAATGTAAAGAATGTTACGTAATATACACAATAATATTTATTTATCGCAATTATTTTTCAGGAAACTTAAAAAATTATGTTCCTAATAACATTTGAAATTTTAACATTCGTTGTTTTTTTATTACATATTAATTTTAATAATAAGACATAAACGAGTATTTAATTATACAATATTTACTTTTTTTGTTTCCAAAAAATCAATGTGCATATTAATTGTTTTGTCATGAAACAGAAATAATATAATCACAAAATATAATAAATTCTAATTTATGACCTTATAAGGAGGGAGAGAAAATGTCCCTCTCGATTTTGATCAGTGGTTTCCAACTGGCGGCCAGGGAGCAGCATCCGGCCTGCGAAGCCTTTTTTTTTGTGGCCCGTGAATTAAAATATATTAGTTCTCATTTTTTTGCGGACAATTTTCTTAAAAAATCTATATGGGTTTAAAATACTTTTCTCGTTAATAAAAACCTAATTTCTTCGAAACCGTGTTTCTGTGAAATTTATACCAACGGTGCAAAAAACAATTATTTCTCAGGTTCTGCATCCAAGAAAATATTTATTCAAATACAAAAATAATCGTGTATCTCTTTTTTACTTCATTTTTTATATTTTGTGAATATAATTTAGCATGTGTGTATCAGAAATTTTCTCGAAGAAATTCTCCGATTTAACTTTTTGAAACCACTCATTTTGGACGAAAATATTGACACACACATTTGTAAATTTTTAAATTTAAAATGTAAATATCTATTCTCTGGTGGATGCAGCAGACAAATCTCAATTTTCTCATTGAACATTTTGTGTGTTACTATGTAAGTTTCAATACCAACCTTTTTAAAGTTTTATATCGCAACAATTAGATATCTATTGCAAATTAATTGTTTAGGGGAGGACCCCACTCCGAGATGGTAAAATATTAACGTTTTTCCTGAATTTTTTTTAGGTAATAGAGACAATGCTGAGACATGTTATTTAGCTACAAGTTAAGTCTATTTTAAAAAAATTTCTTTTACAAAATAATACAAAATAAGTTAGTGGCAGCTCCGTGTCTGGCTGGTCATCAAAAAGTAGCACCTCACCGGCATCACTGGATTTATTAAAATTATTTCGAATTTGAATTTTTCATTATATGTTTTGAAAATTTACTTATTTTGTTTCGTTAACAATTTCCTAAGTTTCTTAAATGAACAATTCGATTTTCTTATATTAAAATTATGTATATGTTACATAGGGGGGAGGGGGCTTAAGAATTTTAGAAAGGCTTAGGTGGGGCATGGTACAGAAAAGGTTGGGAAACACTGTATTAGACTTTAACGAATAATATTTCTTATGCAATGAATAAACTTTAATAGTTATAATATATTTAATTCAGAATTGTGTTTTCATTCGAAAATCAAAGTTCATTGCTAGTAGAATATTGAAGGGCAACAGCGTTAAATTAAGCACATTATGAAAATATTACAGCATTAGCGATTTAAATTTTAAGTTTTTTAGTAATAATATAACGATCAAAACAAATTAGTTGCTGTCAGAAAAAAATAACTTATCACTTGACACTGCATAAGAACATATGTACTCAAAATTACATTTTTACGAGGGATTCAAACTTAAATACAATATATAATAACATGAAATAATTGATGATGAAATACTTACTTTTTGTATCTTATTAGTCTTGCTCGATGGAGATCCCATGCATCCCATCAAAGCTCACGCGATATGGAATAATATTTATATTTCCATTATCGCATGAGCTTTGAGCTTCTAACGCTTCTCTATGGCGAAAGACCTAGATGGCGCGAATAAATTTACTGTTGTTTTAACGTATTTGGTTAAAATAATCAATCAACGGTTTTTCTCAATGTTAACTATTTGAATGCCATATTTTTTACGTTTATT
Organism: Parasteatoda tepidariorum; assembly: GCF_043381705.1. Classification (NCBI taxonomy): domain Eukaryota; kingdom Metazoa; phylum Arthropoda; class Arachnida; order Araneae; family Theridiidae; genus Parasteatoda; species Parasteatoda tepidariorum. Next base: position 92,187,988 of record NC_092210.1, on the reverse strand, counting down.
CTACTGTTTTGGAAACTATTTTTCTATAAAATTTCTAACAGTGTAGGTTGGCTTAGTTGGTACGATAAAATTCTGGTTGTTTGACCATATTATGTGAAAGCAGTGAATTAACGATTTTTTTCACAGTCAACAGTTTGATTACCATATTATTTATGGTGATTTGACTGTTACGTTTGAATATGGTGAAATAACAATGAAATAAATTGTTATTTAACCATCTTTTCCTAGAAATTTCTAACAGTGTATATGAAAAAATTGAGTAAAAATATAAGAGACTAAAAGAAAATGAAAGGCGAGCGAACGAATTTAAGGATGTTCAAAAGTGGGTGAGAAATGTAAAGAAACTTTTTCTCCTTATCTAAAGGAAAGTGAGACCTCCCATAGTGCATCCCACTGTAACTTTACTCTTTCTTTTGAAGAAGTCCCCCATTCTTAAACAAGAAAAGATAAGAGAAAGACCAGAATGCAGAGAATCCATGATCCCTGAATAAATTTTTATTTTCTTTATTTTTCCACTACCACAAGCAAAGAGAAAAGAATTTGTTTTTCCTCTTCGTATCACATTACAAGATTGCAGTCCTTCTAAAAAGGCAATTAACCAGGGAACCCCTTCAGACAGAGATAGATCTTTGGTGATGACCAGAGGACAGAGAAATGTAAAATCCATAGGGTGTCTCATGCTTGTAAATCTTCAGTTTCATCAGGGGTTAAAATCGCTTTGAAAAACATTTTCTGGATCTGTTGATTAGATTTCAAAAAGAACCCCTGCTGTAAATTAGCGTAAATCCTTCCAAAACAGGAAATATTTGTCATCCATGGTGGGAATCACCTCCACAAAAGTGTGAAATACTAAAAATGGGAGGTGCTTCTGTCTGGCTCATCAACTAATTTGAACCAATGAAGGGATTTAACAATGAATATAACCCTCTGTTTTGAAAAATAAAGACAGACGTAATTGTAGGTTGTTAGGTGCTCACACTCCAATGAACAATTCTGCTCATTCTTGTTGTTATTTCAAAATTTAATTCAAGAAAATAAATATTTATAGTCTATTTTGGAATTTTATAATCTAATTTGATAGGTTACATTTTTTTCAGATAGGTTTTAATTCATTCAACTATTTAAGTGGTAAGATTTTTTTCCTTGATTGTAAGTAATCATTTCCTAAATATTTAAATAAATGTAATAATCTGATATTAATAATTTGTATTAATAATTTTATATTGTATAATTAAATATTCGTTAATGCTTTATTAAAATTAATATGTAATTAAAAAAAGATAAATGTTAAAATTTTAAACGTTATTGGGGACATAATTTTTTAAATTTCCTGAAAACTTATTGCGATAGGTAAATAATTTTGTATATATTAAGTAAGTAACATTCTTAAAGTAACATACTTTTCTTTTTATTAGATATTAATAGATAAATTTTGAATTTAACCACTTGTAAAAGTTTGATCTTTTTTTTCTCCTTTGAATGGTTAAGAAGCATATCATCAGTTGTTGGCATTTTTTTTTTTTTTTTGTACTCTTAAGTTACAGAAGTATATTCAGTCACAATTTTAAATATATTTTAATGCTTTAAATGTGAATTGCAATAATCCTTCTACTTGCAAATTGAAATTCTTTCATCTAATTTTAAAAGACATGTTTGTTTTTAATTTTTTAAACTATATTCAGTTAATATTTATCAAACTGTCTTTGACTTTGAAATTGAATCAACTTCTTCCTTATTTCTCGGGCACAAAATTTTGCAAATCTTTCTCCTATATTTTTTCTTTTTTTTTCAGATTGCCATTTTCTTCCTTTTTTTAAAAAAAAAAAATAGATTAAACAAATACTACTTTTTTAATTTTATATAAATACTATTCTTTTAATTTTTAAGTGTTTAACAATATATATCACTTACATTACATTTATATCACCCCATATCACATTGCTTGAAAAAAATTGGTATACTATTTTTAAATGGGTTTATAATGTGTCCTCCATTTATATATTTATTTCTGGTAGCAAAATAATATTAATGTTATAATTTGTTGTTTATAACCCAATCATTACAAGAGTTTAGTAACCTGAAAGAAAAAGTTATCAATAAAGTGATAATCACAATAATATTTTTTCATTAAATAATTATCTTTATTTTAAGAGTATATTTAAAAAAAAAAAACAAAAAAAAAACAATAAGCATCTAATGTATTGAAAAACTAGAGCCTGTTTAGTTATGAAGGCTAAGCATTCTTATAATGTATTTTCATAAAGATGCAAAAAGTCATCTTCTCGAATATTTCAATGATTCATATTTTTCTTTTTCCATAAAAACAACTTAATTTACACAAGTATAAACGACCTTTATAATTGCGTAGAATTTTTTTTCACTTTGCTTGAAAATCTCTCTAGGTACTTCTCAGATTGCGATTATCCCCTAAATTTTGGGATCCAGAAATCCAAATCCGTCGAAAAAATGGCATGTATAAACAGAAACTTCAGAGAAAGTACGTTTTAGTATCTGATTTCGTAACTTAAAATATCATACCTGCACCTATTAATTATCATATTTTAAGTCACCCCTTGAACCATTGAGATGAGAAGAAAGTGAAGATCTGATCATTAGATCAAAAGTTATCAGGATGATCCGTTTATTTATTTTTTT
>NC_092210.1:92181393-92185046 GCF_043381705.1 Parasteatoda tepidariorum | reverse complement strand
TTATTTATTTGTAAAAAAACATTTATTTTAGGATTCTAAAATGAAAAGAGATCAAAAACTTTCAATCTTTTAAAAATTATTACCCTTAGGTATATTAATTATTAATATGTTAAAAATAATTTTTTCATGTAATGTATCAAAATTATTATTCCTTATGATTGATTTAAATTTGTTTCAAGTATTTTGTAATAATATTTAATCAGCAATTTAGATAATTTGGTTTTTGCCGGTTTTTACCAGTTTTTGCCGGTTTTTACCAGGTTTTTACCACTGTCCTGGCAAAAAACCCTTTTTGCCGGCAAAAACTCCAACCCTGCCTAGTACCTATTAATTATCATATTTTAAGTCACCCCTTGAACCATTGAGATGAGAAGAAAGTGAAGATCTGATCATTAGATCAAAAGTTATCAGGATGGTTCGTTGATTTATTTTTTTGCGCACTGAACGTCTAAAAATTTATAATTCAAATTTGCTTAATATTTTGCTTTATTTTTAATTTGTTCCATTGTGATGCGAAGAGAATTTTTCATAATTTGTTTTTTTTTAATTAAATATGCTAGAATGTATTCTGGTCTATTTCTTTACTTTTTGCCTTTTTTTTACTGTTAGCAAAAGAATTATTTCTAGATATTCTTAAAACTAATCGTCAACTTCCCCTAATTTATTTCTCAATAAAGAATGTATTATTGTCGCTATTAAGTCTTGTTTTGTATGAAATTGTGTGTATAATTTTTCTAATTATCTGTTATTATATAATGATTGTAAAATGTAATTATATTAAGAGCATTGGTTTTTTATTTTATTGAACAGTAAATAAACTAATCAAAACATATCTTTTGATTGTAGCTATTTTATTCGTAATTATCATAACAAATTGTAATTATTTACACTGTAATCTTTAATGAATTTATTATATCGCGATGATTTTATTGTTTTGATGTTAGCAAAGCGTGATTATTTAAAAAAAAATCAATTTCCTTCAGTTTTAATTTTGAAAATGTTAGGTAATCAATGTTCTTCTCAGAGCTACATTTGTTGTGTGTACATAATTTTATTAACAAATTATATTTATAAAATATAATTGTGCTTAATTAAACAACTTCTTAGAATTTTTATTGACAATTGAAAAAACACAGTAGAATCTTCTATATAAATGTGATAAAAAAGCCTATCTTAATTTCTTACCGATGAGGATTTCGAATACACGTGAATGCATAACAATTAAAAAGAGATAATTTTATTGTAATATTTATTCATTTATCAATTTTTTTTTAATTCAATTCAATCTTTTTGTGATATTGTCAAAAGAGTTAAATACTTCAAACAATGCTTTTATTTTGTATTGGATAAAAAAAAAAGAATATTAATATTTTAGGAAGGGCGCCAGTAAGAGATTTGCCATAGACGCTTCTTTCCATAGATACGCCTCTGATCAGGGGCCCTACCATGAGCTACCAGGAATGGAATGAAGATTCCTGGCTGGAAAATGAAACTGGGAAAGTTTGGTTCCATGAATGTTCAATACCGTAGGTACCATGAACACTCCCTTGGAATCAGACATTCCATGATAACTCTCTCTCAGGGCGTGGGTAAAATTTAACCAATCACACAATTTACTTTAGATTTTCTTTTCAGGTTTGGCAGCATTAGCATGAGTAAAACGAAATGAGCCTCTGCTATTTAGATAGTATTTTTGACTACTTATTGTTTTCTTTTTATAATGTTTTTTGTTTTCACTAGACTAAAAAAACATGTACTGCGAATACTTTGAAATATTCTTTAATTTATTATACATATATTTTTATTAATTAAAAACTGTCATATTTATCATGTATAATTCATAAAATAAAATCATTTTTTCATAATAAATATTTCTGATATATCCCTTAATATGTTTTATTATTTATTTTAAATATTTTTTAAAAAGTACAGCTCTTAAAATAATGATCATATTTTAATGAAATAAGACTCAAATTTTCATGCCTGAGAACTGCATGTAGATAGATTACTAATTATACTAGTTTCTAAATCAAAACTAATTGCCAGAAAGAATTCAAATTTTATCAGACAAAAAATTAACGTTTACATATTCTCTTTGAAATTAATATAATTTCAGAAAAGTTCATTAGTTTTCAATTAAATTTGTAACAATATGAATGACTAAAGTTAATACTTTGCTAATTACTTTATTTGTTACATTATTAAAGCGACTGTTTTTACTGACAGTTAAATAATTATGTTCAAAAGAAATTAATTTATAGAACTGCGTAAATTTTTTTTCGTGATTTGTAAAATCATTTTACGCATGAAATACTTAAAACTTATAGTTCAGGGAACTACTTCCACAGCTTTTATAGTATATATATTTTAATAGAAGAATGAGAATAAAAATTTTTAAAATGAATAAAAGAAGAATTAAGTATTACATATTTCATAAATATTTTTTGAAACGTTTTTATTCTTTTTTCTTTTCCCATTATTCTTTTTTGAATTTCCTATTATAAATAAATTGTTTACTTTATAATACATCATGCCTGTAACAAATTCCTTTAAATGTGTTGCATCGGTGTATAGTATAAAGAACTATCGTTCGGAAGGAAGTTAAATACTGTTGAATTAAAAGTTTCTTCGAAAGGAAATTAAAAAAAGAAATTATTGGTACTTCAAAAAAAGGTATTGGCCAAGTAATATATCCCAGGTAATAATAACATAGAAATAGTAACAATTATCATATAATGAGAGCATAATTCTACTTAGTTTGACGTAATTTCTTAGTTAACTCGTGAAAGTATCTTTTCGTTCACACATACTAATGAAACAAAACATTTCTCTTTTAATTATCGTCTTGAAAATGGCACGTTTATCTTTTAGAAATTTTGTTATCTTCTCTTATGAAATAGAAAAAAGACATTCATCGGCGAAATATCGTATTTAGTCCTCAAAAATTCCCTCCCAAGAATGAGGATTCTGGGCAGTAGACAAGTTTCTTACCAGCTTCCTGGAGAGTAAAAAGAAATTCCTGCTTTACATGACATCATTCCCTCATGGTAGGGTCCCAGAAGGTGGAAATCGGGAATGTAATAGAATTGCACATGAGAGTGCAATAATCTCACCAAACCTAGCTCCGTAGACAAACATGCAGACTCGCAAATATTTCATCAAACATGTAAAATGATTGGCGCTTTCATGTACTAAACTGATGGTACGTCAAAAGGGATTATGGTAGAATGAATTGTGAAAACATTGAACAGACTATTGTGAAAAGCACTAGGGGTCTGTCCAGACATTTTGTGAAAAGTCCGTTTTTGTAAAATTGTGAAAAAATGACTCATAATTTGTGAATATAAAATAAATGTTAAATCACATTCTTTCAACCAGGGTCCTACTTTTGTGAATTTGTGGAAATAGGGTCCTGTTATTGCAAAAACCTTTTTCAAGGAGTTTTTAAATTGTAAAGATATACAAGATTATGCTCAACACTGTAAAATGACATTTTAAAAAATAAACAATGATTGCTGCTACTAAATTAGAGATGCAACATACAAATATTTGGTATTTAGTCTATACTGCTGCAGCAGAATATTCATTTTTGGACAAATAAAGGAAGAAGTGTCTGCGGAAGACAAAACTTAGTTCGTTTGCATCTGTCTTCC
>NC_092210.1:92125912-92180893 GCF_043381705.1 Parasteatoda tepidariorum | reverse complement strand
GTTTTATTTATATATTTTTTTTTTGAAAAGTTTTTTTTTTACAATTGGATCGTCGGTTTAATGAGGGAAATAAAATCGAACCGAATGCAAGTAGGGAGCATTCACACTGCATGTGATTTCCATTGCGTGCGAAAAATTCGTATATTCATGAAAGAACTATTTGCGCATGTGCAAATTACGTTGACATGCGATCGCATATCCAATTTGATTATAGCAAGAATGATCCTTAAGAATAATGCTTTTGTCTTACTGAAAGGTACATACTTCTACTTCAATTTCTTTATTTTATTTTATTTGTATTGTTGTCGCGCGATAAATTTAAATGTACTCAATCCAACGAATTTAATTTTCAGGTAGTACCAATTATGTATTATAGTCTACCATTCATAATTTATTTTCTTTATGGAGGAAGATTTTTGTATCGTAATCTGTGATAGAATAATTGCAGAGTCTCGGTGAACCGCAAGAAACCTTAAAGAAAAACATAGGATTGACCAACTTGTAAAGTGTAACTGGCAAACCTTTCGCTTCCTTTTTTTTAAAGCAAAATAAAAAAGATAAAAATTGTTTTTAAAACCATTTAGCGACAGATCACGATATGGAAATATACGCTATTTAAGTGTGGGCTTCAGAAATATACAACTCATAAATAAATAACTCTTTCTTTACAAATGTATATAAATGTTAGAAAGTGAAATGTTTATAAAAAAGTGAAATATTTAAAAAGAAATTAAGAATTTTATTTTAACATTTTAGGTCTGTCTATCTACTATGGATAAAGAATCATCAAAATCGTTATTTTCTCTGCAGCGCTGTCCTAATATATATCGAATTAACTTAGAGTCCTCTAGTTTAAATGAAGTTCTTTCAGTTTTCGTGGACGAAATATTACTGGGTTGTTGTTCATCAGCAGCAGAATCTGTTCTTGTTGAATACCTCACTAGCATAGTGGAGCCAATCGGATGGAAAGCTGTCTGGAGGTCAACTAGAAAATCTTCTATTGTTGATTCAGAGCTAGATTTCATAGTGGAAGTAATACTTATTTTGGCTTTTTTATTTTAAAATGTGAATTTTTATTGTAAATATAAATTTTCCTGGTAGCATTTCATTGCTTTGTTGATTCAAAGCTAGATTTCATAATGGAAGTAATACTTGTATTGGCTTTTTTATTTTAAAATATGAATTTTTATAGTCGATATAAATTTTCCAGGTAGCACATTGCATTGTTTTGAATATTTTGACCCTTTGCCTGCTGCAGGCGTATATTAAAGCTTTACTAAGCCGTTAACTGCCTCTGGTATACATATAAGCCTTTCCGTTGTATGCAGCCAAAGTGTCACTATCAGTAAAACTACTGACACTGCTTTGGAGTGCAATAGAATGACCCTGAGAGCCAGGGTTGGCAAGATTTTGTCGCAGGTGGAAAAAACCATGGTAAATACCGGTAAAAACCGTCCTGGCAAAAACAGGTTTTTGCCAAGCAAATTGGCAAAAACCTATATTTTCCAAGATGTGAGGACAAAAACACATTTTTGATACAAAATCATTCCTAAAATTGAAATACAGTGATCTCTCACTTATGCACCACCTCTTTTATTCACCTTTTTCATTTATACGACGATTTTTATAGGTCCCAGTACATTAGATAGGAAAATAATGATAAACATCCTTCGTTTATGTGTCGCTCTGAAAATAAATTTTTCAATTATGCGCCGAAATTTTAGGCTAGCATTTTAATTTTTTAATCCTTTAAATATTTTTTCTTTAAAAAAAATGTTTTAAATTAAAAATGAAGCAAATGAGCAATCCTTGTTACAGATAAAGAGAAATATTGTTAGATCCTATTGAATTTGCTTCCCCCTGTAACCTTTTCATTTTTGCTGTTTCTGGAAAGACATTCTTTCTAAAATTTTGAATAGGGTGTCTTATCTTTTACACCAACAACAATGAAAGCCCATTCATCTTTCCCAAAATGACCGTTCCTCTTGTCCAGAGGTTAGTTTTACTTCCATGCTGTTTACTAGAAAAAGAAGACACCTGGAATACAAAAGATGAAAGAGACCGCGATCACTTACTTGCAGTCAGATGGACATAAAAGGAGGTGATCTGTTTAGTGAGGGAAATACTTGAACAACTTATTGTGCAGCATATTATGACGTCAAGTACTACTTTTCCTAGAAATTTATCATGTGATGTTTCACCCCCTCCCATAAAACTCAAATTTTTTGTGAAGAACTGTTCATTTATATCTAACTGAAACTTGTGAATGATGAGAATGTGGTGGATGATACTGACGAGATGATAAAGTTCCTCCAAATCACACAGCAGCATTGAAAGCTTTAGACACTATTCCTGACTATTCACAATTTAATTTTGCTTCTGAAACTCCCTCTTATCCCATCAGGGTTTAAGCTGAGTCTAAAAATTCATTAGCAAAAAAGCTAAAATCTGAAAAAAAGTTTTAGCAAAATGCTAAAATGCCATTAGGCTTATAAAATTACTTTATATCAAACAAGTACTGTAAGTTATCTGACAAAGAATAGCTTAATGTACAAGAATATCAAAAAGAATACCTATAACAAAAATCATTNATCACGTTTTTTTCGTGAACGCTAGCGTCATGGTTCTTCTTGCGAAAGATATTTAGATTTTTTCTTCTTGTTTGATCAAGTTTTTTTCATGGATGTTAGCGTCATGGTTTTTCGTGGAAGCTTTTTTTTTTAAATGGAATTTAGTAAAATCCTTTAGCGAAAATGCTTTGTTGAATTTTAGCATTGAGGGGTCTTTTCGCATTTTGCGAAAAAAGCTACCGTAACGGAAACCCTGTATCCCATTTATATGAACTGGAAAAAACTGCTTTTGAATAACGTCGGCAAAAACAAATACAAACATGCATTAAGATTATTTTGTAAGAAAATAAATTGTCTTAAGGTATGTTAAATTTTTTCTTTGTATAATTATAGTAAATACCAAAACAGTATAAATATTAACATTTAATCTTTAGAAACATATTTATTCATATTGTCACTGCAATTTACGTTGCGTTTTAGAATTTTTAAGTTTTTCACTTATGCGCTTTTTTCTCTTGGCCCCTTACACCGGTGCATAAGTGAGAGTTCACTGTATATACTATGAATATAAATAATTACAAAAAAATTAACAAAATTACTATTCCATAATTAAATGATAATGTAATAATATATCATTTTAGTAGTTTAAAACATTATTGATTGGAAAATTTGTGATTATTCTCTTTTTTCCAGTGAAATGAGCTTATTTTAAACTAATATAACCATAATTTAAAGCATAAAATATCTATCAACATGTGTAGTTAATTATTGTACAAATAATAATTTTTTATAATAAATAATAGTATTATACAAATAATAATATTTATTTGTAAAAAAACATTTATTTTAGGATTCTAAAATGAAAAGAGATCAAAAACTTTCAATCTTTTAAAAATTATTACCCTTAGGTATATTAATTATTAATATGTTAAAAATAATTTTTTCATGTAATGTATCAAAATTATTATTCCTTATGATTGATTTAAATTTGTTTCAAGTATTTTGTAATAATATTTATTCAGCAATTTAGATAATTTGGTTTTTCCGGTTTTTGCCACTGTCCTGGCAAAAAACCCTTTTTGCCGGCAAATACTCCAACCCTACTGAGAGCAGAGTTGGAAAGGTTTAGGACCGAATGTATTAATCCAGGGTTTAAACTGTCCAAATCCTATTCACTCAAATTATGTCATAATTTTAAAAAAAATATTGTGAAAAATAAAGTTACTTTTTGAACAAGAAACAAAGTGAAGACAAGTTTTGGTTTTTATTAAAAAAGTTTATTATTCAGGGGTCTGTCTAGGTTTTTCTGTGAGGTACTTATTTTGTGAAAATTTAGACATAATTTGTAAAAATTACGTTAAAAAATTAACACAAAAATGTGATAAAAATATGGATTTTTCATTTCTGACGGGATGCAAAAATAAAATTTTAAGAAGAAATATTTTGTGAAACTAACGTTTTTCCTACAGTTGAATTTGTGAAGGTACCGCTAAACGGTAGTAAATTTGGCCTGGACAGACCCCTGTTATTATATTTAATATTGCATTCATTATCCTTAACCAAAAGCATAATTTATCAGTATTAAGAGCATATTTAAGAGATAAGGTATTCACTTTTGTTATTCAGTGAATTTTGGAACTTCAAAAGTTATAAATCTTTTCATATTATATTATTTTTCTTTAATAAGTTAAAGCAAATTGTATAAAAATTATAAAATATTTATTGATATATGTAATTATTATGTGCACAATGGTTACACATATAGAATTTTTATCAATATTCAAGGTTTTGGACACTTTAAGACAGTCAAACCCAAATGACCTGTCCGAAACCCCAACCCTGCCTGAGAATGTTTTCAGACAAGAAGCTCATAGAAAGTTGATCATAGTTGTGCAGTTATTGATTGTGTTTCTTTCAAGTAGTTCACACTTTTTTGTTATTATTTGGCTTCTGTATGATAATTTTTTTTTTTTTTTTGTAAATATGACTGAGAGTGAATTTAAGCTATCATTTTCCTTCTTTTTGAAATTTATAAATTATTTGGGATGAAGACAACTCTGATTGCGACTTGCAATTTTTTTTTTCTTTGTAAAAGTAAACAGTTTCTAGATTGAAAAGCGTGCCTCTTCTTTTTCTGCAATAGGCATTAAAATTATGAGTGCTTCTGTGAAAACCGGTGGTACTGGGAACTGAGAGTATAAGAGCTCATTTATATTATAAAGTATAAGTTTATAATACTATTTTCAAGATTTTTAACTCTAAACAGCTACCAAGGGGTAAAATGACCAGAGTTGACATTGCATTTGGGTAAAATAGTGCTATCAAGAGTTAAAAAGTGTTCATTTTTTTTCTTCTTAAAGATAGTCAGACTATAGAAATATTCATATTTTTCGCATATTTCTATTCAGTTCTTGCTCTTGTAATCTAAAAATCTTATAAAATTTCTTGGAAAGTTTTCTTTTATTCCTTATAATTATGAACCCTGTATGATTTTGATTTTTTTTAAATATCTCAATTTTATTAGAAGATGTTTTGTAATTTTATTTATTATTATTTAATATTGTGGTCCATTTATAAATGACTTAATAATTTTCAAATGATTGTGAAATTGCGGCAGCAAGTGAGCTTTAAATTTGAATAATTTTTCGATCAATCTTATAGACATTTCCATTTAATTTTTAATTAGTACAATGTTCTTACAATGTGCAAATTTCGGATTTGAGTAGACTATTTGTTTAGTAACAATTCATTTGAAAAACTCTTATTTACTTGACGTTTGTATTCTGTGATAAAAATTCAGAGGATTGATCATTATCAAAACTTTAATAACAACCTTTTTGTATTATTCGAAAATCAATTTATGAATACCAATATTAAAATGCGTAGAAAATTACAAAGTGGTTTATTTTAATCACTGCATTTTCATTTTTTAAAAATAAAAAGTTTTAGTTGTATTTAACTAAGAAGAAATTGTATTTCTTCTAACCGGTATTAATAGTTTTGAAATATTAGTTAAATATTTTTTAGAGTTTATTTGAAAGATTTCATATGTATTATGTTGGTTATAAAATAAATAGTTAAATTATTATTAATTTTGTGTTTAGGTTGTGAATGTGAGTTTACAAAAGTTAGAGGCTGATGTGCTTGTGAAATCAGTAATCGGAGCTGACCTCAACCAGATACAGTGGATTCAGCAAGAAGTTAAAAAGTGTTCTTGTGTTGCTGTACCATTAGTTGAATTGTTTGTAATCAGTGAAGAGGACGATGATGAAGTGTATCTTAAAACAGCACTTGCTATCGAGCATGTTCGGTAACTATATCTACAAAAAAAAAACTGTCTTGCCATCACAAGAATTCCATGCAACTGAAATCGTCTGCTGCTGTGGAAACAGGAGTAAAACTATTTTGACTGAGAGAGAATAAAAAAAATAATGTTACTCTGTCAATCCATAACAATGCAAATCATATCTCCTTTTAACCAGCCGAAGCACGAGTATGCAGAAATTGTGATGGCTAGACCGTATATTAACTTTTTTTGGTACTTTGGAATTGTCTCCTCGACCTGTACTTGTATAAGTGTTTAATAAGTAGTAATTAAAAACTTTGATTGCCAATATAATTATTTTGATTTTTAAAAATTCTTTGAAAGTTAGAATAGTTAGTTCACAATAAATAGAACTTAATAAATGTATGTATCAGTAAATTGTTGAATATTTATCCTCAGCTTAATATCATGAATCTCTTTTTTTTTCTTCTATTTTATGATTTTCTTTTTTTTTCTTCTCCTTTCTCTACATTTTGTTTAAATTTCTGAAGTATCAGTTGAAGGGCAAGTTTATTACATTTAACATAGAACATGGTCTTTAAAGTTATAAAACTTTTTAATGATGTTATTTTCTCATTTTTAAATTATTTTACATTTAAATAAGATAGATGGTGCTTATTTTTTTATTTATGTCTTTTAAAAGCCCTTAAAGGCACTTTTTTTATTTGGGGCTTATAAAAAGTGCTTAATTTTCTATATTTTTAGACGAGATTTATTCTTTGCGGTATTGATTGTCGTTTTAAATTACGAAAAATGCCTGATTTTCACTAGTTTCTCTGCAATATTTATCAGAAACTAGTTATTTTGTCATGATTGTGTAAAGTTTTTGAAATTATTTTTTCAATTTTAATAATTTTAATGTTTATAACTTTAAGCCCTTGAAAAAATCATTTTTATTGCTGCACAGATCCTATTTATGATTTTCTTTTGAAAGTGAGTAAAAATATTTTTTGAGTGCTAAAAAGGTGCTTATTTTTTGTTGAAAAATCTGGCAATGCACCCTGTTTTTTCCCCCTTAAATTTCTGTATTTTTCACAAAATACAGAATATCTTGTTTTTAAAATATACAACTATTGTAGCTTTATCTAAGAACATTTTGTTATGTTGATCATTATAAAATAGACGATTACCAATGATTTGGAAGAAAAAAAATCATCTATAGTTGAAAAATACATTTAAACTAAGGGAAACAGATTATAAAAACGTGACTCATTAAGGAAAAACACATGTCATTTTACTTGTTAACGAGGCACATAACAATTCATATTGAGAGCAAGTTTTATTGTTTTTTCTTAAGTTTTTTTTTTATTGTTACCAGTTTCAATATAAATGTTATGATTTATGTCTGGCAACATGTATTTTCTCTCTGTTCTTTTTTTTCTCTACTTTTGGTTGACAATTACTTAAGTATAAACTATAAAATTAATATCCCACAAGGTAAAAATTAATTTTCTATAACAATGAATAAATAGTCAATATTTAAAGCTAAAAGGCTGGAAAAGCACTTAAATTAATACAGTCAAACCCCACTATAGTGAACACGGCTTATAGTGAACTCCCGGATATAGTGAACGAAATTCTCGGTCCCGTGCCTTGCTATACACGTATAATGTTATTTTTAGTGGATATAGTGAACCAAAAAAGTGAGGAAGTTGGATATAATGAACTTTTTTCTGTCTTCGACTGATTTCCCCCCCCATTTTCTTTGTAATAATTTTGAAATTTCTACTTCAAAATAAATACATATACCAATTCTTAAACCATCTATAGAAACTACTTTTATGTGCTCAAATGGCAGGTTAGACAGGTTTAAAAAGCGGAATAACAGAAATTCAGGAAAAATTATCTGAGAGTCGGGAAGTGTTTCCATATCTGATGTTGTGGATTGCTCATCAGCTAATTTTTTTTTGTACGCAAGACGAAGAGTGATGAAAAATAACACATTTTTTGCTACTACATAATATTTTTCAGTCATTTATATGAATATAATGTAATAAAAGGGAGGAGTTTGGGAACCATTAATGAAATTGCCTGCGTAACGGATATAGTGAACTCTCGGTAACTTTCAAACAACTGGAATTTAGAAACAAAAATTGCATTAAGTTCACAAATAAAAATGCTTCTTTTAGCATGCAAAATTTTAAATCCGTAGTTGCATTACAGAGGCTATAGATTGACAAACAATTTTTCTTACCAAGTTTGACAGTTGATAATAAATTCTCATAACTTAATTATTAATTAATTAATGGTATTTATTAATGTGACAAGACTTACTCTAAGGCAATAAAGTGTAAGATAAAAACAATTCACTTTGAAAAATACCAATTAAACCCTGAAAAACTTAGTAAGCTGAGTCTTTTCTGTAAAAAATCTGGTTTTCTCACATCCCTGTAAAAATTAACCTTTTTATTGGTGTCAGTTTATTGAAACAATCAGTTTGTTGCATACAAAATCTCCATTTTGGAATAATAATAATTTTCCTTAAATGAATTGAATAAGGTTTTATGTTTTTAATTAAAATACATTTTAATTTTGCAGATTCTTTTTATTGTATTTGCAACGACCTTGGGATGGAGAGGAAGATGTCAAATATACGGAAGACATTTTAAAACCTCGACTGCAGCTGTAAGTCTTTTTTAAGGCATGTTTTTATAGTTTATTTTAGTTAATGATCTGCATTGCTTGTGTAAAAACGAATATCTTATCAGTTCAAATGACTTTGCACAATATTCCCGACCTGGTTGTCCTACTAACCAAACTGGGATAGCCTGGTTTGTAGCGCACTGGGCCCATGTCGAAAAGATCTTGGGCTCGATTTCCGCTGGCCAAAGACTCCTGGTGTAGTAAATAGTGACTGATGCACTTTAAATGTGTTGAATCACTAAGCCCTCCATGTTCCCATAACAAATCCATACCTCAGGATGTACTGTTCCAGGAACTCCCTTGTCTTCTGGTTTGAGATCAAAATTACAAGAATACGGAGTTGAACATTGGTGGTCGTAAACCCCCAGAATTGAGTCCGCTGTTCAACGACGGTTATAAGATAAAAAATATTTTGATCTGTTGGCAACATTTAGAGATCACTTGCTAATTGTTCTAATTAATGAAAAATATAGATGTATTGAAATTGTCGATCATGTATAAACAGGGTGGCCACCCCCCTGGAATTATCATTGAATTTTTTTTTCACTGGAAAAGTCAGGGAAATTTTGATTTAAACGTGGAAAAATCAGGGAATTTCAAAGAAAAGCTGGAATTTTTCTCTTAATTTAAATTATTTTACCATACAAAAAGTTAAAATATCATCAACTCAGCAATACTTTTCTTGCATTAAAATACGCTTCATTATTACCCTGCTAAACTAGAATGCCATTTCAAACTCTTTTATGTTGGGAAATGAATGGAGAAATCTTTAACTTCTTTGGAGATTATGGAACTATGCAGTTTAAGAAGGACAAAGATGTGAAAGAAAAGATTAGGATACTTGCTACTGTTTATAAAAGTAGAGTTTTTTTTTATTTATAAATCTTCTTTTAATTTGTGGACTGAATTCATTACTTGTTCAAGTTTGTGCCAATGCTTTGGGGGTATTTTTTTATTTTAACAAAATTATTCAAAATGTTTAGTATTTATAAAATTCTCCAAAAAATAATTGGTTATAATTTAATTAGAGATTTTTATCTTTCACTGTTTATCTGAAAGCTTTTGTCCAAGGAATTATTTTTCTTCATTGTTGCATTGATGCTGATTTTTCTGGATTTCATGATAACTTTTATTTTGATATTTCCGAAATTATTTCTCCTTTTTCCCTAAAAAGCTGGCAAAAACCAGGGAATGTATGGAAAAAATGTTAAATGATATATAAACTTGGAATGGAATTTTTTTTGTTCTGCACTGTACAGGGACAGGTTTCATGTTGGGCAACCAGATGACCAAACTTTTAAACTTAATATTGAGTAAACTAGGTATCATTTCCAAGGTAAAATATTGAAGATTTAGAAATAGTGATTTTTAACTTATAAATATCAGTTTTCAATAAGTCATAGACTGTTAAATGTAAGGCAACATCATTTGAAATTTTCAACCGTGGTAAGGGAATCTCTAACAAAGTACAGTTTTTTTCAAAAAAAGAATTCACACTAATAATAGTAAAAGGAAGGAATAATAAATAAAGTAAACTATAACAAAACAGGTTATCTTGCACAAATATGTAGAAACATTTCTTATTTTGATTTACAAAAAAAATTCTCAAGATACACTTTTGATGTTTTACGTGCGACACCAAAATACATAATTAATTGTACTGTAGCACTAGGATTTAATATAATCAAATTATTTTTTTCTGTTTTAAGCGCGATTTTGATAATAAATATTTTTATTTTAAATTAATAATTATTTTTACATACCACTCAGGCTTTTCTTTATAAAATGAAGTAAAATATGAAGAGAAACAATATAAATATTCCTTAAGGTTAATTTACAATAATGTATTTCACCTGAGTAACCCAAAAAACTTTATTCAACTATGTTGTACTTTAAGCTATAGTATATTATAACTTAAAATTGATCAATGAAGTTTTAATATGCTTTTTTTTTATTTAATTTATTTATTTTAGGTAAGCCTCTCAGTTTTAATTTTTTTTAGAAACAATTTAATTTCATTTTGAATATTTTAAATCAATCATTTTGCTTAGAGCTTGAAAAATGTATGTATTTAGAGAAAAAATAATTTCAGAACATTCTGTAGTTATTTATTTATTTTGAGTAAAGAAAAAAAATATTAAACTTATTTGCATGACAAACTACAACAATAGCTCACATCCTAATCAATTTTTAGGTAAATGCAGAGTTGCCACAGGCTCTTAAAATGCAACTATTTGCTACTATTTTCGGCCTTAGGCGACTATGGCGACTTTTTTTGCCTGAAAAGGTTAAAAAAAAAGCAACTATTTTCAGGAATAAGCGACTATTAGAAGACATTTTTTTTACTCTTGGCGAAGTATTTTCGCAAAAATGAACGTTACTTTTCAGAACATTAATAAAAGAAAGCAAACTTTTATACAATCATTTATTTCCAAAGAGCCATAAATTTAAATTTCCATTGGATTTAATAAAGTACTTGTTATATGCTCTCTCTGAGGGACAGTTTTGTTATTTTTAATTGTTTTTTCCTTCTATTAACATTCATGTTTTATTGTAATTAGACTTTTAGTTAGGTACCTATTTTCTAATATGTATACCTTTTATATTTGTACAAAACTTTTTTTTAATTGGAGCATAGTTAGAACTGAGCGATAAATCGATGTATCGCAAAATATCAATTTAACGCATATATCAGTAGGCCGATGTAGTGACTTTCGTTTTAGGCGATGCATCAGAAATCTGATTTAAGCCGCCGGAATTAGATTACAATCGCGATTTAATATGCAAAGATCCTTGACTAGGCTAACGATGTTACCGCACTAACGAAGACGATTTTGATTTCGTCTAGCTGCAGGGATGTAGATAGCGTTTCGCTGTTAAGATGTTAGTTTTGTGATGTTGAATGACGAAGATCGAATTGAATCAGAACTCCCGGTTTCGTGCGAGGATCAGCATTGTAATATAGAACGCAATGCATAGTTTCTTTATGTCCATTTTTATCTTTGGGATTTTGCGTTTTTTGAAGATTATTCTATTCATTAAGTCATTTTGCGATCGTTGTGCATTTTATTTCGTCGGAAATAATTGTCAGGTTTCTTGTAAATTATTTTCACTGAGACTTTTGCAGCGATCGTTTCGTTCTGCATTATTTCATACCATTTTTTTTTCCCTCTGGGTTTAACGATTCTTGTAAATTATTTTTAGTAGACATACTGTTACTTTGCGATTGCTGCACAACGCTGTTATCTTAAATTTTCGTTCTGAACTCAATAGATCAAATCATTGATTTTTTCAATTGTTTATTATTTTAAGCGATACAATTTCATAGGAGTATTTTGTATTTAACTTTGTTGTAAAAAGTTTGTTTTTTTAAATTTATTAAATGTAGTTAAGGATAATAATTTGATTGTTTTTCAACCAATAAATGCTCAGTCGTTTTTAATTATAAAAAAATTTAAACAAAGCTTACCTTTATTTAATTTGCTTTTATTTTTGAGAAAATGAAAGCAAAGTTATAAAAAAATTTGGCTATTAGTTAAAAAAAAATTTTTTTAATTAAATAAAAAGTTTAGTAATGTTTTGACATTTTTAATAATTAAACATTAGTACTTAGAGTATTTTTTTAAAAATTTTTATTAAAATTCTTTCAATACTTGTTTGTTTTATAATTTGTTCGATAGTCAGTATCATTTTTAAACAAATAAATCTTTAGTTGATTTTATTTTCAAAAATGAAAATAATAATAAATGAGTAAAAATATTTTTACATTTATTAAGTACACAATTTGACCATTAGTTAATACTATTTTTTATTATTTTAAATAAGTAAATAAAAAAGGGGCTAATGATGTTTCAAAAGCATGTTTTTTTTTCAACAAATAAAAGAAAAATTTTTTGTTGTTAAAAAAAGTGAACATTTCTTGGGTTTGTTTTCCACTTTCGTTTTTTTTTTCTTTTAATTTTTACTTCATGTATGTAAAATAATTTGTTACAGTATTATTATTTTTAAACCAATGAATCTTAAATCACTTTCAATTTAAGAAAAATGAAATTTGGGTTTGCTTTTACTTTGACTTCTTTATTAATTTAATTGAAAAAATTAAGCAATGATATTGATGTCATAGTAAAATATGTTTAGAATTAATATTTTCTTTTGTACTAGATTTATTCCTTTTTATTTATTTTTGATTAATTTAAAGATTTTCCATAGGTAATTTTTGAACAAATGCTAAAAATTGCGATACATCACTATATCGGGATGTCTAACTGACGATTAATCACGATTTAAAATTTCTGACATCACCCAGTCCTAATAATAGTATTTGACAATTAAGCTATAATTTTAGTTATTTGGCTACTATTTTTGATAAATTTTTGTTCATGTTCAGGCAACTATTTTCATAGTTTTAGGCTACTATTTTCATGCTTGAGACTACTAAAAGCAACTATTTTTGTTCATTTTTTACTGTGGCAACCCTGTAAATGGGATAAAAATTATTAGTTATTTATTGGGCCTGTAATTGGTCAATGAAACTAGGGGTATTAAAAAGAGATAGAAATTTATTCTAGAATTCATATAAAAAATTTTCCAAAAATTTGGCCCATCTGATTTTGAATTTGGCCATTGGCTACAACTGAGCACATGCTCTTTCTTGTTCACTGCTAGCTATGCCACTAAATTGAAGTATAAGGCATATCAGTAAATAATATCTGCCACAAAAAGATTATTTAATTTTATGCAAGCAATAAATAAAGCTATTATCATTTTTCCTGTGCCTAGAAAAATCAATTTTTCCCAAAACAATTTGTTATAGGCTAATAATACAGCAAAGAATATACTAAATAGTAGTGACAGGCATATCCGTAAATATTGTCTGCTACAAAAAGATTATTTAATTTTATGCAGGCTATTATCAAAGCTATAATAAAGCTATTATCATTTTTCCTGTGCCTAGAAAAATTAATTTTTCCCAAAACAATTTGTTATAGGCTAATAATACTGCCAAAAAAAATGTTTTTTTTTTTTTTTTTCCTTTTAATGTATAGTGATTATTTTTTTTTTTCAATAGAATGTTTTTGTTTTTTCTTAATTGTATATAAAAATAGTGAATTTTTTCAACATATTTTCACATATTTTTTTTAAGTTGTTTATTCCATGATTTTTTTAAATGATTAAATCTAAGAAAATTTTGCTTAAATATGAGATTATAATTTTGCTTAAGTTTATTTTTATTGTTAATATATTACATTGATGATAATATATTACATTGTTAATATATGTTGCGTAGTTAAAATGAGTGATTTTTCAAACAACTTTTATAATGTGGAAAATGCTATAAAAACATATTAATCTGACCATTCCAACAGGAAGACAATTTAAAGAAGCTATTTAATTAAAAAATAATATTCATAGCATTAAGATTAAAGTATTTCATTAACTTAAATTTCTATCAAATTTGAGAACATCTGACACTGATGTAAGAAATTTCAAATTAATTATGTTTCACAAACAACAGCATAGAATTTTTTATTCAAATGTCAGCTTCAAAATTCACTCAAGTTTACATTTAAATTACAAGCAAATTCACAGATAAAATTAGGAATCAGTTTTTGCTTTTGTGCGATTCACATCTGACAGCAACAATTTAATCCATTTAATTTGAACTTATAATAATCAGTTTTTATAAAACAAATTGTTTTTCGATAGGGTTATGATATACTAAATGTTAAATGTAAAAAATTTGATGGTTATAAACTTTTGTTTTATAAGATAGTTTTTCTAAGAAATTAATGTTCATTTTGCTCCGATACCATAGAATTGCCCAGATGTAAAAACAAAACCAATTAACTCATCTAAATTAGGAAACCATGTTAGAATGAAATTCTTTGTATGTTCTAATTTCCATTAAGAAAGGATGAAAAAAAAAATAAAAAAAATTGGAAGAATTTTATCTAGTTTTTTTTCTTTTTTTTCTGTAGAATATGCAACAAGAAATTGACAAATTTTCCTTTACAAATGAAAATTATTTCAATAAATTTTATAAAGAGCACTGTTTGTATAAAATGGCTCTATTGAGAAAGAAAGAAGTATAAAAAATTATTGGTTTATAAACACCTGGAATTATTTTCTTTTGCTTAATACAAATATATTAAACAGTACTTATCCAAGTTTGTTTTGGGTCATTGCTATTTGATACATTTAGTGCAAAAACTATTTAATGATTTTTTTTATTCATTAAAAGCGTTATTTTCTGCAAGCTAAGCATATTATTTCCTCCACATCTATTCAAGATGATTTATTAAAAAAAAAATAGCACTTCAAATGAAATACATCACTATTATATTGACTAATACACTAATATCGACACTTTTCTTGTACCTATACTACACTTTAGCAGGGGGGAAAAACACGCCAACCTGGAAATTTTAAGATTTTTGCTGGAAAAATCAGGGAAATTTCTAACCTGATTTGCGTGGCAACCCTGATCAATAAATGAAGCAAATGTTTTTGTTAGAAAAAAAAATAGAGCATTAAATAATCGTGTGTAAATAATTTAAATCAAATTATTAAAATTTGCTAATAAAATCAGATTTTTATCCTGTGATTTTTTTAAAAAGTAGTGATAATTAATGCACTTTAAAAAATATTTTTAGCAGTACTGAAAAATTTCTATCATATGTATCAGAAAAGTGGAACGCTAAAAACTAGTCAAATAAAGCTTTAAATTTTAAAAATATTGACTTTGCTGATGATATCACCTTACAAAGCGCAAACTCTACTTAAGTAAAAGTTAAATTACCTTATCCAACTGTAGGTAGACATTACAATCAGAGTAAGAAGGAAAATTTGGGGAAGTCCCAGCAGCTTTTAAACTTAAGATCTGCCATCATCAATCAAATACAACAAATTGAGGTTTTTGTATTGATTAATCAACTGGTTAGAAAGTTGAGTGGTTAGTTGCTTCTCTCGTGAAGCTTTTTGCTTTTTTTCTGATGTCTCATATTTTTCCACTTTTTTTATCATTATCAAAGTTGGCCAGACAGCCCAATGTGGGCCAATACCTTCCTCTGATGATTTCTCCATAAGGACTTCTGATTTATCATTGATTTCCAATTCTTTTTATAAATTGCAAGAAAATCAGACTCCGCCAAATCAGACCATCTCAGCCGTGGCCCTCCCTGTTTTCTTGTTCCTGTGGCTCTAAAAAGCAGTATCTTTTTTATTGTATTGTTATCACTCATTCGAATTACGTGGGTCATCCCAATTCTTTACATTTATTTTTATGCATTTAATAATATCAGGTTTTTATAAATTTTGTACAGTTCGAAGTTAAATCTCCTTCTCCAGTTTTTGTCCTCATTTACACCACCAAGTATACTCCGTGAAATCTGTCTCTGGAATATTGTGATACAATTTTCCTCCAATTTTGTCACTATCCAAGATTCAGAAGCATATGTAAAGACCGGCCTGGCAAGAGTTTTATAAATTAAGAACTTAGTTTTTCTAGATAAAAACCTAAATTTAATAAATCTTCTCAGCCCATAGGCATGTCTGCCAAACAGTCGTTCTTTTTTTTTCTTTTTTTTCTTTTCTTTAGGAGACATTCTGTTATCAATAGTAATAATTTATTCTAAGTAGGTGCAACTTTTTTATAATTTCTATTATAGGGGTGTACAACCTTTTTGAGTGAAAGGTTACTTGTACAGCAGGTAGATTAACGAAGGGCAGTCCGCATATTTAGTCATGTTGGCGGCAGATATGATAATTTACAGGGCTCGAAAAAACTCAAAAATTTTACCCGTCCCCGAGGACGGCTTGTCCAACAGTGTACCCGTCCTCCTTTGAAACTAACCTGTAGCTTCTAAATAAATGAAAATATAATTTTCTATTATTTATTGCAAACATTTATATAAATTGCACAATGAATTAGTAGTTACTAGGATTACATTATACAGTAATAAAAGAAATATTAGGTTACTTATAATAACCTTTTATTTCTTTTATGAAATAATTTAAATGACAAAGGTCAAGTTATCTGGAATATCAATTTATCCGAGGATACTGCGTTTTTTAAATGAATCAAATATGTTTGCCAGTTCCATAATCAAGCCAATTTGATTAACATAGGTTTCTGCACAGAAATTTAAAGGGGTTTTCCATTTAGGTAGATATTCATAATTGCTTTTAACGCTTCTTATTTAAGATCGTACGTAATGTGCTTTTTTTGTAAGTTCATTCCTGAAAAGCTCCTTTCAACCACTGCAGTAATCCCAGACAGAGAAAACATCAATTCCACCGTGTGCATTATGTTGCTGTATTGTGGATCATTTTGCTGCATTAGGTCTTTATGAATAGCTTGGAATGGGAGGGCTGAAGTTTTCTGTTTAACAATGTTATGGATCTTAAATTTTAATGACACCCATTAAAATTTCAGATGTATTCCAGCAAAAATTTAAAATATATCACAAACATTAGTGGGAAAATGGCCGTCCAAGCGATAGCCGGTAGCGCAGTTTAACGAGGACCAATACCGCACAACCTCGGTCCCTACGCAGACTGATCCAAGTGGTCACCCACCCTCACACTGACCGTAGCCAGTGATGCTTGACTTCGGTGATCTGCTGGGAACCATGTCTTAACGATCAGTCCACTGCGGATATTTTGAACTAGTAGTAGTAGTTTAACTAGTAAATATTTTTAACTAGTAGTATATTAGTAAACTAAATAACATTCTTGCGGAAAATTAAATACTTTTAATTAGTTGAATTTATTTAAAACTAAAAGAAAAATCTGAGGCTTTTTTTGAAAAAAAAACTCTTTCCATTTTTGGCAATAGTTAATTTATTAAATAAATATATATAATATTGGGAGGAGGGGTATAAATCCTAACCGAAAAGAAGCTTACAGAACAAATGTGCAAAAAAATATGCATTTTATACAGTAATATAAATTTGAATTAAATATTTTAATTAAGCAAAATTTGTGATTTTTAAACAAAAACCATATGAAAAGAATTTTATTGCATTCAGAAGTTCCCACAGGCCACATATGAACAGTCGGCCACAGGTTGTGCACCCCTATTCTATTATTAAGGTAAGAATTTGTTTCTTATAGAAGAAATTAAGTTTTTTCTTTCTGGCAGTAACTTGCTGTAACTTTCTCCCCTCACCAGGGAGGTACAGCAAGTCGCTGATCCCTCCTAATCTATAAATTGTTTCACCTGACCTCCTCTAAACATTTTATTTTCCTTTTACGAAGCAAATTGGTTGACCTGTATACTTATTTTCAATAAAGAGTTAAAACAAGTATTTCTTTTGCATTAAGAAAAGTATTACTGTGGTAAATACATGCATTCTTTATATTTTTTTATTATTATTTTATAACAGTCGTCGAACAGCCGACCCAATTTCGGGCAACTCCGTAGCCTTCTAATTTTGCACCAATCTAGAAGACAAAAAAAACTCCTGGATCAGTACCCTAGAGGTATGATTTATTATGGGAGCATGGAGGACTTCGTGACTCTACAGATTTAACACGCACCAGTCACCATTTACTACTTGAAAAGTGCTATGTCCATTTTTTTTTTTTTTTTTTAGTTATAGGTTTTGAGCTGCGTCCATATTCTTAAACACTCAATTTGAGATTTGATCCTTTCTTTAAATGGTTTATTCGTTTTGAGCTATTCTCATTTTCGTAACTAAACCCATTTTGAGCTATGTCCATGTTTTAAAACACTCATTTCAAGCTATGTCTATTTTCTTAGACATTTTGAAATACTCCTAAAATGAAAAGCTCATCAGCAAGTTTTGGAAGTCTGTAAAAGTCTTATGATCAAATGTTTTCTAAAAATAGATATTGTGATTTTTTTCTTCCTTTTCTTTACTGGAGAACGCACTGTTGTTCAAAATGATGAGAGTTTTTCAGATTTTTTTCAATTATTCTAAAAATTACTTGGTTCAATTTGATGTATAGTTTACATAGATTGATGTATGCAAATAAAATAACCGTTCACTGTTTATAACGCATATACAAAACCATTCAACAGGGCTGATTGTGCTCCGGAAGTTTCCGGAGATCAAAGGTCCAGGCGTTTAAAAAAATTATTGATCACAGAAGTTTCCGGAAATCAAATTTTCAAAGGTGGAACTTAAAAACACAGTTTATTTTATTTGTTTGTAAGGGAGAGCCAGAGATATACTTTATAAGCTTATATTCATGGTTAATATTCATTTTTTTTTCCAGTAAATAGTTGTTATAACCATAAACTCAAGAAAGAAAGACACATTTGTAAATTTTAATTACTTCTCCAGGTCATCTAGGTATGTGTAAGTGGTACAGGTACGTGTAAAATTTTAAAAATATTTTAAGCAAACTAAGAAATATTGAGAAAAAGGAAGAAAAATCTTGTTTTAATTTTTTTCAATTTAAACTTTATTTTTTTAACTCAAGAAATTTTCCGGAATTTTGACTTGGGCTAACAATCACCCCTGATTCATTTGAGTTAATGGATGCTCGTTCAAGGTTGCCACTCCATAGGGAAAAACTGGACTACAGGGAATTTTGATTTTTCCCTCGTAATTGTAATTGAAGATGTTAAAGAAAGGGGGGTATTATGTGCATGGCGTCCCTTTTGCAGATAATAACAGTTACATGGTGCATAGCAATTTTAAAAAGTGATTAAAGGTGTTTATTTTTGATTTTCGTTATTTAAAAGCCCCTAAAGGTGGGTTTTTTTACTGGATGTTTTTAAAAAGTGCTTGATTTTCCCTTAGCAAAAGTGAGACTTTTTTTTCTTTACCGTGTTGATTTTTGCCACATATTATGCAAAAGCGTGCTTTTCACATTGTTCTATTCTTTTTTTTTCGCAATTCATTCTGCATAATGTCGATCTGTAGCGTGTGAGCTACTGTAGCCAATCATTTTACATGTTTGATGAAATACTTACGAGTTCGCGTGTGCCTCTATTAACCTGGGTTCGGTGAGATTATTGCACTCTCATGTGCAACTCTGCTGCATTTTTCTAGATATTCTCAATTTCAAGCTTCATTTTCCACCCTCTGATATTGCGCCAAAAATCTCTCGCTTATTTTATAATGACTCATTTTAATCAAGAAAAGAGTTCCTTGTCAGAAATCGGTTTATTTTATCATGACCATGTAAAGTTTTTGAAAATTATTTTGCAGTTTGTTAATTTATACAGTGCTTAAAAAGTACTTTAAGGTGTTTATTTTTTGTTGAAAGATTTGGCTACATACCCTGTCAAAAAAAAAAAGGAGTGGTATTAAGGGTATGATAACATAACCCTTTTTAAAAGTTATTTGAGTAATAACAAGTGAACTAAAAGTTTGCTATTTTTTACAGTTACTTTGACATGAAGAATAACATTCTGCCCAAACCCATGATATCCAAGATAAAAATGATTCTGAAGCAAGCAACCAAAGTGCAGAGAGAGATCAACCTAATGTATTCTGAAATGAATGTGAGTGATTCTGAAGCTGAAATCAATGAAGAAGACTTTATGAGGACAATTGAATTGAAAGAAAGACTCAATGAACTGCAAACTAAAATGGAAATGTTGGAGAATCCAGTAATTAGGTAATTCTTTCTCCTTTCAATGTAAATATTCTCAAAATTGTATGCTAAGGTTTACAGAATCCTTTTTTCTAAAACATTAGTGCAAGTGTTTCTATTTTATCAGAGCTTTTTCTATTTACAGTAATTGGCCAATTTATTCGACGCACTATAAGGTTCTATGTAAAATCTTCTTTATCAGGTAATACTATACAGCTTTATTGTTTTTATGTGACTGAAACCAGTTTGCACTTGTTTACGTTCGTGTATGAATGGGTTAAATGAGACGATAAGATAAATTAGACGATATATTATATAACTATAGAATCTTTATTATATCAAGCATTATATTAGAATATTATACTAATTAGATCAAATTAAAAGATGTACTGTAGTTTTTAATAATGACATGCTTTGCACGAGTTTATAGGCAATACTTTTATATGTAAACATACATATAATGGGTTTTTATTAAGGAGATTTTTAATCTACTTCCTATTTGTATTTATTTTTAGCGTATTGCATTACAATTTTGAACCCATTGATACAGGAGCGTAAACAAATGCAAACTGGTATCATCCGAGTAAAAACAATAAATCTGTGTGGTATCACTAGATAATTATAATTTTACTTAGAATCTTACAGTGTATCTAATAATATGGCCAAGGACTGTAATATTTAAAACAGGATTGGGAGTAATGGGGAAAAAATCCACAAAAAAAAACTGCACAAAGTGAAAAAAACTAAATATGACCAATAAAATTTTTCAGAAATAAATATTATAACAATAATTTATGTTTAAACAAATTAAATTTAATATAGTGCCGGAAAGTTAAAAAAGTTTTTCACATTTATTTATATATTTTTTAAAGAAAAAAAGAAAATTTCATGTTATCTGTGTTTCATATTTTTTAAGAGTAGGATTGAAAAGTAATTTAATTTAAAATTAATTCAATGTACAGGGATGAGATTTTTCCGCTTTTTAGCAGATTTCCGCTTTTTTCACTTTTGTCTCTCGAATTTCAGCCTTTTTATCAAAAACTCCAATTATTTAAAAGTTTAACTTTTTTTTAAAATAAATATTCCGCTTTTGCAGAAAATTCAGCTGAAAAAAAATTATATTTATTTCCGATTTTCAAAGATAAAGAGATAGTTGAAACTACATTGCCTTCCGCATTTTTACTTATTTTAGCTATTTTCTTCGCTTTTACGCTCAAAATATAAGATTTTATGCATTTTTACCCAACCGCTAGATAACTCGTATTTTAATAATTAAGATGTTGCTGCTTAAAACAAGCCTTTTAGACGTCCCCAGCCGGGAATCTGCTAACATTACGATTCTTATTCACGTGATTTTATTATCAAACATCGATTTTCATATTTATACGGGATTTTAGTATAGGACATTGGGATTCTCATTCACGCTATCTAAAAATTATGCATCGTGATTAGTATTTACATGATCTAAAAATTATAAATTGTGGTTTTTATTTACGCAATTTAAAAATTCTTTAACGCAATTTGTATTTTCTCATTTTTAGAATCGAATTTCCTATTCACGTGATCTAAAAATCCATTGTCGTGATTCATATTCACTCAATTTTAAAATCTAAGATTGCTATTTGTATTCACGCGCTTTTAAAATAAATTATCGCGATTCTTGTAAGAAGTAAGTTTTTCTTTAATTAGTTACTATAAATGTGACTGTTTTTCTATCAACAATTATTAGTATATATAGGCATATTCAAAACTTACATTCTGTGCTTGCAAATAAGAATGTGACACAAGCAGGTAAAGAAAGAAAAAATAGGATTTGTCAAAATATGTTTGAAGATAAGCTAACGACTAAATCAATCACCTATCTGTTTCCCCTCATTCATTCACAAGCTGCATAAAAGTGATTCAAATTTTTTTGGAAAAGGAGTTGATAAACTCAGCACCAAAATTTAAAAAATAATGCTGCTGTTATTTATGCTATAAAATGCAAAATTCTTATCAGATGAAAAATAATTTTCTAAACAGCTNACAGTTGCTGATTATCATATAATTTTTCAAACTAAAATAGCAATTTTCGTATGTTAAGGAGTTTAATAAATGATTCTACGTCACAGTTATTGACATGTTTCACAGAGCTCTAGCTAGATTAGATTATAATATGAGCATAGTGATTCTAATTGTAAAAGTTTCTTTTCTTTTCTAAATAATTTAAAAAGTCATGTTACTGATATATTTGTTATAAATCATGTAACAGTATTAAAAGAAAGGGAATGTTCTCAGTAGCTTTAATTTGCTAAACTAGGCAGTTTCTCAAGTATTAATTTTCTCCTTTATGTGAACTGAAGAAAAATATAATTTCTAGCTTTATTTTTTCAATTGGTAATTTTACTCTAAGTATCGATGTAATCATTCATATATTAATAGATTAGTACACAATTTTATGTCATCACATAGTTATGTGGGGAGAGTAGTTACAGACCATGTCAACCGTCATCTATGAAAAGGTACCCCGACATAGAGTCGAGTTAACATGTCTTATATACTTGTGAATTGTAGTTGTACTTTTGTAGTGGTAGATACGCTACAGTTATTTATTATCTTAAATTGTCTGGAATTAATTATTAAACGATTGCATGCAAATAAAATTTACTCGTGTGGAAATTCAGCTTTTTTGCCTTTTGGCCAATCTCACCCCTGAATGTATGATTTGTAGTACAGTGAAATCCCATGTGATGAATACTCTTGCAAAATGGATACCTCTCATTACGGATATTTTTTCATTCCCCGGTGAATCTTTTATGGGTAAACCATTCTGCCAAAGTGGACCTCAATTCGGAAATCCAATGTCCAGAAGTTTCAAGAAATCATTGATCACATTTATGTATATAAAAATTATTGTATATTTTATTTAATAATATTAGAACTAGAATTTATACTTGGCATCTCTTTCATTTTCGAATATTTTTTCTGGTAGAATAATAAATGTGATTAGAGATAAAAGTAAAGTTATACATGATTATTTATTTAAATTATGCTGCATATAATTTATTTTGAATACCATGATTTGGAAATAATAAAGATTTAAATTGATAAAGATTATTTTTTGAAATGCGTCATTAATGATTTTACTCAAGACATTTTCAGGGTTTTTGAGTTGGGCTCACAATCACCACGGCATTTATGTCTTGAAATGATTTTTTCAAAACCAAACTCCACTCTTTCTTAATTTTTAAAAGGACAAAACCTATTTCTACTTTAAATTCCAAAAAATATGCTTCTTACCACCCTTTTTAAAATCCACTTCATAGTTGCCACTCCACGGGTTAAAATCTGGGAAATACAGGGAATTTAAAAATCACCTACAAACAGGGAAAATGCAGATAATTTTGATTTTTTTTCTGAACTGAGAAAATACAGGGAATTTTGTTTCTTCAATTCGTCTTTTAAAAAATGGTGACCACTCAAAGCCTAATCTATAGAATATTTAAGCACGATATTTCCGCTATGCTAAACTATTTCATTTACTATAGCATTATTTAAGTATGCTCAACTGTTTTTCCACCAATTAAAACTAATACATATAGTTAGTCCAATATAACTCACACAAGAACACAGTAGGTAATTGTTGTGTTCCTCTTAATATATTGTGTATAATATATACAGGGAATTTTTTTCTTCTTGTAGAAATGAGTTGCAACCCTGTTCATTAATGTCTAAAAATATTGTTAAACTGTATTGCTAGTAAGGAATTGATCATTTTCCAGTCACTTTCCTTTATCTTTGCTAAGAATGAATGAAAATGCTTGTGTGAAACCTTTTGATCTTTTCAAACGGAGAACACACTAAATGTGAATCATATTCCTTAGATTTGAACATCGCAATTCGTTATCAGGCTTTTAAAATTGACCATTCATATGATTTGAGAATCAAATATCATGATTCATATTCACATTTTAAAGCCAAACATAATGCCCTGTATTCACACGTATTAAAGAACCAACTATCGCAGTTTGTTTTCAAGTAATGTGAAAATGAACAATACTCTTCGTATAAATTTTCTGCACTTAATCAATATTGGTCTTTTAGAATTTTTATTCTTCTCAGTCTTTTGGAGACAATGTTTATCCTGCAGTTTCTTAACAGAATTTTTTTTTTTAATTGTGCAGGGAGACACTGCTATTTTGAGGATAGTAATTCAAAAATACTGAATCACAATTTCCTGAAGGCTTCTAAAGGTTATGGATTTTAGCAAAAAGGTTTCCTGGAATAAAAACTACTTAAATATTCTTACATAAAACAAGAAAAATGTTTTTCCTGTCAAGCAAGATTATTATTAATTTATGATTATTATTATTTTATAGACTCTTAATTTATGAAATGAGTTTAATGTCACTATTATGAAAGAATGTTGTAAGTAAACTTTTTTTTTCAAGCTGACCAACATAAGCAGAGCCTGTTTCTTTTTTTAATGTGTTAATTATTTATCTGAAAAGAGTTTTATTTATTTTGTTAAGGATAAGTTTTTCAGATTTTTAGCAGAATTCTGCTTCTTTGTTTTTTAAGTCTGCTTTTCATTAAGAAAAATGTCCCTTTTTTCAAACTTCTCAAACCAAAATTAGTTTTTTTAAAATTCATTTTCATACCTATGTAAACGCGATTCAAAAGTTCATTTACTGGATTTGAAAATCATATCTCAATCAAATATTCATGCGATTAAAAATTACACATCAGGATTCCTATTGTCACGATTTACAAACCTTCTTTCAATCTATTCAAGCGACTTAAAGAATCTTACATTGGAATTCGTATTCACACAATTTAAAGATCTCACATCAAGATCAGAATGCACACAAAATTAAAAAAATACTTTTATTTGATTTTTATTCAACGTTGTTTATAATTCGACATTTTTATTATTTTTTTATTAAAATATTGATAATGTTTTACGCATGTATGCCTTCTTACATGCACTTTTTGCTCAAATTTTGGAAATTTTTTCTATTATTCGAAATTTGTTTCACGTGCAACGTTTTTGAATTTCTATTTTCAGTTTTTTACCAAACTTTTTCTTTTCAGGTCTTATGTAAAAAAGAAATACACCCCAGGGAAACTCATTAAACGAAGATACAACAGCGGCGTTCAAAAACCAGTTACTTATATTGTTGCTAAGCAATTTACACTTGATATGATTCAAGTAAGTCAGAGACTAAAATTCATATTTTTAAAAGGCTCTCTCTTTTTGAGAAATATCCCTGAAAAGTGTGCCATACCGCGAGGGAAACTTTTCATCACAAATTCTCATTCTAGTTTAAAGTGAAGAAAAGCTGAATTCAGACAAATATAGAGTAAGTCATGAAGCTTCCATCACTGATAAAAAATTTCTAAATATCAATATGCAAACAAATTATTGTAATTATCCTAAATTATCTTCTCATGTTTTATTTTGATGTTTTAAAAATTTATTACCAGCATTTGAAACTTTATGACTTACTCCACATGGTGCATAGCAATTTTTAAAGGTGCTTATTTTTGTTTTTTGTAAGCCTTTAAAGGTGTTTCTTTTAATTGGGTGTTTGTGAAAAGTGCTTAATTTTTACTTTTCAAAAATTAAATTTTTTTCTTTATCACGTCGATTTTCGCCATGTATTCTGCAAAAGTGTGCTTTTCACATTGCTCTATTCAACGTTTTCACAATTAATTCAAACACAAGGCATTTCTACTTACCGTTGGTCCATAGCGTATGAAAGCGCCATTCATTTTACATGTTTAATGAAATACTTGTGTTGGGTTCTGAAAGATTCTTGCACTCTCATGTGCAACTCTGCTGCATTTTGCAACATATTCTCAATTTCAGGCTTCATTTTCCACCCTCTGACATCGAACCGAGAGAAAGAGGTAAGAGAGTTCTATGTCAGAATAAAGAAAAGAGTTCTATGTCAGAAACTAAGCTATTTTATCATGATCACGTAAAGTCTTTGAAATTTATTTTGCATTTTTTTAATGTATATGGGTCATTCTTTTGAAAACTGTTATTTTTGGTTCAAAAATGCCCAAAAAAGTAAAGTGAATGAAAAGATTTTAAACTTTTTATATTAGTAGACATATGTAATGGGGTCATTCCATGTCACAATTCATCCAGCCATGGCACCCACCATCTCAGATTTTGATGAAAATTTGTACACTTATAGAATTTTTTGTGCTGATTTCAAAAATATCAATTATATTCAAATCGGTTAATGGGTTTAAAAGTTATAACCATTTATATTTTTGCCAAAATGGCACATTTGCCGCCATTTTGATTCATACATCAAAGGCTATTAATGATTGTAACTCACCTTATATTTGTCATAGAGCAATAATTTTTTTTAATTTTGTTCATAATAAAATAATCTGTCATTTACACAGATTTGTTTTCAAATAATTATCTTACTTATTTAGTAAATGGGTCTGTTTTGCAGTTTTTTGATCAACGGAGTTGAGTAACTTCAGGAGCTGATTTCTGGCAACTCGCCCCCTTCAATTTCAAAAATATTTTAGGCAAAGATAGTTGAAAGTGCANAAGATAGTTGAAAGTGCAAACTAAAATCTGATATAAAAATTTTGATGGGCGGTTCACTCACTTTTTGAAAAAAAATATATATTTTTCTTATGAATCATTATGCATTAAAAGTACTGGTAGTTTGATAATTTATAGTCCTTTATTATAACTAGAGTATAATAAAATGATGTAAAGAAAATGTGTATGGTAGAAGAATATGTAAAATAAAGTAATCATTAAATTTTTTTTTCTTTCTTCGAGCCCTCACCCCCCCCCCCCCCCCCCCNCCCCCCCCCCCGCCCCCTCAAAAAAGAAAAGAAGAAAGGAACAAAATTGAGAATGAACAAGGCAAACACAATTTCTGGCCAGGAACTGCTGAAATTTGCAATTTAGCTCTGTATGTTTTAGCCTGATCTACACTTATGACATGAAGGGAGACTTTCTTGGTCTTATTGGAAGGAGAATTAAATAAGTCACAATTTTTTTTATAGATATATATATCTCTTACTGAATTCAGATATTTTTTTTCCTGATATAGTGTCATTCTTCCTTTTCAAACTCTTTCAAAGTTTATTTGAAGCAATAGGATTATTAACCGGTATTTTTTACTCATAATATGTTTACAGTATCTTTGCCATTATCTGATTTTCGATAAAGAAATTTTGTGGAAAAAAAATTCAGATGAGTACATAGATTTTTTAAAAAAAAACATTTTAGCTATCTATTTTAATATAGAATTGAAAATGAATATTTTAATATAAAAATATATAGATTAAATATTAATTTATTTTTTGATGAATGACTACATTTATAAACACAATCTGTTACATTTATTTTGTCATTTTAAAAATCAAGAGAAAAAGAAAAGAAATCACAATTTTAAATTAAAAATGGTTTGCTAATTGAAACTTTTTTTTAGTAGTTAAAGTACAGGAGTCTGTCCAAGCCAAATTTACTACTATTTAGCTGTACCTTCACAAATTTAACTTTGGAAAAAAATGGTAGAATAATTTCACAAAATACTTCTTTCTTAAAATTTTATTTTTGTGTTTCGTAAGAAACAATTCATATTTTTACCATATTTGTGCTGATTTTGTAATATAATTTTTAATTTTCACAAATTATGTCTACAACAAACAATATAAACAAAATAGGTACCTCTCAGAAAAACCCAGACATATCCCTGAAGCATTCTTTAAATTCAATATTTCATCTAGTCTTTAAATTTCAATCATGCATTTGTTTCAAAATGGTTGCTGTGCATTCAAAGCTATGTATTACAATGAAAAATTATTTAAAATTATTTTAGTAAGTTAGAGCTTTTAAAATATTGTTATTATATAGTTTTAACATTAATTTAATTTTGATTAAACATTTATAAAGTTTTTTTAATCATAAATTAAAGTTCCTACAGTGTATTTGAAAAAAAATCAAAAAAATCTGATTTATTTTTGATTTTTTTGATTTTTTTTTTAAAAAAATCACGTACCCTGAGCATATAGTTGAACTTTCCTTAAAATCTAAATTGCTCCTAAATGAAATAAGTTCTATATTCTAAGAAGAAAGTTCTAAAATCTTCTGTGAGTTTAAACCGCACTTAAAATCTTTCGAAGTTAATCCAATACTACATAATACTTGGGGTTTTCATAATAAAACTCTTTTTTTAAATATCAAATTGATATATTTAAAACTTTTGAAAACTTATTTATTTCTATTCTGTTCTAAATGAATGGAAATACAATTTTATTGATTGAAAAGAAAATACATTTCACATGACACTCAATTCTTATTGGAACAAACAGAAATTTTCTGGCAGATGATACAGTCTGATTAGTCAGATTTCTTTTTTGGGAAAGTGGGGATGGAATGTGTCAATAGTTTTCAGTATTTTTTTTTCTATTCAGAAGTTTTTTAAAAGAAAATTGGATGTATATAATTATAATATAAAAGTCTTACAGAATGAAAAAGGCCCACAGGTGTTAGCGATGAAATAAGAGCATACAAATTATTTGATAGTTGGTGATGTAAAATCATTTCATTTCAATATAATAAAATAAATAGTTTAACTTTATGAGTGTTTCAAATGAAAATTTTTAGGAGTATATCATTACCATAACAATCATTGTGACAAATAAAAGGATAAAATTAACTATAAATATTTATAATTTGGTCTTCAATTACATTTTAGAATGAAACAAAATGTTTGAATTAAATTAAAGTGTACAATGATTTTCTCTCTGATATTATTCAACATCATAAAATTCTGATTTTCTCCTTCCATAAAGATCAAAGTTAGTTCAATTAAAAATAAAAAAAATTAATGGCTGTTTTTTATTATTTGGTACTGCCCTCTACTCTTTCAGAGGGAACTTTTATTTATGTTTTTTGAAATTCTGATCCCTCTCATTTACCAAAGCTATATGATTCTGGATAAATTTATTTAGTAAAAAGGTGAAATTTTGTTCATTCTCAAATTTTTTCTGTTATTTTTTGAGGGGGGGGGGAGAGGGCTCAAGGAAAGAAGAAAGAAATAATTTAATAAATGTTTTTTTACATATTTTTCTACCAATCACATTTTTTTATATCATTTCATTATACTCTAGTTATAATTAAGGACTATAAATCATCAAACTACCAGTACTTTTATTGCATAATGATTCATAAGAAAAAAAATTTTTTCAAAAAGTGAGTGAATCGCCCATCAAAATTTTTATATCAGATTTTAGTTTGCACTTTCAACTATCTTTGAATAAAATATTTTTGAAATTGAAGGGGGCGAGTTGCCAGAAATCATCTCCTGAAGTTACTCAACTCTGTTGATCAAAAAACTGCAAAACAGACCCATTTACTAAATAAGTGAGATACTTATTTGCAAAAAAAAGGGTTTAAATGTCAGATGCCTTTATTCTGAACAAAATAATAAAAAAAAATTATTGCTCTATGACAAATATAAGGTAAGTTACAATCATTAATAGCCTTTGATGTATGAATGAAAATGGAGGCAAATGTGCCATTTTGGCAAAAATATAAATGCTTATAACTTTTAAACCCATTAACCGATTTAAATATAATTGATATTTTTGAAATCAGCACAAAAAATTCTATAAGTGTACAAATTTTCATCATAATCTGAGATGGTGGGTGCCATTTTTGTAAAATCCTGTATGATTAATTAATTTGATAATTTTTAAAATGAGGGAATGATGTTTTATTTGAATACATGTGTTTCTTCAACAAGTTAAAGCATACTAAGCATATTTAATGTATATTGTAATTTTGTTTTATAACTATAATAGTTTTTATAGGTTATGAGAATAGAATTGGCTGGAATGATTTTCACGCGTGATAGGATTCTTTTTCTGATGTTTGTTTTTAAATAGCTATGTATGTCTAGGAAATGATCATTTATATTTTCCTACACTTGGAACCGTTACATTTTTTGAATGCATCATCTTCACTTCGCCGGGATATAAAATTTTATCACTCTCGACTACCACCCAATCTCCTATTTTTTCTGTATCTTGGTGCTAGTACATAATGGAGTGGAGACTGATATGCTGTTTCTAAATTATAATGTTTACACGAAATTGATGCATCACTTGCAAAAAATGAGAGAGACAATGAAAATTGAATATATTATTTTTAGAACTATATGCAGTTTGGTCAACATGGATAGTGCTGATGAATGGTTTTATGTATCATTCTATTGATTTATTATTATTATAATTTTTTTTAATATCTTCATTTATAACTTTAAAAAAAGTTACTCCCAGGCAATTTTTGTCTAATACAGGAACAAGTGTCTCATACTTATGCACATCTTTCTTTCTGCCACTTTCTGATCCGCTGTTCATTTCGTAATAACTCCTTATTTCGTCCTTTTTCCATGTCTGTGTATTCATTATAGTTCCAAGTCAAGCTTAGAAAACCAGTAGCAAGCTGTTTTACATGTTGTAATATCAAATGAAACATTTCTTTGTGTCTATATGGGACTGACGGCCCATCACTGCAGACATGAAAACATGTTCTACTTCATTCTTACTCAAAATCCACTTCATTGGGTTGATATGTGCCCATATTACTGTTGCATAATGTCAAAGGGAAGAACTTATTGCAGCTAAAAGAGTTGGGAACTACTTTATCACCATTGCCGGGTTGGTAGGGCACTGGGCCCATGTCCAAGAGTTCATGGGTTTAATCCCCGCCAGCCTAAGACTTCCCGTGTAGTAAATGGTAACCAATGCACGTTAAATCTGTCGAGTCTCAAAGTCCTCCATGTTCCTATAACATATCAATACCTCTAGGAGTACTGATCCGGGAGTTTTCTTGTCTTCTGGATTGGGTTAAAAAATGACAAGGCTACAGAGTTTAACATTAGCAGTCGTAAACCCAAAATTGGGTCGGCCGCTCAACGACGGTCATAAAAAATAATTAAAAAAAGACTCCTGTGCCAGTTACCTGTTGCCAACACTTTCCAAAACGAACAGACTGAATCTCTTCCTTATATTTGCAACTTTAATTTTCGCTAAAACAAATATGTACTATTATTAAATCTATTGATAATTGTTTTTTCAGTTCATTTACTGTTTTCTACAAATTTGCAACATGTACCATATATTTTGGTAAGTCACCTCTAGCTCTTTAATTAAATTGGAAGCTCTAATTTCTTATTTTATCTTTATTGGTTTATTAGAAATCTTTCCTTGGTTTTTAACATTATATGTCTTTTTTTTTTCTTTCTCTAATACCCACTTTTTGTGCTTAAATAGTTCCTTATCATCATACTGTTTATAAATCAGCATTTAATCTTTACAATTAGGGTATTTCCTAAACAAACAGTCTTCACAGTTGAAAACACAAGTTATTGCACACGGATGACTTAAAGTCAGTAATATTAATCTCATGAAGTTTAGAGATAACCATCATCCAATTAGCATGTACTATGCATCGACACATCTTTAATTGTTGGTTATTTTATGGGAAGCATGTGCATTCTACAAAAATTAGGATAACTAATGCAACAATTTGGGTTTTCATATAAATATTTTTTTATGTAGATTTTTTAGTGTATCAAGGCAGCGCTTTTTTTAGTTCCTTTATCTTTTTTTTTTCACATTCCTTTTTACCTGAGCACATTCTGGATTCATCAGATTAAAGAAAAAAAACTATGTTTTTTGAAGTTTCATTAGTTACATAATTTTTTTTAAAATTATCATTTGACTAATTCTTTATGTATTCTACATTTCAGAAATCACTTTAAGAAACAAAATGCTCTGTACTGTTTAAAAACTTTTCCACTGTAAGTTCTGTTAAATAACTTTTTCTTTGTGAGTCTTGGCTAAAATTTTAAAATTAGTTCATACTTACAAACATAGTACTACACCAAAAACCAACAGCTTGCATGCCGATAATGATATACTTTCCTTGCCCTGAAATTTCTTTAGATGACTTCTTGGTGTTATTGCTTTGGATCTTAGTTTTTAATTCTATAAAATCACTTTTTATAACAAACTCTAGTTTTTTGAACAAGTACATCAAGTATCTTTTCAATTTTGCTCAATTTTTTACGCCTATCATTTTCAAATGAACTTTTCTAAAATTCAAAACATTATGTATGCAAAGAAATTTTTAATGTGATTTGCTTACTTGAAGGTCCTGGAAAATTGTCATTCAATGATAGTTCATTAACATTTTTATCTGATTCTATTAAAGCTTGTATTTTCAACCTGTAGTTACAAGAGTTTTTCTTCCATTATTTCCTTTTCATCCTCAAACTACGACTAGTCATCTGGGAGGCAGGTTTCACTGGCCCCCTTTAACTTTTTTTCAGGTACAAGGGGGCTGTCCAGGCCAAATTTATTACCGTTTAGCAGTAGTTTCACAAAATACTTTTCTTAAAATTTTATTTTTGCATCCCATAAGAAACGATAAATCCATATTTTTACCATATTTTGTGTTGATTTTTTAATTTTCACAAATTATGTCTAAATTTTAACAAGTTAGGTACCTCTCAGAAAAACATAGCCAGACCCCTGGGTACATAATCCGATCTTTCTTTTTTAAAAATAAGGAATATTCTGGATTTGTATTCATTCCTTTCTTTTTTGACCTTTTTCGATCATATTCTCTTTTCTTTGCAGAATTTAATTTTTAAAGAAGCTAATCAGGCTAATTCAATTCATTCAAAAATATTTTCTAAAGTAGTTTGACTTCTGTAATTTTTAATGAAAATACGAGTGAAATCGAAGAAGCAAAAAAATAATTAGATTTTGAACAATATACTCATCTTTTGAATAATTAATGCTTTAGAATCATTCCCTCATTTTATACATTAGTGACGGAATGAAAAATTTAATGAAATTTCAAAATAACAGTTAGGCCAAATTGATTTCTGAAATCAATCACTTACAAATATATTTGTACACGAAAGCAACCTATAATTATCCTTTTTTTTTAACATTATATTCTATTTTACTTTAAAAAGGGACCACATGATAAATGCAGCAAATTTTACCTGGTTTGATGCATTCAAATTTGTTACACAGCCAAGTAAAAGATGAAAACATACTGCAATGATAATGTCATGTAAACTACTTAAGTTTTTATTAAAATATTTTTATTATGTTGTCATTGTGGGTGGTAAACATATTGTTGTACAGGAGTGATGCAATAGACAAAGTGCTGTAGTAATATTTTTATCAGAAATAAAATTTAAAATTGATTTTTTGAATTGTGTATTTCAATATTCTAAAATAAAATATACCAATTAGTTAACTTATTTATTATTTTTTAGAAACAATTTTTTTTTTTCAAGTCAGCAGTGGGGACTAGTGAGGGAATGATATAATGGTATATAATTATTATATAATAAATATATATATGTATATATTTTTTTTTTTTGTTATTCTGCATTCTGAAAGACACTTTCCCTGAGAAAAAGATATTCATAGGTCATAGACAAGTATACTGGGAACGTAAAAATGACTGTTTTTGTGAGAATGACCCATATAGTGTTTAAAAATATTTTTTAAAAGCTTAAAAGGTGCTTATTTTTTGTTGAAGGATTTGGCTATACTAATTATAAACTGTATTACTAATTATAAACTATATATATTCCTGATTCTATTACTAAGCAAGCCCTTGAAGAATTTTTTTTTTTAATTGAGTGAGAACTTTGTTGCATATGTGTTTAACAACAAGCTCGTTATAATAAGATTTGCATCTGCTATTCTGAATATTGTCACTGTATATGAAGGGTGTTCTATTCTTTTTAGAATTTATCTGTTGATTCTAATGGGATTCTGGAATTCGAACATAATCCTGAAACTGCTTTTAAATCCAGTTCTGCTGGAGATAAAATTATAATTTTTCCCGGTACCTACATATGTGATACTTTAGGATGGGTTGAAGAGCCTATAACAGTTCAAGGTAATTATATCTTATTTATAATTTTTTTTTATTTCTTCAGGGACATGAGATATCATATAAATGATCCATCCACGACCATGTGAAAATTAACAACTGTGATTTTTCCTGTCCAAAAGTAAAAAAGGGTATACCTGCAGGGGTCTGTCAAGGCCAAATTTATTACCGTTTAGCGGCACCTTCACAAATTTAACTTTAAGAAAAACTGTAGTTTCACAAAATACTTCGTAAAATATTATTTTTGTATCCCTTAAAAAACGATAAATTCCTATTTTTACCATATTTTTGTGTTGATCTTTGAATATAATTTTTAATTTTCACAAATTATGTCTAAATTTTCACAAAATAGGTACCTCTCAGAAAAACCCAGACAGACCCCTGACCTGAGAAACTCATAATCAGGCTTAACACTGATAATTGGACATAATAATTCAGATTTATTTAAACCAACCACACTGCTGATGCTGACGTAAAATATCCTCAGTGATAGACTGACTCATGGGTTAGAGTCCCCTCACAGCCTGACAAACCGTGGGAGGTTTTCGTCGTTTTCCTCTCCATATAACACAAATGTTTGTTAATTCCATTAAAAAGTCCTCCACGAAAGCAAATTTCACCCGATACTTGATCCAGGAGTTACCTTGTCTTCTGAATTGGGTTCAAAATTATCGGGCTGCAAGAAGATTAGTCATCGTAAACCCTAAATTGGGTGGCTGTTCAACGACGATTATGAAATAAAATAAAATACAATTACACACTTTAATCACTTTGGGGATAATAAATTTTTTTTTAAAAAACAAATTTGGATCATATCAGAGTACAACCTTATTTGTAACTTTTGTTTATGTGGTATTTATTATTGTAATAAGTGAAATGCTTTATACAGTAGGGAACCGATTATCCGGAACGATCGGGACCATCACTATTCCGGATAACTGATTTTTCCGGTTTTCTGAATCGCTACAAAAAGCCGTTTTTTTATTGTTAAACCCAACTAAAAAAAATTTTTTTTTAGGAAATAATCTTGAAAAGAAGAAAAAACGATGAAGTAATACACTAATGATTATTTCCAAAATGATGGTAAGGTGAACATCTTTCAAAAAAGAAAGAAAAATCCTAAAATCTTATAAGAAAAAAAAATTTTGTTTAAAAAATGGCGGGAAAATTTATCGAATTTCGTTCCGGTTTTCTGATTTCCGGATAACGGGTTCTGTACTGTACTTGATTTGAGACCATCTTTGTACAAACAAAATTTCTTACCACTGTTATTTTATTACTGTCATGTTAACTCTGTTACCTTATCACTGTTATGTTAACCTTCAATATGCTTCAAACTTTGATTCAAAATTTTAATTTATTCTCATGCCTTTATCAATTATCAAAGTTTCAATTGTGTTTCAGCACTCTTAATTAATATCATTGACAATGAACTTTTTTTTTTTTAAATTTTTATTTCCAATGCAGCAGGCGATATAGACATTATCCTAACGCCGTACACAGATCAAAAGAAAAGAGAAATACAAGTACAGAAAGATATGAAATATACAAAAGCAAAACATCAAACACGAAAATTAAATCAAGAACTTAAATTGAACAAAAGTTCTCTGGCCTCCTAGTATCGGGAGTAGATGCAGTTCTTTGTGAGAACTGAACAGTTGAGAAGATGTTCAGTATTCATCGTCGCGCCACTGCAGCAGAGGGGGCGGGCAGGATTATCCACTATTTTAAGACAGAAAAGATGGGCGTATAAGCAATCGTGCTTGGTAGCAAGACGAAAAGCAGCTACAGCACTGCTTCTTGGGCAATCGGGGAGATTAAGGATGTCATTTCCCCACTTTTGTCCGTTCTTTTAGCAATGATATATGTGTTGTCTTAATTGCATGATTAATCTTTAACAAAGTGGATTTATAGCTAACCAAGTTATTTGGGGCTGGATTAACAATGCAACTTTTTGGCTAGTGCATTGCCGGGGTTACCACTGTGGAATGGAATCCATTGTAAGGCAATTGTTTTATATTTTTCACCTATCTCTGTCATTAAAGATCTACATTTCACAATGAACCAGGGTTGGCAGGTTTTTGACATGTGACAGTTTTTGACAGTTTAAACCATGGTTTAAACCGTCACGTCAAAAACCTCATGGTCAAAAATGTCGAAAATGTCAAAAACCTATATTCATATGTGAAATTTAATTAATACATAAAATTTATNGTGCTTTTTTCAGCTGGCGTTTTTAAAAAGTGCTTTTTTTTTCACAAATAATTTTTTTCTCTCCTTCAGTGATATCTGGCGGATCCACTGCATTTCACGAAAAATGGGATGTTTGTTATGGACACACGGACTTCATGTCGTACCCACGATATGACTTGCGCATGTGCGCACACTCGAAACTGAAACCCGAGAGCTCCAATTCGGATAGAGTCAGATCCTTATTAAATGTTTTTCTTTTAAATTTATTTTAATTTTATTCTTGTTTATTTATTTTACTTCTAACACTTTTTTGATGTAGGGGGTAAGGGTGCTTTTGTTCTGAGTTCAGAGTCAAGTGGAATTCACTCGGTGATGTGGGAAAGTACTGATTGTTTCGATTTACGTCCGTTTCTTTTCTTTTTGGTTTTTTTTTTAATGCTAAAACTGTTCGTAAAAAGTTTTTGTTTTTCAATAATATCATTGATTCAATATGAATTTTTTGAGTGCTTGAAAATTTTTGTAAAGTGCTTGAAAAGTTTTTAAAAAGTGCTTATTTTNTGTAATTTGGTCAACATAACGCTATGAGGTAGTCGAATTAGTTTCTGATAGAGCTTCAAAGCTGATTTCTTTATTTCATATTGAATAGGTAATTCATTGGTATTTAACAGAAGTACGTCAATGGGTGTGGTCTTGACAGCACCGGTGACAAGACGAAGTGCATTGTTTTGCAGTCGTTCCAGTCTATTTATACCTCCCTCAGATACTGTAATAAAAGGAGCGTTACAGTAAGTCATGACAGGTTTCATAAAAGTCTTATAGGTATCAAGTAGAGTTGTGCGAGGGGTTTAAGGAGTATCATACGCTTCTCAACCCGTTGCTTGATATCATCAATAGATAATTTCCAAGTGGGTTTACGATTGAAAATTACTCCTAAGTACTTGATACTCTCACTATACGGTAGGGCTATATTGTTATACAATATATGTAGTTGTAATGGTTGGTGACATAATGAAAAGATTTGGTAGGTTGTTTTCACCTTGTTGACGATCATATTGTTTTCTAAACACCTGGAAAGGAGTCTGGACATAGCGTTATTTAGGGAAATTTCGAGTCTCTCGTTTGCTCTTCTTTTAGGGCTAGATGCCCAATGTCCAAATAACAAGATCGTCAGCATACATAAGTACACCTATATTTTCATCAATCAAGGATTGTTTTGACAATGAACTAGAATCATATATTTAAAATTTTAAAACACATAATGAGCTTTGTCAAACAATGAGTTGTTTTAGCAATGATGTAATTAATTTAAACAATGAACATTTGTTTTTTATGGTGCGTAGCATTTTTAAAAAGTGCTTAAAGGTACTTCTTTCATTGTGTGTTTTTAAAAAGAGCTTAATTTTCACTTTGAATTATGCAAAAATACACATTATTCTATTCAACGTTTTCACAATGAATTCAATCCCAATCTATTTCGGCGTATTGTCACTCCGCAGCGTATGAAAACACCATTTGTTTTACGTGATTCGAAATTTCATGATTTTTGACAATTGTCAGAAACAGTGCCAAAAGGTTTTCTTTTTTTTGACATGACGGTAAAAAAATGATAAAACCGTGAATTGTCAAAAACTTTCCAACTCTGCCTAGTCATGATATTTTTTCAAGTGCTTAAAAATATTTTTTGAGTGCTTGAAAAGTTTTTAAAAGGTGCTTATTTTTTGTTGAATAATTTGGCTATGCACCCTATTTTTTATTTTCCAACAAATAACACACACAACTTAGTTTTCATAGCAATTCAATTGATATTTTAAATTTGTTTAAAAGTAACTTTCACCTGCCGTATTGTGCTTAGATGTAAAAATTTCATAAATATTAAAGATCTTTGATTATTTTAACTGCTTCATTACATTTATTTACT
This sequence comes from Parasteatoda tepidariorum, assembly GCF_043381705.1. Classification (NCBI taxonomy): domain Eukaryota; kingdom Metazoa; phylum Arthropoda; class Arachnida; order Araneae; family Theridiidae; genus Parasteatoda; species Parasteatoda tepidariorum. The sequence continues at coordinate 92,142,716 of NC_092210.1, read as the reverse complement.
TTCCAATTTTTCATCCAGCAGTGGACTGATCGTTAAGACACGGTACTCAGTAGAATACCGAAGTCAAGCATCAGTGACTGCGGGTGAGTGACCACCTTGGTCAGCCTATAAAGGGACCGAGGGTGTACCCTGAAAGAAGTTCTATTGTGAAGTGCTCGACTTCACACATAGGTTGTTTTGCTACTGAAGCAATGAAGCCATCCCCTCTGCAGAGGATCAAAATTCTGATGGCATGTCCTCAGAGAAGTTTCCCAGACTGTCGCCAATATTTTATTACAAAATGATTTAATATTAGATATTTCTTTTTGAAAGAAAGAAAGGTCTCCCCAATCAGGGTTCGTGAGTGTTTTGATTTAAATCGAATTTTTTTTTATTTAAATCAGTTTTTTTTTATTTTTTTTATTCAAACACATTGTAAGAACTGCAATTTATGATTAAAAATACTTCATAAATGTTTAATCAAAATTAAATTAATATTCAAACAATATTTTAGAAGCTCTGACTTACTAATATAATTTTTCATTATAATACATAGCTTTGAATGCATAGCAACCATTTTGAAACAAATGCATAATTAAAATTTAAAGACTAGAAGAAATGGAGAATTTAATGAAAGGGGTCTGTCTAGGTTTTTCTGAGAGGTATTTATTTTGCGAAAATTTAGACATAATTTGCAAAAATTAAAAATATTAAAAAATCAACACAAAAATATGGATTAATTCGTTTCTTACGAAACACAAAAATAAAACTTAGATCGTTTTTCCTAAAATTGAATTTGTGAAGATACCCTAAGCAGTAGCAAATTTGGCTTGGACAGATTAAATTAAAGTTGCGATTAGCAAACCATAATTTTAATTTAAAATTATGTTGTTGTTTTTTCGCTTGACTTTTATATAACAAAATAAATGTAACAGATTGTGCTTATAAATGTAGTCATTCATCAAAAAATAAATAAATATTTAATCTATATATTTTTATATTAAAATATTCATTTTTAATTCTATGTTAAATTAAATCATCTAAAAAAAAATTTTTTTTAATTTATGCCCTCATTGGAATTTTTTTTACAAAATTTCTTTATAGGAAATCTCAGAATGTCAAAGATACTGTAAACATATTATCAGAAAAAAATACCTGTTACCAGTTAATAACTCTACTGCCTCAAATAGACTTTGAAAGGGAAGAATAACGCTATATCAGGAAAAAATATCTTAATTAATTAGCCTTTTTTTTTCTTCCTATTTTTGGCATATTAGGGTAATTTCTTTTTAATATAACCTCAATTCGACAGAANCAGCATTAAATGTTTACTTCAATCTGTACTTTCAGTCTTAAGAATCAAAAGATTTTTAAAAATGAAATTTCAGATGTGTTGGAATTTAGCACACACTAAGAAAGAATGTAATTTCGTTAACTAAAATTAATTAATGCAGCAATTTATTTAAAATAAATTTTAAAACTAAGAAAAGAAAATAATAAAAGTATTAATAATTTAAAACACTGTTTTTTAACTTCTAAAATCAATATATATATATTTAAAAAAATCAGTTGATTTAAATCTATGATTTTTTTTAAAAAATCGTTTAATTTAAATCAACGAACCCTGTCCCCAATCCAATTCGGGTAAACCTATTTCTTCCAGGGTGAAAAAAAACTATCCGTTGCTGAATGTAATCATGGTGCTTAGCGTTTTTAAAAAGTGCTTAAAGGTACTTATTTTCGTTTTTTAAAAGCCCTTAAAGGTGCTTTATTCATTGGGTGTTTTTGAAAAGGAGATTTTTTTCTTTAGTATGTCGATTTTCGCTGCGTATTACGTGCTTTTCAAATTGTTCTATTCAATGTTTTCACAATTCATTCAACCACAATCCATTTCGACGTATTGTCGATCCATAGCAAAAGAAAGCACAAATCATTTTACATGTTTGATGAAATACTCGCGAGTCAGCGTGTGCGACTACTGAGCTGGGTTCGGTGAGATCATTGCACTCTCATGTGCATCCCTGCTGTAATTTGCAGGATATTCTCAATTTCAGGTTTCATTTTTCACCCTCTGATAAAGAACCGAAAAATCTCTTGATCATTTTATAATGGCTAATAGTAATCAAGAAAAGAGTTCTTTATGTCAGAAACTATTTATTTTATCATGTAAAGTCTTTGAATATAATTTTGTTAATGTATATCTTTTGAGTACTTAAAAGGTGCTTATTTTTTGTTGAAAGATTTGGTAATTCATGTAACATTTTCCTTGTATCGTTTTAGGAGTTGGAGGAGATTGTAAGGAGATTGTGCTTGAAGCAACAGGCAACAGTGATGTCTTCTTAAACTGTTGCACCAGAATTATAGAAATTGAGAATGTCTTATTAAGAGTGAAGAAGGATCTGCTGAGCGCTGTAGTTGTCCATCATGGAAAACTTCACATGAAAGGATGCATTGTTGACAGTAATGCTTCTGATCATGGAATATTGCTGCTGGGAGGTGCAGAAGCAGTCTTGCAAGACACCATTGTTTGTAATTCTAAGGTAACTTGGATTTCTTTTTCATTGTTTTATTTGAAATTGGATACCTGACAAGTCTCCTGGTTTTTAACAAAGAATCCTGTATTTTCCGACTATCTCCTGTTTACCTGCGTATTCTCCAGCCCCCTGGCAGAATCGTGGCGACATTGTTGCAGAACGTAGCACAGTTCTTGCAGAAAGATTTTTCCTTTGGGAAGTAAAAAATTTTGGTTTTCTTTTCTGCAGAAATTTTTGTTCTACTTTTTGTAGTTTTTACTATTGTGCACATAGTTTTTAAATTCCTATATTTTTAATACGATATTGTTTATTACAACAAATGAATCTCAAAATGAAAACACATATTTAGTAACCCCTTTTTGAAGAATCCGACACGCATGATTTCGCCGTTGGTGTTTTTCCAGTAGTTAATGCTACAGATTTCTTGATTTTTTTTAATGTGATGAAGCTTTAGAAAATGCGAAAAAGGAAATAATTAGTGTGTTTTCCCCCTCTAAAATGCAAATGTATCGGCCATAATATTAGAATTTTTTTAAAAATATTGCGAATTCGAATCAAAAAGTTTTATTATTTTAACTGAAAAGTTTATTTTTTCAGAGTGTCCACCCACCTGGAATTATCAGGGAATTTTTTTATGCTGGCTGGAATTTTTTTTCTTAATTTAAAATATTTTACTATTCGCTATATCCACTTTATTTAGATGGAAATTTATTGTCAAACAGTTGAAATATCATCAACTTAGCAATACTTTGCTTGCATTAAAATTCTCACCATTATTATCCTGCTAAACTAGACTGCCATATGAAACTCTCCCATGTTGCTAAATGAATAGAGAAATCTTTGACCTCTTTTTTGAGATTATGGGACTACACAGTTTAAAAAAGGCAAAAATTGTGGTGGAGGTGAAAGAAAGGGTTAGGATATTAGTTTTTTATATATATAACTAGGATTTTTTAATCTTCTAATCCGTGGGCTGAATTCCTTTATTGTTAAAGTTTGTTCTGATGCTTTGGGAGTATTTTTGATGGTAACGAAATGATTCAAAATGTTTTGGTTTTTTTTTAACGTTATAAAATCCTCCAAAAATTTATTGGTTATAATTTTAATAATAGATTTTATCTTGCACTCTTTTTCTGAAAGCTTTTGTTCTCCCATCCAAGGAATTATTTTTTCTTAGCAAAGCCTACCAATCACTCATTTCCTTGACTCGTTACTGGCAAAATCATTACAATTGGTGCATTGATGCTAATTTTCTGGATTTCATTTTAGCCTTTTGTAACATATTTTATTTTTTAAAAAAAGAAGCTTTTTTTATGAACCAACTAGATATAGCATTAAATTTTACTGTTTTCTTGGTAAATATTTGATTTTTGATTCAAAATTCATTTATTAATCACAATGTCGAAAGTTCATAAATGTTGCTTACATTCTAGAGATGATATTTGTGAAATTGTTTCTCCTTTTACCTTAAAAAGCTGGGGAAAAAACAAGGAATGTATGGAAAACATGTTAAATGATGTATAAACTTATTAGAAAGAAGGAAAACAGAACTTTTTTTTTCTGCACTGTTCAGTTACATGTTTTAAGTTGGGCAACCAAATGACCAAAATTTTAAACTTAATATTAAGTAAATGAGGTATCATTTTCAAAGTAAAAAATTGAAGATTTAGAAATATGGTGTTTGATTTATCTGTTTTCAATAAGTTATAGGCTGTTAAATGAAGGGCTACGTCATTTGAAATTTTTAACCGTGGTAAGTGACTCTCGAACTAAGTACAGTTTTTTTTTCTACAAAAAATTCACTTTAATAATAAAAAATGGAAAAAAATAATAACTAAGAAAAAAAAGGCGAACTGTAACAAAACAGGTTATCTTGCACAAATGGACATTTCAAATTTATTAACACAAATCATTCTCAAGATACACTTTTGATGTTTTATGTGTGACACCAAAATACATAATTAATTGCTCTGTGTCACTAGAATTTAATTGTAATAAAATTATTTTTCTGTTTAAAGTTTTTTTATTTTTTTACAGTGAAGTGTTATTTTTATTGTAAAATTATAATTAATTAGTTTTATGTCAGTGCCTTTCTTTTCATTACATATATTTTTGTTCTCATCTCTTATTTTGTTTTTTCTTCATTAAATGAAGGGAAATATGGATAGAAACCTTCTAAATATTGGTTAATTTACAATAATGTTTACTAACTAATATAATTTGTATAAACTAATATAATTTGTTTAACTGTACTGTTTTTTAAGTTATTTATATTATAACTTAAAATTGATCAATGAAGTTTTTATATTGTTTTATTTTTCATTTTATTTATTTGTATGAGGAAAATTACTCAGTTTTAAGTTTTTAAGGAGAAACAATTTAACTTCATTTAGGACATTTTAAATCAATCATTTTTCTTAGAGCTTGAAAAATGTATGGATTTAAAAAAAAAAATCAGAACGTTCTGTAGTTATTTATTTTTTGAGTTAGGAAAAAAATAATGAAACTAATTGCACAACAAACTGCAACAAATAACACATCCTATTCAATTTTTAAGTAAATGGGATAAAAATAGCTAGTCGTGGCCTATAATTGGCAACTGAAACTGTAAATTATATAAATTTTTTAATATTTTATATAAATTATTGGAATTTATATAAATTTTTTTCTTCGTAAATTTGATGCATCTCTAATACTACAACCAGGGACATATGCTCTTTTTTGTTCACTGTTAGCTGTGCCACTAAATTTAAGTAAATGGTATATCGATTAATGTCGTCTGCTTTGAAACATCAAGTACAATAGATTGTAAAAACTGTAAAAAACGCTTATTTAATTTTATGCAGGCAATAAATAATACTATTAAATTATCATTTTACCTGTGCAATTAAAGAATTGTTGTTGCTTTCTTTTTCGTTTGAATGTACAGTGAAATTTTTTTTTCAATAGATTGTTTTATATATATATAAAAATAATAAAAAATTTCTGCTCCCCCCCCCCTATTTTTCAAAAAAACATTTCGGTGGCAGTTTTTTTTTATTTTCGGATTTCCTTAAGATAAAATTTTTTATAAAACTCATTGATCCATTCATTCTAACAGGAAATGGAAAACAATTTAAATATAAAGAAGCTATTTAAGTGAAAAATAATGTTTATAGTGTTAAGATTAAAATTAAAGTAATTTTCAGTAATTATCTATATATATATTTCTCTTACACGGCGACAAAAAAAAGCCTCATTACAACTCCGCGAATGGCAATGCTAGAAAATCGACCGATGATTGCCGCTAAAAATGTCACATGCCAAATCTACTGAGGTGGCTCAACATATAGCGCTTTTAAAAGCGGAAACTGAAATAACCAGAGAGAGCATACAGTCTTTGTCGATAGATCTCTATTTTAGTATTTTGTTGAAAGTGTTTGTTTTTTTTCTTCACGAATTTATACTTTACGAATTTATTTGACGATTTTTTATTTATATCACGAATTTATTTGTTTTATTATTGTTATTAGTTAATCATTGAAAAATGAGTCTCAGTCGTGCTGTTACTATGAAAGACGTACTGGTGAAAGAATGCGTAGACGACGTGCTGTCATTCAAGATTTAACTATTGATGTTGTCGAACACAACATCGGTTCCATGACCAAAATTTTAATAGTTTTTGTGTTGCTCACTTCTGGGCAGAAGAAAAAAATTCCTCTGGGAAATCTAACAAATGCTGCCATGATGGAAAAATCAAGTTGGAAGATTTAACTATCATTCCTGATTTGCTAAAGCATTTACTCTGTCACTTATACTTATGTTTTTAACAAAGTTGTGAATCGTTCATGGTTATTATTTTTTAAAAACATAGTGTTTTGTTTATGCAGGTTTTCCCATTGCAATTCACTTATTTCAATTTTTAATAGGCTTAATTATAACCAAAATTTTAACCTTTTTAAGGAGATATCAGTTTTAGAAATTTTATCTTAAGATTTTTTACTATAGCACATTTGTAATAGGTTTAACGAATTACATGTCATTTATATGAATTCAAATTTATTTTAATGACTTAGTATTTACTAAAAAGATGTAATTTTTTTTTTATTTTTAAAGTTGTTATATGGATTTGAATGCTTGCTTTGAATTCTTAGAATTTTGTGCATTTGCAATGGACCTAAGTTAGTAGCGAGCGAAGCGGGGTTGATGAGCGTTAGCGAGCAGGGGGTGCAGCCCACTAGTAATGGTTACTATCATTAACCTAAATTTATATCCAGCTTAAAAAATAACACTGAAGTGAAAAAATCTGATTTGACACTGTCTGAAACTGAAGTAAAAGATTTCAAATTAATTGTTGATCATGTTTTACAAGTTAAGAACTGCATAGAATTTTTTATTTAAATGTCAGCTTCAAAATGCATTTACAAACAAATTCACAGAGTTTAAGACAGTTTGTAAGTGAGTAATCATTTTTTGCTTTCGTGCGATTTACATCCAACAATTTAAACCATTTAATTTGATTTTATTATAATCAGTTTTTATTAAACAAATTGTTTTCAATAGGTTATGATGTACTAAATATTTAATATAAAAATTAAACTTATGTTTTATAGCATAAATTTTCTAAGAAATTTATGTTAATTTTTTATGTCCGACACCCTGTAATTTATTTCCCAGTTATAAAATCAATTACCTAATCTAAACTAAGAAACCATGTAGTTAGATTGGAATTCTTTAAATATTCTAATTTCTAATAAGAAAAATAAGAACAAAACAAAAGGGAATAAAATTTAAAGAATTTTATCTTGTTTTTTTCTATAAAATATGCCACAAGAAATTTGACAATTTTTGCCTTTGCGAATACTGAATGTCTCTTAAAATAATAGTGCTAATACAAAACAAACAACATGATTTAAACATATAACTAGATACTGGTTTAAAGGAAATTATATCAATGAATTTTATAAAGAGCACTGTTTGGATAAAATACAGTATAAAATAGCTCTAAATTGAAATGTAAATAAATAAAGAAAATTATTGATGTATAATCACCTGCAATTATTTTATTTTTAAAATACATTAAACACTGCTTATCCAAGTTTTTTTGGGGGGTCTGTATTTGCTATTTTGAGCAAAAATTACCTACTTAACTCTTTAAAAAAAAAATTCCTTAAAAGCAATATATTCTACAAGCTAAACATATTATTTTTTCCGCATCTATTCAATGATATATTGCATAAATAGCATTTTAAGTAAAATACTTTATAATATTGACACTTTTCTTGTACCCACTTCATAAGGGGGGGAAAAAACATGCTGACCTGGAAATTTTAAGATTTTTATTGGAAAAATCAGGGAAATTAGCCACCCTGTTTTTTATTATTATTTTTTTGAAGTTGATGCTTCTGTTACTTTAAATTAGTAACATGTATATTTGTTATTTTTAAAAATATCGTCTATGTAAGAAAAATGTTAGTATTAGTGAAGCAACTCGCAAGAAGCCCGAAAAAATTAGGGTTCTCAAATTTCTCTGTATTTGGTGAAGAAATTTTTGCCAATAAAATCATTGATGATAGCAAAAATACTTCTTATTTCTCATCAGATGGTGCTATTTTGAGTGTTTATATTTTAAGTAATTATAAATAATGCTTTAAAAGAAATCTAATTTAGAGATTAAGAATTATATGCATATTTTTTACTTCAGAAACCAGGGGTCTGTCCTGGGCAAATTTAATACTGTTTAGCAGTACCTTCACAAATTCAACTTAAGGAAAAACGGTAGTTTCACAAAATGCGTTTAAAAAAGCAAGTTCTAAAATTCTCCTCCCCGCTTCTTAAATTTTTGTCGTTGTAACCCCGTAAGAAAAAATAAATCCTAGGTTAATTAAGCATATACGAATAGGTACACATACTTGGTCAGTGCAGTGTGGTAAGCCTAACCAGTCGGTCGCGCTATATTATAGCAAGCTTTTTTTTTTCACAGACAGGATATCCACGCACCTGGAAAGTCATGAATTTCGATATTGAACAAAATTAGTCATGAAATGTCGTGACTTTAACTATTTTTTTAAAAAAAAAAGTCATGGATTTAGGTCGCCAAATTGGTCTAATTTTTAAAATTGAATCCTCCCCCCCCCCTAATGTCATGGTGCTCCGAATATCTGAATTTCTAACAAAATCCCCACTCACAGTCATATTTTATTAAAATATAAGATGTTTTTATCCTGTTATTTCAACAAATGAAAGAAAAAAACATCATTTCTAGAACATATTATCTTTTAAACTTCTGTGATTTCGAAATTTTTGTTTATTTCTTTCATTTTATCAATTTAAAATTCCAACTAAAGCAAGCCAGTCATTGGCGAATTTTTTTTATTCCGAAATGAGAACAGAAAATCTGGAGTATTTCTTTCCTTTCCGATGAACAAGGAAAGTATCTTTAGAATATAATTCTGCTGGGGAAAAAAATTATTTGCTTTTTTTTTTCCAGCTATTTTATAAATTTAAAATCGATAAATATGAAGATGCAGAGTATAACAGTTTTGGTTATACCTAGCATTTCAGTGAATGTTATTATAATGCTTTTCAAATTTATTGTTCTGTTTTTGTCGGGAAAAAATAGAAACTTTGTTAAATCATGAAAAGTTCTAGGAATTAGTCATGAATTTGAAAATCTAAATTGAAACACATACCCTACACAGAGTTATTTCTTTTTCCAAAAAATTAAATGACTTTACAGGAAGTTGAAATTCGAACATTATTCTAAATTTAAACTGACCTTTATTTTTTTATGAAGTATTTTTTCTCACTGAAACTTTTTTCTATATGACCCTGTGAGAAATGTTCTCATAATGAAAATAATTTTTAATAAAAGTACTGTGCATGCATGCATGTTTTTTTTTTTTAATTCAAGTTGAAATTTAAAAATGGACAATAATTGTTATGGATTTTTAAATTTAGATACAGTTTTAAGCCCAATATTTTAATATAGAAAAATTATCTTTGAATATATGGGGAAAAATATATAAAAATTTACCACTCATAAATGATTTTTATTTGTAGTGACAAAATTTGAAAATATCTTCCAACTTTACCATATTTTTGTGTTGATTTTTTAATATAATTTTTAATTTTCACAAATTATGTCTAAATTATCACAAAATAGGTACCTCTCATAAAAACCTAAGACCCCTGCAAACTGCAAGTGCTTATAATATTTCCAATTTTGAATTTCTCTTTTTGACTTAAGTGATTATGCATGTTATATCAAAACTCAACTTGTCACCTAAAATATGTTACTGGTAAAATCTCCGTTATTTTATTTCTCCAATGTTGCAGATATGGATACATGTTTTAATGGTGATAGGATTAAAATGTTGTATAATACTGTGTATCCTATTATTTATTGCCAGCAGGGTATGCACACCTAAAAAGTCATGATTTTCACTATTTTTTAAAAAATTCAAGGAAAGTCATAGATTTAGGTAGCCAAAAAATCTACTTTTTAAAATGGATTTCTCTAACAAAATCCCCACTCACTGTCATATTTTATTACAATATAAAATGTTCTTCAAAAATTATGGTGCTCTTTTAAAAAATGAAAGAAAAAACATAATTTCTTGAGGGAATTATCTTTTAAACTTCTGTGATTTCTGAATTTTTATTATTATTTATTTTTTATTTTATTTTATCAATTTAAAATTCTAGCTGACGCCAGCCAGTCATTGGCATTTTTTTCCTTCATATTCTGAAAAATCACGAGTATTTCATTCCTTTCCGATGAACAAGAGAAGAATCTTTAGAATATAATTCTGCAGAAAAAAAAAAGCTTTTTGCTTTTGTATTTTTTTTCAGCTATATTGTTGCTTCAACTCTTTCTTTACTCTGTTTTTTTAAATTTAAAATCTGTATATATGAAGATTCAGAGTATAACAGATGTGTTTTAAAGTTTTCATTTTGTGAAATTTTTTGAAATACTCTGTAATAAATAATCTTAACTTTTCGTAATAACTTTTCTTTACCTAATTTAAAGCATTGTCTCTGAAAGAAACTTTATATGTAATGAAAATTTGATAAAAAGAAAATGCAAAATTAGTTGTATGTAATACATTAAAATAAGTTTTTAAAAGTGAATTGATGCAAAGTCATCTATTTCTATCTCATTACTTATATGCTTATTATATATTTTGAATTGCTCTTCAATAAAAGATGTTGACATTTTTTATTCTTAATTTTTTTCTGAACATAATTTAAAGTATTGTTTCTGAAAAAAACTTTATGTGTAAAGAAAATTTTATGTGAAAAAAATGCAAAATTAACTGTATATAATATGTTAAACGTAGTTTTTGAATGAAAGAAATATAGTTGTTCATAACGACCTCATTATTTATAATGTATTGATATTGTTTGCAATAACATTGTGCCCCTTAATTACAAGTATCAGAGGTGGTTCTATTCCGAGGAACTCTAGATTTTTCGTATAATAGTTCCTGGTCTAAAATTTAAAAGTAGGCATTTGATTTTTCTAAAAATATCCGTGAAATTCTGCATCCCTGAAAACCTCAAACTTCCACTTATGAAAAACTTTTAATGTGACGAAATTTTAGCGGAATTTCTCAATCTAAAATTCAAATTTTAAAACTTCACTAATTCTCACTAACATACTCGGGATTCTTTTGGTGTGGCAGATTTTTGCCGTTTTAAACTGCACCGGAATTCGCTAATATTGTGATTCCTATTCGCACGGTTAAACTATCAGACATTGATTTTAGTATCAACCTAAAGTTATGTGTTGCAAATTGTATTCAGGTGGTTTAAAATTGACTTAATTTTACCATTTTGAATGTTTGGAACTGCGTCGGAATCCGCTAATATCGCGATTTCTATTTGCACTATTTGAATGTCAAACGTCGATTTCCGTATTAACCTAATTTAGAATTTACACATTGCGATTTGTATTCACATAATTTAAAAATCCAATGTGGCAAATTTATATGGTATATAAATTGCTATAGATTTTTGCACAAAATTTTCGGGAGTTTTTTTACTTTGTGTCACAGTCACCCCTGAGGTAGACATTTAGGTAATATAGTGTGAAGTTTGTCCTAGTGTATAGTAGAGCGGGTACTTTTTAATGAGGCAGAAGGTGGTTCCGAAATTTTCATTTTAATTTGTGAATTTTCATGATTTAATGAATGAATTAATGAATTTTAATTTAATGGATTTTCCTGATTTAATAAATGGCTTGAGAGATTTCATCATCATCAATAGCTCAACAGCCCAGGGTGGCCCTTGGCCTTCTCAGGAAGTCTTTTCTAAACCATCTACCCATCTCAAATTCGGCCTGCCTCTTTTTGGTGTGCCAACTGGTCTGGCATTGAAAACTCTCTTGTTGTGGTACGGTCTTCGTCCATTCTGATAACGTGGCCTGCCCATTTTATTCTTTGTCGTTTAATAATGTCAGGTTAATTATATAAAAAGTGATAAATCTCTAGACTTGGTCTTCTAAGCCACACAACATTTTTTTTCTAAAAATACTTGTCAATACCTTTTCTCTTAAAGGTACCCAACATCCGTACAAGAGAGGTTTCACAAGCATATGATAAAATTGATCTTAGAAGAGTTTTACATAATGAAACTTCTATGAATTACAGTAGATTCGTAAAAACATTTATTGACTATAGTAATTCTTTATATTTCCATTGTAATATTGTTCCTCTTGTTGATTACAGAGCCCAAGTAAACGAAATTGTCAACTACCTCTCAAATTTACATTCTTTAATTTCTGAATGGGTGTTGTGAGAATTGATGAGTTTTAATTTTATCATTTTCATTTTCTCTGCATAATCTTTTTTTTTCTTTCAATTATGTTCTGATTTCTAATAGCATCTTTCATTTGTAGAAAGATGGTATCCAAATGAAATCTTTAAGTTCGTTACACTTACAGTCTTCAAATATTGAGCGCAATGAAAGGTATGGACTGCATGTAGACGCAGAAGGTGAATATTCAACTGAAAGCTTCACTGAAGTGCTGATTTCTGATTCTTACATAACTCAAAATGGTTCTTATGGAATGTTCTTGAACAATGTCCCAATGACAGACATATCATTGCAGAGACCGAGTGGCGATTTCACGATTCTCATTTTGTAAGTATTCTGCGAGCACAAATTTTAAAATGATGATTCACACTAACTATTTCCATTAAGGAAAATTTCTTACATTTATTGATATTAAGAATTTTGTAATTCAAAAAAAAATTCTCCAAAATATTAAGTTAAANTAATTTGAATTATTTTACCATCTGTTATATCCTCTTTATGTAGCTTGAAATTAATTGTCAAACAGTTGAAATATCATCAACTTAGTAATACTTCTCTTACATTATAATTCTTTCCCTGCTAAACTAGAATGCCATATGAAACTCTCCCATGTTGCTAAATGAATGGCGAAGACCGCTTTGGAGATTAAGCAGTTTAGGAAAGGCAAAAATTGTAATAGAGGTGGAAGAAGGGTTTAGGATATTTGTGCTCCCCTGGTTCAGTTCATTCAAGTTTGCTCCAACGCTTTGAGGGTATTTTTTTCTTTTAACAAAATGTTTTAGTGTTTTTAACTTTCCAAAAACTAGTTGGTTATAATTTAATAATAGATTTTCTCTTGCACTCTTCTTCCGAAAGCTTTTGTCTTCTCATCCAATGAATTATTTTTTCTCAGCAAAGCCAACAAATCGCTCATTTTCTTGAATCACTAATAGCAGAATCGTTTCAATTGTTGCATTGATGCTAATTTTCTTAATTTCAATTTAACCTTCTATAGCATATTTTATTAAAAGGAAAAAGGTTCTTTTGTGAGCTAGATTATAACATTAAATGTTTCTGTTGGTAAATATTTGATTTTTGATTCAAAATTCGAATTGTGTATTTATCACAATGTCGAAAGTTCGTAAATGTTTTGATAGAGAGATATTCCGGAGATATATCCGAAACTGTTTCTCCTTTTACCCTAAAAAGCTAACAAAAAGCAAAGAAACTTAGAATATAAATTTTTATTAATTATATTTGTTTATTAGAAAGAAGGAAAATGAAACCTTCTATTTTTGTTCTGCACTGTGCAGGTACAGGTTTCAAGCTTGGCAACCAGATGACCAAAATTTTAAATTTAATATTAAGCAAATAAGGTATCATTTTAAAGGTAAAAAAATTGAAGATTTAGAAATAATGACTTATACCTTAATATCAGTTTTCATTAAGTTTCAGACTATTAAATGAAAGGCAACAAAATTTGAAATTTTTAACTATGGTGAGTGAATCTCTAACAAAGTAAAGTTTTTTTTAAAAAAAAAAAAATTCACACTAATAATGGGAAATGGACGAAATAATAATTGAAGTGAATTGTAACAAAATAGGTTATTAACAGGCGCAAATGTGTCGAAACATTTCACATTTTGATTTACAAAAACAAATTCTCCTGCACTTACTGATATTTTAAGTCCGATACAAAGATACATAATTAATCGTACTGTGCAACTAAGATTTAACATAATTAAATTATTTTTTCTGTTTAAAACAAAATTTTGATAATAATAAGTATTTTTATAATATTGTCAATTAATAATTAATTGTTTTTACATCAGACACGACTGCTTTTCTTTTTCTTACATTTGTTTTTATTTATTTATTTCTCTAGTTTTGCTTTTTCTTTATGAAATGAAATATGAATAGAATCCATCTTTATGTTCCTTTAGGTTAATTTACAATAATATATTTCACTTCAGTAACCTAATAAAATTTGTTTAACTATGCTGTACTTTAAGTTATTTATATTAGACTTAAAATTGATCAATGAAGTTTTTATAAATATTTTTATATTTTACTTTTATTTTGTTTATTTATGTGAGGTAAGCAACTTAGTTTCAATTTTTTGAGAAACAATTTAACTCAATTTAGAATATTTTAAATCAATCATTTTGCTTAGAGCTTGAAAAATGTATGTATTTAGAAGAAGAAAAAATTCAAAACATTCTGTAGTTTTTTATGTATTATTTTGAGTAAAGAAAAAAATTTTTTTAAAGAGATAATAAACCTACTTGCATAGCAAAGTACCACAATAACACACATCCTAATCAATTGTTAGGTAAATGGGATACAAACCGTTAGCAGTAAACCAAACCGTAACCGTTATTGGGCCTTTAATTGACAAATGAAAACTGGAGAGGGGATATTAAAAAAACATAAAAATGTATTCTTGAATTCATAAGAAGAAAAAATTTCATAAATTTGGCTCATCTTTAATGCTACAACCAGGGACATATGCTTTTTCTTGTTCACTGTTAGCTTTTCCACCAAATGATGCAAGTAAAAGGTACATCTGATAATATTGTCTGCTTTGAAACATCAAATATAATAGATCGTAAGAACTGTACAAAAGGATCATTTAATTTTATGCAGGCAATAAATAAAACTATTATTTTTCTTATTCCAGGTTTTTTAAAATTATTAAATTTAAGGAAAATATTAGTTTTATTTACATTGTTGTTAACATACCTTGCACAGTTAAAATTAAAATTAGTGATTTTTTCAACCTACTTTTACAAGACTTTTTTCAAATATAATTCATTCATTAAATAGAGATGAGCAGAAAAGAAAATGCAATTTTCTGATGGGTTGAGCGTTAGTCAGTGTTTAAGATTTTACTATAAGCGATTCAGTTTTTCGCATATTTTAAAGATAACATCAGTGATAATTTCTAAATTATCGCTCTATTTTAATAAAAGAATAGTTTAGTGCGTACATTTAAATATTTTATATTGACCGTGTCAGATAAATTCAATAAAGAACATGACGTGGTAGGTCTCAAAATTTATACTTTCATAGTTGTCTGATACCACACGTTCTTCAATTCCTACTATTAGTTCTCCCTGTTATCTTGTTCAAATCGTTCTTATTCATCCATTCAAGTTCATATATATTTTTTTAAACTTGTAGTTCAGGATAATTGGTGTTAATACAGTTTTTTTTTTTTTTTTTTCAGATAATAATTCATTAATAAAATTCAATTACAGGGTGCGTAGCGTTTGTAAAAAGTACTTAAAGGTGCTTTTTTCAGCTGGCGTTTTTAAAAAGTGCTTTTTTTCTGAATAATTTTTTTCTTCCTTTCCGTGATATCTGGTGGATCCCATGCATTTCACGAAAAATGGGGAGTTTGCTACGTAATCATTCACGCGAACTTCATGTCGTACCCACCTTATGACTTGCGCATGCGCGCACTCTTGAAACCGAAACCAGAGTGCTCCAATTCGGATAGAGAATATCAGATCCTTGTGAAATCTTTTTCATTTTAATTTTGTTCTTGTTTATTTTATTTTACTTCTAACTCTTTTTTTTTGACGTAGGGGGTAAGGGTCAAGTTGAATTCACTTGGTGATGTGGGAAAGTACTGATTGTTTCGATTTACGCCGTTTCTTTTTTTTTTTTAACGCTAAAACTGTTTATAAAAAGTTTTTGTTTTTCAATAATATCATTGTTTGAATATGAATTTTTTGAGTGCTTGAAAATTTTTGTAAAGTGCTTGAAAAGTTTTTAAAAAGTGCTTATTTTTGATTCAAAGATTTGGCTATGCACCCTGAATTAATAAATTTTAGTTTTATAATATGGGAGAAAAAAATTGTAATTATTTAATAAAAACAGGGTGGCCACCCTCCTGGAAAACCTGGAATTATCAGGGAATTTTTTTATACTGGAGAAAACCTGGAAAAATCAGGGAATTTTAAAGAAAAGCTGGAAATTTTTCCTTTGATAATTTTTTTAATCTCACTAATTTAAATTATTTCATCCATTATGCCCACTTTTTTTTAGACGGAAATGTATCGCCAAACAATTGAAATATCATCAACTTAGCGATACTTTGCTTGCATAAAAATTTGCTCCATTAGAGCTCTGTTAAAATAGAATGCCACGTAAAATTCTCTCACAGTTGCTAAACGAATGTAGAAACCTTTGACTGCTATGGGACTGTGCAATTTAGAAAAGATTGTTGTGGAGGTGGAAGGGATTAGGATGTTAGCTTTTGTTTTTAAATTCTGTCCTTGGGCTGAATCCATTTATGGCTCAAATTTGTTCTGATGCTTTGGTGGTAATTTTTTTCTATTTTAACAAAGTGTTTTTGTATTTTTAACTTTATAGAATTCTCCAAAAATTAGTTAGTTTTAATTCAATAATAATAGATTTTATATTGCACTCTTTTTCTGAAAGCTTTTGTACTCCCATTCAAAGAAATCTGTAAATTATTTTTTCTCAGCAAACCAACCAATCACAAA
>NC_092210.1:92115098-92125900 GCF_043381705.1 Parasteatoda tepidariorum | reverse complement strand
TAAATGCGTGCTTATATTCATGATTAATATTCATTTTTTATCAGTAAATAGTTGTTATAATCATCAACCCAAGAAAGAAAGACATATTTGTAAATTTTAATTACTTCTCCAGGTCATCATAGGTATGTGTAAAATTTTAAATATATTTTAAGTAAACTAAGAAATATAGGAAAAAAACCTTTTTTAAATTTTTTTCAATTTAAACTGTTTTTGTTTTTTTTTTAACTCAAGAAATTTTCCGGAATTTTGACTTGGGCTCACAATCACCCCTGATAATATAAACACTTTTCTTGTATACATCCTATTCTTCATGAGAAAAAAGAAACACACACCTGGAAATTTTAAGATTTTTATCTGGAAAAATCAGGGAAATTTGAAATCTGATTTGAGTGGCCACCCTGAAAAAGTATCTAAAATAAAAAAATTTATATTAATTGTTGTATCATATTTTTGCCATTATGATACTTTGTATTGTAATAATAAATTTCTTTTGTTATTCCACAGGTTTCCGTGGTTAAGACATGCTGTTGAGAAGAGTGGTATTGGTAATAACGGAGAAAAAGGTATTGGCGTCTCCTCGACCTGCAAAAGTAATGTATTCAAGGCAAGACCTTTTCAAGAAGAGTTGCCTAAACCGGAAGAGCTTAACTATTCAGCCTTAAGTGAGCTTCTAAACGCGGTTAACTTGAGCATGGAACGGGAAACACAGCATCTCTACAATTAACATTCACCCCTTTGCCTTCAAGTTGTATAATAAAAACCAGAATTCAAGAAGTTGATATAAACAGATTTTTCGAGAATCTATGAAAGAAAATTCTTTAAAATTATATTGATTAACTAATATTATATTTTCATGTAACTATTTTTCTATAAACAGTGATTGATTTTTTTTTCATTCATGTTTTTATAACTGTGCAGTATTTTTATAAGTAAATAGTGTAATGTGAGACACCGAAAATTTCAGTATTGAATAATGAAAATGTTATGCATTTCTCTTTTCATAGCTGCCAACTCTACTGGATTTTGCCAATTTCTCCCGCTTTACTCGTCTAATCCAATCTCTCCCGGTTTTTTTACATTTTAGAAAAGTCCCTAAAATTAAGTTTCCTAAAAAATCCCTATTGAAATAGAATTTTTCACAGTTTATTGCTTGCTTGAATATCTAAATTGGTGTTACGTAATAAAGCGAGCTTCATTTATAGTATTCAATATAAAGCTTTTTTTCTTATTTAAAAATATCGTGGTTTATTTTTATTTGGATTCTCTTTTTTTAAATTATTTAAAGCATCTTTAAACTATCAGTAAGAAATTACTATTAAAAATTGTGATTTAGCATAAGTTAAAAGCATTTCGTTTAATGTCAATCATAACTGGTAAATATAAAATTTTTGTATTTTGATGACAATAAAAATCCCTGTATGTAAAATATTTGGTATATTATGCAGCAAATATCATGAAATTTATGTTTTGTGAAATCTACAGTATTTTTTCCAGTCCATATTGGCAGCAATGCTCTTTTGTACTTTCTTCCTACTTTACTATTTCAGTTTTTATTTTTTTGCAGTCTTTATTTTTTTGCATGGAGAACTATTATATTTTTGCCCTTTTTTATACTTTTTAATTTGGTACGGTAGCATAACATTTCAATTTTTTTTTTCTGTAAAATACAGTATTATTAAAAATTTGTAGATTTTTCACGCATTTTTATTGTGTATGAATTTTAGAAAAATAGAATGTTCTCTCTGTATCTGCTACTTTCACAAGATCTGACCAGTAGTAATTTGACAAGAAATTTTGGTATAAATTGAAAGTTTCCTAGTTTTTGTGTAATTTTCGGAAATTTGATGATATTTGGAAAATTTGGTTTAAAAAAAAAAACTTTATTAAATTTTTTATTTTTTTTTATTTATTTATTTATTTATTTTTTTTGGACTTTAACAGGGTTCTTATAGTCTTTAAATTCCTTGAAGTCGTTTAGTAATTCTTTAAAATGAAACATTTTGACATCAAAAATTTTTCAAGTTACATTTAATTAGTGAAATCATGGGGAAAATGTTGCACAAGCATGCTCATAAAAAGGGTTCCTTTTTAAATAGGCTAACAATTGTTATTTTTTTATAAAATTTTCTAGACAATTGAGTCTGCATTTAAGCAATTATTTTCAACCTGTGTCTGTTTCAATGACAAAATGTTTTTTTTTTCCCTAATTTTTGGAACTTGTTCATTAATTGCTATTAAGTTACTTAAGTATTTCAATATAGATTTTAAAATAATTGCATCCTCCTATTTTTTTCCCCTTGAAGCTTTGTGATTTTTTTTTCCTTGAAAATTCTTAAAGCTCTTAAGCTTTATTTTGAAAATAGAGAAATAGAGCCCTGTTTAAATAAGTAATATTATCAAACAATAAAGAAAAGATCATTTATATTAATGAGTTGAAAACTTTTAGTTATTTTATTTATTTATTTTTATTGAGAAATTATTATTTTTAATCAATTCAAAGTATTTGTTTAGTTCTGAAAATGCTAGTTACATCTAACTTAAGTGAATACAATTTTTATTTCTATTTAAAATTATCAGTTGAAAAATATAAATAATGTAAATAGAAATATTTATAGTCAAGCCTGTCTCAATCAGACGAAACCTTTTTTTAACTGTATCTCTCCAACAGAAAAATTTATAGTCATGTTTTTGTTTTTAATTTTTTATTATAAAAATTTCAGTTTTTATGCAGTTATGCCCTTTTTTTATACAGTGTGCAATAATTTCTATAGCGCATAAGTAATATCGCTAAGAGAGATTAAAAGAAAATTTAGAGTTATAAAGTTATGCAGATTTTCATTTTCTCTTTTGAAATATCCCTAAAATTGTTTTCACATAATATTGTATGCATTTCACAACATTTATATATTTTCTGAAATTGTTTGTACTACAAACTACCGTAAACTAACATTATTGCAGCGAAATTATATTTATAATTATTAAAGTAATATAGTTTTGGCATTTAATATTTCCTTTTATATTAAAAGAATTTCCTGTATAGACCATTTTATGTATTCAATAGTTAGCAAAAATTATCTGTTTCAGAAAATCTATTAGAGATTCATGTCAGAAAATTTGATAAAACTGATATCTAAACTAGTTTTCTATTCTTTAGTTCTACATATACAAAAATTTGTTGGATTTTGATTGGGGTGTTTCACTTAAACATTGATTTACGACAACAAATAGGTCCTCATGATTTAATCTTTTGACATGGATGCTAAAAATAGATATCAAAGGCAGTGATTATAGGACATTCTGTATGTGTATATATTTCATTGATTGGCAGCTTTTGTAAAGCATTTATTTTGGTACAAAGTTATATTTTTTTTTCAAATTGATTTTCAATCTTTATTTATTTTAAATTTTATTTATTTACAAATAGAAGCTTATTTAATAATTACAAACTCTGCATGCTTGTATATGTTTTCTATTTATGATTCTTTTTTCAAAACCGAAATATTATTTATTTTAAAATGTTGAAAATTTGAAGGAAATCTTTATAAGAAATTATTTTAGCTGTGTGTGCCTGTCACTTGTGTATCTCTGTCCTGTATGTGCCTGACACTTGTATTTCTGACCTGTGTACTCTTGTTATATATGCTTTAAATTTTTATCAAATTACATATTGCAGACAAGATTAAATGTAATTTTTTGGCGTACTTTAATCTCAGTGTTTGATATATTTATATAAAAATGTCATTATTTCTTTAGAATGTATGTGTTAATGAATATTTAATTTTGTATAAATGGGAATGAGCTTGCTAGTTAAATCTTAAAATTGTATGCAATGATATGAAGATGATAAAATTGTATGTACGAAATGAAATTGTTGATTAAATTATATCATAGTATAAATATCTTACATCTTTGTAAATTTTGTGACTTATGAATTATATTAATCGAAATTCACATGAAACTTATCTATGTATTATAAAAATAAAAATAAATTNCACTAGATTATGATAAAATTGTAACGATCTTGCATGTATGGAATTTTATTTCTTATTAAATATATAGCTATATAATTATAAACATTTTACGGGTATGCATACTTAATGTATTATATTTATCAAAGTTCTCCTGAACGTTTTATTTATGTCTATTTTAAAAATCCTTAGTGAAGCT
This sequence comes from Parasteatoda tepidariorum, assembly GCF_043381705.1. Classification (NCBI taxonomy): domain Eukaryota; kingdom Metazoa; phylum Arthropoda; class Arachnida; order Araneae; family Theridiidae; genus Parasteatoda; species Parasteatoda tepidariorum. The sequence goes on along the minus strand of NC_092210.1, from coordinate 92,121,733 downwards.
TTCAGAACAACTCCTCCAGATTTCAGTCTTGCATGGTATCAAGTAATTATTTAATTTTTCAATCAGTTAATTATTATTGCAAGGATAAGTTACTTCGGATAAGGGTTAATCAGGGATGATAGTATTCTGGGTGTGCCCTTGAATTCCGGGTTTTCCGTATTATTCCTCCAGGTCTGGAAACTAGTAGCAAGGCATGTGATTTTTTTGCAGAATTCCGTTCATCTCAATACCATTGATTTGCGGATTTTCGCGAATCAGAACTTATAATCTGATGAAATTATCACTGCAATTTAACATTTAGAGTAACAATTAAGTTCTACAATCTAGAATTAAAATTTTTAAAGCTTCACTGAATCACGTTAACGAGATTTTTTCAAACACTAGTCTCTTCTGCAAATATACATTTTTGGTTTGACCGCTCTTCATAGTTTTTAATGTTTGAAACTATGTTGGAATCCTCTAATATCGTGATTCATCTTCATGCTATTTTAATATCTATCATCGATTTTCGTATTTACCTAATTTAAAAGTTATTCATTGTGAATCGTATTCATGTGATTTAATAATCGAACATCGTGATTCATATTCGAGCGAGTTTAAAATCCTACGTCACTATTCCTAGTCACTGGATCAAAAAATTGTGTGCATCGCAATTCAAAAATCCAATAATGCGATTTGTGTTTTCACATTCTTAAAATCCAATATCGTGATTCATATTCATGCGATTTTTAAATCCAATAATCGCGATTCTTGTAAGAATGTGTCCTTAAATTAGTTACTATAAAATAATTAATTTAATAATAAAAAATTTTATTAACTCAGAATAGTGTATAAATTGATATCTTATTGAGTTTTTACACATAAAATTTTCAGGGGTTTTCAGTTTGTGTCACAATCATCCCTGGTTAATAGTTTTCCCTTCATTTTGTCGCAGATCAGCATGAGAGTCGAATCTTTCATTAATCCAATACATCCCCATTAAAAATATGTTTTCTTTTGCTACCATAATAGCAGGCAGACCCAGACTTTTTGTATAGAGGAGTTCTCCTCAGAGCTGAACAGTATTCTAACCTATTTTATACATTGGGTTATTACGATAATGAAAATCATAATGATCATATATGTATGCAATGTAATTGCTTATTGAACAGCTGTTATATAATTATAAACATTCTATATGAGTAAAATGAGTTTGCTAACTAAATTATGATATGTATATAAACATCTTTAATTATAATATACTGTAGTGAACCTTAAAGGGACCAAAATTTCGGTTTGTTATAACCGTGAATTCACTATAACCGCTCTGCAAACAATTTTAACTAATAGTTCCAAACTCCCCCGTTTTATTACACATTATTTAAATAAATGACAAATGAAATACAAAAATGACTGAAAAATAATGCATAGTAACAAAAGAAATTTTTACTTTTATTTTTTATTTTTCTTCGTCGTGCATACAAAGAAAATTAGTTATTTTAAGCTGATGAGCAATCCTCAACTTCAGATACGGAAACTCTTCCCGATTCAGATAATTTTTCCTGAATTTATGTTATTCTGCTTTTTAAACCTGTCTAACCAGCCATTTGAGAACATATAAGTAGCCTCAGCGAATTCATCGGCTTTGACTTGTAGCATTTGTCCGGATACTGGAAGATTGCGTCTTTGAATGCTGAACCAATTCAATAATGACGCAAACGAGAAAAATTGCTTATTGCTACATTCCATGCTATAGATCATAATTTAAAAATCTAATTCCATTTATTTTGAAGTAGAAATTTCAAAATTATTGCCGAAAAATGAAAAAAATTTATAAGTCTAAGACAGAAAAAAGTTCATAATTTTCAAATTGCCCTCTTTTTTGGTTCACTATGTCCACAATAAATAACATTATACGTGTGTAGCAAGGCACGAGCGCGAACATTTCATTCACTATATCTTTGAGTTTACTATAAACAGCGTTCGCTATGTCTAACTGTAGTGTCTCGCAGTGTCTAACTGTATATATAAATTAAACATCTTACCGTTATGCATATTTTATGAATTATATTTATCAAAATTGACAAAAGCTTTTATTTATATGTAATATAAAAATTCTTATTTACTCTAATTTGTTTTATACTTAGGATTGCATTTTAATCAGTGTTTCTTATGAAATCACTGGTTAAAATGCAAATTGTTATCTAAAGGCATTTATTTTTGACAAAATTTTATATGAAATTTTGAGCATGTTTTAATAAAATAATATATACTAAAATATTCTGGAATAATGTATTATGAAGTTTTTATTTATTGAAATGTACAATGATTATTTCACCTTATCATACCAATAAATATTTTGACTATAAAAACAAATGTGTTATTTTAGTAACTTCTGAGAAATTTTGAATTAAATGTCAACAGCCATCTACATTTGCTAACAACACATACTCTTTTGGGATTAAGAATTATTTATTTTTTTTAAAAAGAATCATAAGCAGGGTATCTGCACAGTTATGAATTTCAGTATTGAACAAAATTTGTCATGATTTTAACTAAAAAATCATTGAAAGTCATTTAGGTCACCGAAAAATCTAATTTTTAAAATGGAATATACCCCCCAATTTCATGGTGTTTCGAATATCTGAATTTGTAGCAAAATCCCCACTCACAGTCAGTTTTGATTTACTTATAAAATGTTTTTATCATTTTCTTTAAAAATTACAGTATTCTTTCAAAAAATGAAAGAAAAAACATTTTTAGAATGAATTATTTTTTAAACTTCTGTGATTTCAGAATTTTTATCATTTTTTATTTTAATTTGAAATTCTATCTGCAACGAGCCAGTCATTAGCGATTTTTTTTTTCGAAATGAGAACAGAAAAATCGGGATTATTTCTGATGAACAAGAAAAGTATCTTTAGAATAGCTGCTGAAAGTTTAGTTTAGCTGCTGGAAAAAAAAAATTTTTTTTTTATTTTTTTCAGCTACTTTTACTCAGTTTTAGTTATTGTACCTATAATTTCAATAAATGTTATTATAATGATTTTTTAAATTTATTGTTGCGTTTTTGTTGGAGAAAATAGTAGCTTCGCTAAGTCATGAAAAACTCTTGGAATTAATCATGAGTATAAAAATCTAAAATGTAGCATATAGCCTAATTTATTATTATAAATTTTTTAGTTGGGGGGAGAGTTCTAAATTTTTATCTCTTATTAGGAGGGAATTGGCCAGAAACTTGAACTTCTGTGTTCATGATTAACCCAATTTAAAAAATTCTTAGCTTAAAACTACAAATAAATTCGCTAAGAAATGTTCAGATGAAAGAATGCACTTGAGAAAATAACTGCCTAATTTTGACCTCTAATGCTACCTCTGCATGTAAACAAAGCCCTTTTTCTGAAAGTATCATCAAATATCTGCACAAATCATTAGTGGGAATCGACATTTAAAAATTAATAATTTGGTAGGACTTCCCACAGCATTATAAAGGGTCAATTACAAATGAGAAAAAAAAAATTTAATGAAAGATCTGGCAATAAGATTTTTCTGAAAGATTTGTAATTTTGCAGTAGAATTGAATTGATAAGAGATTTCTGAAAAATTTGTAAAAATGATAAGCTTTTAACTATGTGAGTTTTATTTTCTGATCTTTAAATTAAAAGTATTCTCTCCTAATTAACACTTAAAAAAAACCTTTTTCTTACATTTAATTTCTGATCAATTTTCTCCATTATTTAAAATGCCGGAAAAGTTGTTTATAATTTGCATTATATCACAAAATAGGTTAAAACTAATGAGCTAAACTTGTTCCTCAGTAACTGCGACAACCTTTTCGTTGTGAAAAACATAATCACAGATTTTGAATTATTGAAACTATTACAATAAGTAATACTTAGTTCCCCTCACAATATGCTCAATGTGTTATCTTTTCGATCATGATTAAAGGTTCGATACTATCATCGTGTTTTAAGTCCGGTCATTTGATATGCTATGGTAGAGAAATAGGTATAGTATATTGCCAAAGATTATTTACCAATGCGAAAGATTATTTACCCAAATGAAATAAACACTCTTTCCCTTTCATTTCGTTTAACTATTTTGATTCAAAATGCATATCTAAAAGGGGGGAAAAAGGACTACTCTTGCTTATAGATTGTAGACTTGACTGGGAATCCTTACAAATTGCTTGAAAAAATTGCTATGAAATGCTTTTAACGTCACCGATAACTGGGAATATGGAATAGACAGGTGCGAATAAAACAGTTTTCGATTGGTGATCGAAATGAGCTACAAGTGGCGTGGAGCAGAACACTCTACCAGTGGCGACACTTCGCATGGTTTTATTATTAACGTGTGGAGAGTCATAGGAGAAGGACGTACGGTTGTTTCCGTCTTGATTTTTAAATTGGCTAAAAACTTTAAAATTAGGAGAGTAAGTGGAACATTGAACATAGTTCTAAATGAAAGCGGAGCAGAAGCTTTAAAAAATATTATTGGAAAATAATTTTAAGAAAAGGGGAAAGTATCATAGTNTATATATATATATATATATAACACTTTATTCACGCTGAAATATCGAAAGATAAATTTTAAAAAATAAAATAAGGTAAATAGAAAGAAAAAAAAAATTTAATCCGTGATTAGGACCGAACCCCTTATCCAACGAGTCTACAAACTTCTTTACCCATGGAGCTAATAACCACACCACGACTCACACGTTGCTTCCACGAATATATAGCTTAAGGAACTTCCTTCCGGTTGTTAATTAACAAAATCTATTTTGGCCCTTTATGTGCCCCCTAATTAGTGTATAAAAATTTCCTTTTTTACGATTGCTTGGCATATATAACTCTAATTTCTGGCAGAGTTTGGAAGTTATAAGTTAATATTAAAGGGAGTTACGGAGTGAGTCGTGTGCGTAGCTCCGGAGTCGATATTTATTCGTTTTTTAGTTAATATTCCCTCTTTCCCAAAGAAAAACAATTATTTTTAAATATATAGCACTTTATTCTAGTTGAAATATCGGAAAATAACTTTTAAAAAATAAAATAAAGTAAAAATAAAAAAAAAATTAAAAATTAATCCCCGACAAGGACCGGACCCCTGACCACCGACTCTACAAACTTCTTTACCGGTGGCGCTAACAACCACACCACGACTCACACGTTGCTTCTACGAATATATAGCTTGAAAAACTTCCTTCCGGTTAATTAACAAAATCCATTTTGGCCCTTTATGTGCCCCGTAATTAGAGTATAAAAATTCCCTTTGGTACGATATTTTGGTATATAAAAGGCTAATTTCTGGCAGAGTTTGGAAATTATAAGTTAATATTAAAGGGAGTTACAGAGTGAGTCGTGTGCGTAGCTCCGGAGTCGATGTTTATTCGTTTTTCAGCTAATATTCCCTCTTTCCCAAAGAAAAACAATTATTTTTATATATATAACACTTTATTCCAGTTGAAATATCGAAAAATAGATTTTAAAAAATAAAATAAAGTAGAAAGTAAAAAAAATTATAAATTAACTCGTGACTAGGTCCGAACCCCTGACCACCCCCACGTCAAAATTCATGCTGGTACTAGCAACAAAAATTTGCTAGTTTTTGCTATGTATTGCTAGGTCTGCTAGATTTTCATGCTAGTATATGCTTGCCAGCATCACATGCTAGATACCTAGCATACATCGTACTAACATGATAAGCTATGTACAAGCATCTCATGCTTATTAGCTGTTTAAGCTGGCTCCCAAGCATGGTTAGGTAGGTACCTTAGCAAGCTATTATATATTTTTTTTGCTTGCCAGCATCACATGCTAGATACCTAGCATACATCGTACTAGCATGATATGCTATGTAGAAGCATGTCATACTTATAAGCTGTTTTAGCTGGCTCCCAAGCATGGAGAGGTAGATATACCTTAAGAATCTATTACATGCTTTTTTATACTTGCCAGCTTAATGTGCTCTACAGACAGCTTAGGCGAAAACAGAATTTTTTATTTTTATCAAATCCTTAGACCTTGTTATATTTATTTAAAGTAGGTCCCTAGAACTTATTTAAATTTTATTATGAAGATTATAAAATTGTTGTTATGGAGAGTAAATAAATACAAAATTTGTAAAATGTAAGAATAAAAAATGCAAAGCAGTTTGCTTCCTTATAAGGTCTCTTCCAGATGGTTATGTGTTAAAAGTAAAAACCTTACAGACTTTATCTTTAGTTGGAAAAAGCGGTAAAAACTGTTCCACATTGTTGTTATCAATCCAAAAGTATTGTTTGTATATTTATTAAGTCTCATATAAGACAAAATTAATGCATGCTCATCAAAATTCAGACTGGTACCAGTAACAAAAATATGCTGATTTCAAACTCATGCTGGAATAGCAAAAATTCCTAGCAACGGATGGTAGAATTCTCTTGCTGGAATAGCAAAAATTCCTAGCAACCGATGGTAGAATTCTCATGCTGGAATAGCATAGAAAACTAGCAAGTGATGGTCGTGATTGTTGCTAGACTAGCAAGATATTCCAGCAACACAAGCTGGTATCTGTATGCTAGACAAGCAAATAAAGTGTACCAATACATACCATGACATGCTAGTAATTTTGCTGGTACCAGCAAATATTTTTGCTAGATCATGCTGGTTTTTTTT
>NC_092210.1:92110640-92114900 GCF_043381705.1 Parasteatoda tepidariorum | reverse complement strand
CACGTTGCTTCCACGAATATATAGCTTAAAGAACTTCCTTCCGGTTAATTAACAAAATCTATTTTGGCCCTTTATGTGCCCGCTAATTAGCGTATAAAAATTCCCATTGGTATGATTTTTGGTATATAAAAGTGTAATTTCTGGCAGAGTTTGGAAATTATAAGTTAATATTAAAGGGAGTTACAGAGTGAGTCGTCTGCGTAGCTCCGGAGACGATATTTATTCGTTTTTTAGCTAATATTCCCTCTTTCCCAAAGAAAAACAATTATTTTCATATATATAACACTTTATTCTAGTTGAAATATCGAAAAATAAATTTTATAAAAAAAAATAAAAGAGAAAGAAAAAAAATTAAAAATTATCCGTGACAAGGNAATTAATCCGTGACTAGGTCCGAACCCCTGACCACCGACTTTACAAACTTCTTTACCGGTGGCTCTATCGACCACACCACGGCACACACGTTGCTTCCACGAATAAGTAGCTTAAAGAACTTCCTTCCGGTTAATTAACAAAATCTATTTTAGCCCTTTATTAGCCCGCTAATTTGTGTATAAAATTTCCCTTTGGTACGATTTTTCGGTTCATAAAATTCTACTTTCTGGCAGAGTTTGGAAATTATAAGTTAATATTAAAGGGAGTCAGAGAGTGAGTCGCCTGCGTAGCTCCGAAGACGATATTTATTCGTTTTTTAGCTAATATTCCCTCTTTCCCAAAGAAAAACAATTATTTTTATATATATAACACTTTATTCTAGTTGAAATATCGAAAAATAAATTTTAAAAAATAAAATAAAGTAAAAAGAAAAAAAATTACAAATTATTCCGCGACTAGGCCCGAACCCCTGACCACCGACGTTACACCCTTCTTTACCGGTGGCGCTAACGACCACACCACGGCACACACGTTTCTTCCACGAATATATAGCTTAAAAAACTTCCTTCCGGTTAATTAACAAAATCTATTTTGGCCCTTTATTAGCCCGCTAATTAGTGTATAAAATTTTCCTTTGGTACGATTTTTCGGTACATAAAATTCTACTTTCTGGCAGAGTTTGGAAATTATAAGTTAATATTAAAGGGAGTTAGAGAGTGAGTCGCCTGCGTAGCTCCGAAGACGATATTTATTCGTTTTTTAGCTAACATTCCCTCTTTCCCAAAGAAAAACAATTATTTTTATATATATAACACTTTATTCTAGTTGAAATATCGAAAAATAAATTTTAAAAAATAAAATAAAGTAAAAAGAAAAAAAAAATTAAAAATTAATCCGTTACTAGGTCCGAACCCCTAACCACCGACTTTACAAACTTCCTTAGCGGAGGCGCTACCGACCTCACCACGGCACACACGTTGCTTCCACGAATATATAGCTTAAAGAACTTCCTTCCGGTTAATTAACAAAATCTATTTTGGCCCATTATGTGCCCCCTAATTAGTGTATAAAAATTTCCTTTATGGCGATTGTTTAGTATATAGAACTCTAATTTCTGGCAGAGTTTGAAAATTATAAGTTAAATTTAAAGGGAGTTACAGAGTGAGTCGTCTGCGTAGCTCCGGAGACGATATTTATTCGTTTTTTAGCTAATATTCCCTCTTTTCCAAAGAAAAACAATTATTTTCATATATATAACACTTTATTCTAGTTGAAATATCGAAAAATAAGTTTTAAAAAATAAAATAAAGTAAAAAGAAAAAAAAATTAAAAATTAAACCGTGACTAGGTCCGAACCCCTGTCCACCGACTTTACAAACTTCTTTACCGGTGACGCTAACGACCACACCACGGCACACACGTTGCTTCCACGAATATGTAGCTTAAAGAACTTCCTTCCGGTTAATTAAGAAAATCTATTTTGAACCTTTATGTGCCCGCTAATTAGTGTATAAAAATTCCCTTTGGTACGATTTTTTGGTATATACAAGTCTAATTTCTGGCAGAGTTAGGAAATTATAAGTTAATATTAAAGGCAGTTACAGAGTGAGTCGTCTGCGTTGCTCCGGAGACGATATTTATTCGTTTTTTAGCTAATATTCCCTCTTTCCCAAAGGAAAACAATTATTTTTATATAACACTTTATTCTAGTTGAAAAATCGAAAAATAAATTTTAAAAAATAAAATAAAGTAAAAAGAAAAAAAAATTACAAATTAATCCGTGACTAGGCCCGAACCCCTGACCACCGACTTTACAACCTTCTTTACCGGTGGCGCTAACGACCACAACACGGCACACACGTTTCTTCCACGAATATATAGCTTAAAAAACTTCCTTCCGGTTAATTAACAAAATCTATTTTGGCCCTTTATGCGCCCGCTAATTAGTGTATAAAAATTCCCTTTGGTACGATTTTTCGGTACATACAATTCTAATTTCTGGCAGAGTTTGAAAATTATAAGTTAATATTAAAGGGAGTTACAGAGTGAGTCGTCTGCGTAGCTCCGGAGACGATATTTATTCGTTTTTTAGCTAATATTCCCTCTTTCCCAAAGAAAAACAATTATTTTCATATATATAACACTTTATTCTAGTTGAAATATCGAAAAATAGATTTTAAGAAGTAAAATAAAATAAAAAGAAAAAAAAATTACAAATTAATCCGTGACTAGGCCCGAACCCCTGACCACCGACTTTACAAACTTCTCTACCGGAGGCGCTAACGACCACACCACGGCACACACGTTGTTTCCACAAATATATAGCTTAAAGAACTTCCTTCCGGTTAATTAACAAAATCTATTTTGGCCCTTTATGCGCCCGCTAATTAGTGTATAAAAATTCCCTTCGGTACGAATTTTCGGTACATAAAAGTCTAATTTCTGGCAGAGTTTGAAAATTATAAGTTAAATTTAAAGGGAGTTAAAGAGTGAGTCGTCTGCGTAGCTCCGAAGACGATATTTATTCGTTTTTTAGCTAATATTCCCTCTTTGCCAAAGAAAAACAATTATTTTCATATATATAAGACTTTATTCTAGTTGAAATATCGAAGAATAAATTTTAAAAAATAAAATAAAGTAAAAAGAAAAAAAAATTAAAAATTAATCCGTGACTAGGTCCGAACCCCTGACCACCGACTTTACAAACTTCTTTACTGGGGGCGCTAACGACCACACCACGGCACACACGTTGTTTCCATGAATATATAGCTTAAAGAACTTCCTTCCGGTTAATTAACAAGCTCTACTTTGGCCGATTATGTGCCCCCTAATTAGTGTATAAAAATTCCCTTTGGTACGATTTTTCGGTACATAAAAGTCTGATTTCTGGCAGAGTTTGAAAATTATATGTTAATATTAAGGGGAGTTACAGAGTGAGTCGTCTGCGTAGCTCCGGAGTCGATATATATTCGTTTTTTAGCTAATATTCCCTCTTTCCCAAAGGAGAATAATTATTTTTATATATATAACACTTAATTCTAGTTGAAATATCGAAAAATGAAATGTAAAAAAAGTTAAATAAAAAATTTAAAAAAATAAAAAATATATATGTGCCTAGGACCGAACCCCTGAACACCGACTCTACAAACGTCTTTATGCATGGAGCTAACACCCACACCACGGCACACACGTTGCTTGCACGAATATATAGCTTAAAGAACTTCCTTCCGGTTAATTAACAAAATCTATTTTATCCCTTTATGAGCCCGCTAATTAGTGTATAAAAATTCCCTTTGGTACGAATTTTCGGTGCATAAAAGTCTAATTTCTGGCCGAGTTTGGAAATTATAAGTTAATATTAAAGGGAGTTACAGAGTGAGTCGTCTGCGTAGCTCCGGAGTCGATATTTATTCGTTTTTTATCTAATATTCCCTCTTTCTCAAAGAAAAACAATTATTTTTATATATATAACACTTTATTCTAGTTGAAATATCGAAAAATAAATATAAAAAAATAAAATAAAGTAAAAGGAAAAAAAAATTACAAATTATTCCGTGACTAGGCCCGAACCCCTGACCACCGACTTTACAACCTTCTTTACCGGTATCGCTAACGACCACAAAACGGCACACACGTTTCTTCCACGAATATATAGCTTAAAAAACTTCCTTCCGGTTAATTAACAAAATCTATTTTGGCCCTTTATGTGCCCCCTAATTAGTGTATAAAAATTCTCTTTGGTACGATTGTTTGGTATATAACACTCTACGTTCTGGCAGAGTTTGAAAATTATAAGTTAATATTAAAGGGAGTTACGGAGTGAATGGTGTGCGTAGCTCCGGAGTCGAAATTTATCCGTTTTTCAGCTATTAATCCCTCTTTCCC
>NC_092210.1:92035503-92107485 GCF_043381705.1 Parasteatoda tepidariorum | reverse complement strand
CAATTTTGATCCTCTGCGGAGGGGATGGCACCCCCGCTTCGGTAGCCCGACGACCTGCGCGCGAAGTCGAGCACTTTACGGTAGCACAGTTTAACGAGGACCAATACCGCACACCCTCGGTCCCTACGCAGACTGATCCAAGTTGTTTGGTATATAAAACGATCAGTCCACTGCGGGACTGTCCTGCATTGGACTGATCGTTAAGACACGGCTCCCATCAGATCACCGAAGTCAAGCATCACTGGCTTCGGTCAGTGTGCGGGTGGGTGACCATTAGACTGCGTAAGGACCGAGGGTGTGCGGTATTGGTCCTCGTTAAACTGTTCTACCGTAAAGTGCTCGACTTAGCATGCAGGTCGTCGGGCAACCGAAGCGGGGGTGCCATCCCCTCTGCAGAGGATCAAAATTATGATTTCATGCTTTCGGATCATCCTCAGGGATTTTTCCCAGACCCTCGCCAATAGCCCATTGTGCAGCTCTAGTGCGACGTAAATCATCAACAACAACAACTACAAAATCCTAAATAAGCCTAGTCCCGCAGTGGACTGATCGTTAAGACACGGTTCCCAGCAGGTCACCGAAGTCAAGCATCACTGGCTACGGTCAGTGTGCGGGTGGGTGACCACTTGGATCAGTCTGCGTTGGCACCGAGGGTGTGTGGTATTGGTCCTTGATAAACTGTGCTACCGTAAAGTGCTCGATTTCGAGCGCAGGTCGTCGGGCTACCGAAGCGGGGGTGCCATCCCCTCCGCAGAGGATCAAAACTGTGATGGCATGTCTTCGGATCATCTTCCGGGATGTTTCCCAGACCGTCGCCAATAGCCCACTCAGCAGCTCTAGTGTGACGTAAATTAACAACAACAACAACAACAACAACAGCTAAATAAACCTAAGAGCAGTTAAAAGACGAAGAAGAGCTAAAAGCTGAGTAGAATAATAGAGTTAAAAGCTGAAAATGCTGACATTTTATTGTGATCGGGAAAGTTTACATATGAGAAAGATATGAAAGTGTCGTATACTTGTAAGCGATGAAAAATATTCTTTTTAGTAGAATTCATGTTAATAACTTTTGCACATTTTTTATGAATTCTTATTGCAGGTAATCTTAAAATGATGTGAGCTTGATTCATTTAAAAACTATTGACTTCTGTATCAATGGAGTTTCCACGTTTAACGAGTTATCTCCGTGCATTCAGTGACGTTGCTGCTCCGTGGGCTGGAAATTATAACTATGATCCAGAATCATTAATAAAGAAACGAAAAGAGCTGAGAGAATATCATGCGAAGTGAGTGACCAATTTACTATCACATCTGGGTACGAATCCTGACCCTGTGGCAGAATTCTTTCTGCGACGTACCTCTATAATGCTAATATCTTTCTGCAAGATATTAAACAATGGCAAATATATAAACTTCATATAAACTATATCTGTAATTTCAAAAAATATTTTTATTAGTTAAAAAAAAATTGGATCAAATAAAATAATTTTTGTGATTGAATATGTTAATATTTTATTCTTACATTATGTGTGATATTCTCGCATTTTGTAGGAAGATAACACACTAATTATATCCTTTTTCACATTTTATAATTCATCATCACATTAACAGGGTATTCGCACACCTGGAAAGTCATGGATTTAGGTCCCCGGAAAATGTTAGTTTTTAAAATGGAATTTCCCTCTCCCAATTTCACTGTGTTCGGAATATCTGAATTTGTAACAAAATCCCCACTCAGAGTCATTTTATTAAAATATAATATAAAATGTTATTATCATATTCTTTAAAAATTATGTTTTTTCGAAAAATGAAAGAAAAAACATCATTTCTAGAGGGAAGTATCTTTTAAACTTCTGCGATTTCAGAATTATTATTATTTATTTATTTTATTTTATCAATTTAAAATTCTAACTGAAGCAAGCCAGTCATTTGCAAATTTTTTTTTCATTTGGAAATGAGAACAGAAAAATCAGGAGTATTTTTTTCCTTTCTGATGATCAAGAAAAGTATCTTTAGAATATAATTCTTTAGGAAAAAAAAATATTTGCTCAGCTATTTTATTGCTTCTACTCATTCTGTTTTTTAAATTAAAAATTAATAAATGTAAAGATGCAGAGGATAACAGTTTTGGTTATACCTATCATTTTAATTAATTTTATTATAGTGCTTTTGAAATTTATTCTGTTTTTGTCAGTGAAAATAGTAACTTCATTAAGTCATGAAAAGTTATGAAACTGAAAATCTAAAATGTATCAGTAACGGCGGATAATTTCGGATTTTTCGCTAACAGTGATCCGGAAGTTTCCGGAGATCGAAAGTCCAGACGTTTCAAAAAATCATTGATCACTTAAGTTTCCGGAAATCAAATTTTTAAAGGTGGAACTTATAAACACAGTTTATTTAATTTGTTTGTAAGGGAGAGCCACAGAGATACTTTATAAGCTTATATTCATGATTAATATTCATTTTTTATCACTAAATAGTTGTTATAATCATAAACTCAAAAAAAAAGAAGACATATTTGTAAATTTTAATTACTTCTCCAGGTCATCATAGGTATGTGTAAATGGTATAGGTATGTGTAAAATTTTAAATATATTTTTAGTAAACTAAGAAATATTGAGAAAAAGGTAAAAAAACCTTGTTTAAATTTTTTTCTAATTTTTCAATTTAAACTGTTTTTTGTATTTTTTTCAAATTCAGGAAATTTTCCAGAATTTTGACTTGGGCTCACAATCACCCCTGCAGATGGACAAAATCACCTGAATCGGACTCTTCAAAAAAGGGTTACTTAAAACATGTTTTATTTCGAGATATAGTTGTTGTGATAAATAGTATTGGAATTTAAAAGCAATAAGGAAATCAGTAGTAATAACTAAATGATAATAACTGCATGAAAAATAGGAATTAAAATTTCCACAGAGGAGGAAACCAAATTTTTTACTTCATTATTTCTTTATTTTTCATTATTCTCCAATGAGAATAGAAAAGTCACAAGCATCCCCCCCCCAACTCTGAAGTGCGAGAAAGGCAGCTTTTGAATATAATTCTGAAGAAAAGATAAAATCTTTCGAGAATTTCTACAGAAAAGGTGAGATTTCTGTGTCCTGATCTGCGGCAGAATAATCGCCAAGTCTGGGAAACTTCTGGGCACTGGCCCACAAGAAACTAAAAAAAAAACATCACAAAAAGGGACAAACTCTATATGTTTTTTTTTTATTTTTAATTTGCAAGTTTAAAATCTATTTGACAACCCAGTGATTGTAGTTGGCGCAACAGGTCACGATACGGAAATGCCCCTGAAAAGAAAAGCAAAATTTTTTATTTCCCAAAGAAAAAATTCTTCTGCAAGAACTCAGTAAATTTGTGTGACAACACTATTATACCACTGCCGTGTCGCCACGATGAATCCTGATACTGTAATCGCTATTGTACCACTTTCCAGTTTTTGTAATGGAATACCTTCAAGGGGCGTATTGTGGGTATTTTGATCGGTTGATAAAATGCAACATTTGTTAACAACTGTTGTTTCCTGTTCTATTTCGAGTAAGCAATGTCCGTCGAGTATCAATTCTCTTTAGTGACACATTCTTTCACAAGGATTCTTTCACTATGTATTTGTTATTCAACACAAATACAGGTACGAAGTCGTGTAAAACATAAGCAAACTTAATATGCATTGAAGTTGCCCGGTACGCAAAAATAAAATATATCAGGGATGCAATAAAATATTAAAACAAATAGTTAATTAAGTATAGTTAATCTAAGATAGGATGTAGATGAGATAGTTCATGATGTGAAATAGGATGCTGTATTTAATTAATTAACATTCTAACATATGTGGGGAAACTTAGGCCAGACAGGATCAGTAAGCGCTGACGACATGGGTCACGTGTGTGGGTATCCGTGATCTTCTGGAAGTGCAAGTACCGAATGGGTATCGTATAGAAATATAGTAGTTTGCTTTTAAAGGTAGCAATGTATTTTAAGTATTGTTTGACAATGTCAACAATAAACGTTAAATAGTTATTTTACATAAAATTTTAAATTATTATTTAACAGTCATTAAATGATTAGTGTGTTGGTATCATTGGGAACATTTCCGTATCAGGAAATAATATAACAGAATACAATATAATTTATTATGTATCCTGAGAATAATAGGCAACTTTTGGGCAGCAACTGCAAGAGACTAGAAAAACATCACTGAAGGTGACCCACTCAAAAGGTATAACAACCCTGGCCAAATCTAGTCATAATTTTTTTAAAAAAAGAATTTGAAATCCATTTGGTGGATTAGAAATGGCTAATCAGATCACGAAAAGGAAATTCTGCACCTTAATCAGTGTGTTAATTAATGAATAAGTAGTGAATCAACCAGGCTTGTATTCTGAAACTGTTCTTCAGCTTAGGCACATGCTTAGGTTAAAACAAATCCTTTGTAAAGGTTTGACGTATGCATTCAGATGTTAAGTTCCAAGCCATACTAATACAAACAAATGTGTAGTTGGGACTTACAACAATGGGGACAAACTCAGTTTTTGCATCCCCTGACTTGTATCTAATAAATATATGGATGATATAATGTTAGACTTAAGGGAACTTTTTTAGATTCCGTAAATTAATTCATTAATTAAATTTTATGTTGAATTGGATTTCACAATTTTAAATCAACATAAATAGACAATGCAAGAACATTCATTTGAGTTGGTTTCAAATTAATGTATGTACATGAAGTAATGTAGTTTCCATGACGCTTAAATGTTTAACGCTTTTGATTGACGCATGCGTGTTTATGGTTTTTTATTATCTCGCCAATTTGTGAGAATTAATTTATAAATAATTGAGCTACATGGAAAGCAAACTACAATAGTAATACACATCCTATTAAATTTTTAGGTAAACAGGATAAAAATTGGAAGTAGTTATTGGGCCTTTAATTGGCAAATGAAACGGGGGGCAGGGTATTTAAAAGAGAGAAAAAATTATTATAATTTAATGTACAGTAACATATTCTTCCCATTTATTGTATTAAAAAAATTTTAAACTTTTCTGCATATTTTTCCTATGTTTAGAAAAATTATTTTACCTGAATGAAAATATATATATTTTTTTTGCAGAAAAAATTATTACAAACTGTTAATATAGTAAAAAATATATATTTCTTTTATTATACGGCAATATATTTTTTCAATCTATTATATTAAAAAAATTTTAAGCTTTTCTGAATTTTTTTTCCTATGTTATTTAGAAAATATAGGAAAATTTTTAGCGACAGTTATTAATTTTTTCTCCAGGATTTTTAAAATTATAAGATTTATTGAAATATTGCTTAAATTAGAGTTGTATTTACATTGTTGTAAATATATGCTAAACAATTAAAATTAGTGATTTTTCAACCGAATTTTACAGGATGAAAAATGTTTAAAACACATCTATCCGCATATTCCAACAGGAAATAGAGGACAATTTTAATTTGAAGTTATTTAATGGAAAAAAATAACGCTTTTGGAATTTAAAAAAAATTTAATCAATTTTCAGTATATTTATAATTGTAGTAATTTTCAGTAATTATCATAACTTAAATTTATATTGTAGAATTTACGTCTGACATTGAAGTAAAAATTTTCTAATTTATTATACATCATATTTTACCAGTTAAGAACTGCATAGAATTCTTTATTCGAATATCAGCTTCAAAATTAAGTGAAGTTTGCATTTAAACTGAAATTCACAGTGTTTAGGCAAATTGTTAAAGAGTATTCATTTTTTGCTTTCATGTGATTTACGTCCACCAGCAATTTAATTTGAAATTATAATCAGTTTTTATAAAAACATTTTGTTTTTTTTATATCTTATATTGTACTAAATATTTGATATAAGAATTTTATGATTTTAAAACTCAACCTACATTGTACGAGAGAATTTTTCTAAAAATTTATGTTAATTTTTTACATCTGACACAGTGAAATTGCCCATTATCTATCTTCAATGTTTTTTGCTAATCTGTAGTTTTTTTTAAATAAATTAATTTGTTAATTAGACAATTTGTTAAGGAGTATTCATTTTTTTCTTTCATGTGATTTACGTCCCCCAGCAATTTAATTTGAAATAATTATAATCAGTTTCATACAACATATTGTTTTTTGATAATTGTAGCAATAATGGAAACGAAGGAAATAAAAATATGACCAACGTCTTCAGGGGGTACTGGCCCCGGTAGCCATAAAACAGAAGCTTTTCTATTAAGAGAGAGGGCAAATGCCTGAATTAACTCCTTCAGTACCCCGAAGGTTTTGTATAGAAGTCGAGGAAAAAAACATGAAATACATAGAACCAATTCAGAAAAGAAACAAACAAAATCATCAGAAAATAAAAATAATTATATATTTATATTTGTAATTTTTTTTAAATAAGTTAAAGAAATATCCTATCATAGAAGGAGAATTTTAAAACAAAAATGTTTTACTTCTTGTCCTTCCATGTAATATTGTATATTTTTATGTAATATTTATCTGTAATATTGTATTGTAATATGTATAGTCACGTATATTTTTTTTATAAATAAATTATTCATTTTTCTTATATGTATAATAATTTAAGGCTTTTGAAATTTTTAAAAATTTAATTAAATATTTATCACTATCTATCTACTATCAGTTAACGTCCACATGGTGGCTATTCATACTTTAATGGTTATGATATCATCTTTGATTGGCTCTTCTGAAAATTCCCTTTCATTGGCTCTGTGTAATTATTTTAGATGAGTTAACTAAACAAAAAATTTTTTAGTAATGTATAATTTGATAATTTTTAGGTTTTCCTTGGATAGAGTAAAAGAATATATGTATAAAAATTCCACTCATTATTCTGCTGCTGAAATTAATGAGAAGTTTATGGAATTAATGGACATTGCTAAGAAACTAGGTAAGTTGAATTTAAGTCTTTCTTCAGTGTAAAAAGAATATTTCATTCAAGTTTTTTACTGTTTTATTTTTAGTTAACAGGGGTCTGTTTAGAAGAAATTTGGGTCCGTTAACGGATCCTTCACAAAATATTTTACCTTAAAAGCGGACCCTTCACAAATTTGTTCATCTTCATTATTGTTTTGTTAATCGAATAAACCCTTCCCAAGAAGGGGGGAGGGAAGAAAGACAGATGTAAACAAACAAAATTTTTTCTTCCGCAGACGCTTCTTCCTTTATTCGTCCGAAAAGAATATTCTGCGTTCAGCAGTATAGGCTAAATACCAAATATTTATATGTTGCATCGCTAATTTAGTAGCTGCAATTGCTCTTTATTTTTTTAAATTTAATTTTTTTAATTATAATTTTACAGTGTTGAGCATAATCTTGTATGCCTTTACAATTTAAAAACTCCTTGAAAAAGTTTTTTTTATTTTTATATTTTTTATTATTTTTGTTTTTTTTTTTGCAATAACGGACCCTATTTGCACAAATTCACAAAAACGGACCCTGGTTGATAGAATGTGACTTAACCTTTATTTTATATTCACAAATTACGAGTAATTTTTTCACAATTTTTCAAAAACGGACCTTTTACAAAATGTCTGGACAGACCCCTGGTTAACAGGAAGTCATAAAACTGTTGAGAAATGAAGATTAAATTTTTAAATTTATTACTTGTGCAGAAATAAAAACTTTTTTTTTAAAAAAAAAGAAGATTATGAGATGGTAACACGGTGAGCGAATATGCAACACAAAAAGCTTAGACAAATCTTTTTATGTTATTTCGTAGTCTAAATTCTCATTTTTAATTCATTATTCAAAACGAAACTTCTCATAGTAAAGAGCTCTTCAATGCATATCTAAAACATTTCTGCTGGCTACTGACAACACATGTGTTAGCAGCCAGGGTGACACACATGTGAAGGAGTGGGCACTATGTGATACAATGTCCGCTTACCATATCACACCACTTAAAACAACCAAAGCTAGAAGTCTTCGTTGCCTGGAAGAGATTTATCGATACGAGTCTTAAGTTGAAACAGAAGGCAACCAACCTGATTAATTTTCCAGAAGAATACGAGGAAAGCCTGGAGTAATTTTCATAAAAAAATGACAAAATTATGCAATGGTGAGCCCTAACCTCTACTAAACTTGACCAATTATTCCTGGAAACTTTCTAATCAAAATGCTCTAACTAATACGAAACATTTATTTCTTTTTTCAGTTTATGTATATATGTATATATATATTTTTTGTTGGCTATTTGCTTTTTGTTTTCCCTTTATTCTATATGTCTTGTCTAGCAACCTTAACCATTAACCAATAAATGCCTCTTTAGGGGCATAGGCGCAGGTTTAAACGTTGTTGTGTGTTCTCATGGTATGTAATTCACGTCCAGCATTTAAGTTCTAATTTTATGTAAAAGAATGCAATAATTGTCATAATAAGTGTTTCCTTTTAAGAAATATGAAATTCTGAGAGAAACTTGTCACAAAGTGTTCCAGCCCATTATAATTGATTAATTATCCCTTGTAAAGCATGTGTTAGGGATTAGCTGTATGATTTTCCCTTTAAAATCCTGAACGTGTAAGGTGATGCCTGTTATTTTTTAATTGGATATTGATGCTTTGTCTACCTACTAAAAATATGATTACGTAAAAGACTACTCTTTCTCTACCCACAATTGTATCTTATCAACATCTTATATATGCATATATATAGTTTTAATTTTGTCAATTATTAACGTAAAAATTATTTTATCATATGACCCCAGTGGCAAAATCGCAGCGACATTGTCTCAGAACGTTACAGAGTTCTTGCGGCAAGATGTTTTTTTTGAAAAGTAAATAAAAAAAACACATAATATTTGAATCATACATTCAGATAATCCCTCATTTGACATCCTTAATTTCTGCCGATATTATCGCAAATCCATGTAATGTTTCAATTAAATTTTTAAACAGTTATTTATATTAATTTTTACAGAGTTTTTAAATGTCCCTATGTATTTCAAACAATATGGAAAATTCCAATCGTGCATTTGAGTATTTACTTTTTAAGGCAACGATTCTATCGAATTTTTAACAGTTATTGTTATTGATTTCTCTATAGATTTTAAATCTGATATTCTTTATACGATATTATTTATTACAACAACCTGATCTCGAAACACGCATTCGAGAAGTCAGATTCGAGTGATTTTGTCGTCAATTTTTTTACAGCAACGGATTTCATGATTTTTAATTACTTTTTTATTGTGATGATTATTTGCAAAATGTGAAGAAGGAACTAAATAGTGCGCCCCTGCCCCCCCCCCAAAAAAAAAGTTTCGAGAATATCGACCCTACTATTATAATAAAATATTATTGTATGTTCAATTAAAAAAATTCAAATAGTTTTTGTTATTTTAAATTAGTAACATATATGTTTATCATTATTAAAAGCATCTTGCAGAAAAATATTAGTGCTAGGGAGTTTTGTCGCAGAGTGCTAGAAAATATTTTGCCACAGGGCATTTGACTATAAACAACCTAGAATAATTTTATGGCTTTAATTATGTACAACAAATATTTAGATTTTGTGTGGATGTGCAAGTAATGGACATCCTCATATTTTTATTTATATTAATAATGAAAATTCAGCTTTTGATTTAATTTCCTAAAATCTTGTAAGTTTTCCAAAAAAAAAAAAAAAAAAAAAAAANAAATAAATAAATAAATAAATCCCTATTGCAATAGAATTTTTTGCACTGATTATTGCTTGCTGGAAAATTTAAATAAGTATTACTTATATATTATGCAGCAATCATTATTTGTAGAAATTAGTTCAAAAGTTATTTTGTTCTAAAATGTACAGTGTATTTTTATTTATAACTCTCTTTTTAAATTAATTAAAAAAAGTCTTTTAACTGTCTTTGAATTAAATGCCTATTAATATTCGAAATTATGAGTAAACTTAATACATAACATTTCAAGTATGTTTAATGTCAATCATAACTGGAAAATATTGCTTTTTTTCTATTTTGATGACTATAAAATTCCTTATTTGTAAAATTTAATACATTACGCAACAATTATCATAAAATTTATATTATTTTGTAAAATATCCTTGATATTTTCCTATCCATGTTGGCAGCTATGCTGAGTTGATAATCTTATGAGTTTAAAATTGGTTGAATTTTATTTTCAGATAATTATTTATTTAAAAAAAAAAATACACATTAGCAATGATTATAGGTATATTATGAGTATAACTATTTACCAGAAATAATCTATTGTTCAAGTTATTTTTCATAGCTATAACTCATACCATCACACCTTAATTTCCATGACGCTTATCATACTTAGTTAACAGATTAAATAAAATATAATTTTATATTGTAAAAAGAATATTCAGTATATAAGTTGTTACATCGACTGAATCATCATTTATTATTTAGCCAGATCAAACCTTCAGCCCTTACGTCTGTGCAATATTTGTTTTCTAGAGCTGTGGCAGTTCAGGGGATAGAGCTTTCGCCTTCCAATGAGATAAACAGGATTCAAATCCCAGCAATGGCTGGTCGACACAAATGCTGCACGGACCACTGTGCTAACCTAAAATATACTCAGTGGTAGACGGATCATGGGTTGAGAGTCCCCTTGCTGTCATTGTAATCAAGGGAGATTCTCCTCTCCATTTAGCTCACATGCGTGTTGGTTCCATCAAAAAGTCCTCCACAAAGGCAAATGTCTCCTAATACTTCATCCAGGATTTCCCATGTCTTTTGGATTGGGTTCAAAATTACAAGGCTTCTAAGGAGTTGTAAACCCTACAAAATGGGTCGACTGTTCAACGCAGGGGTGTTTGAATTCTGGAGGTTTCCCGGAATTCCGGGTTTTTCGTATTATGCTTCTGGGTGAAAAAATTAAGAGCAGGGCATATAGTTTTTCTGGGAATCCCGCTTGACTCAAGACCGTCGGTTCTCAGACTTTCTCTAATCAAATTTTATAATCCGACGAATATTCCCTGAATTCCTCAATCTAAAATCCAAATTTGGAAACTTTCACTAATTTACGATAACGAGACACTTACATACACGTGATTCTTCTTTCAATGGGCAGAAATCCGCCAATTGATTCTTTTGGTTTGGCAGACTTTTGCCATTTTGAATATTTAAATCTGCGCAGGAATCCGTTTGTATCGCGATTCATATTTACACGATTTGAATATCGAACATCGAATTTCATATTTATCTAATCTAAAAGTTGCACGTTGCTATTCGTATTTACATGGTTTAAAAATCTTACATCACGATTCGTATTCACGCAATTTTACAATAATAGTCTCATGATTTTAAAATCCAATTTCGCGACTCATATTCACGTGATTTTCAAAAGCATACGATTCCTGTAAGAACTAAGATTAGTTACTATAAAGATTCATCATTAGTAGGTAATTTAATTATAAATCTTATTGAGGAAAATTATGTTTAGTATAAAACATGTATGACAAATAAATTGATATTTTGCACATAAAATATTCAGGGTTTTTCACTTTGTGACACAATTACCCCTGTCAACGATGGTTATAAAATGTTTGTTTGCAATTTCTATTCTTAATTGTGCTCCATTGAAATTTCAGCTGGGTCCGAGGCAATATCACCTTTGGTTCTGGAAGAGTTTATCGTGTATCTCATCGAAGTTTTTCGCAATTGCACGGCCATAGGACACAAGGAGAAACTTCAGCTTCGAAGTATGTTTGGCGTTGTTCGTCCTCCCCTCGACGCGAAGGCCTTCGACTGCGTCCAGAAATTGATGGGTTTTTTAGACTCTGACATCAGGGAGAAGTATCAGGAATACGGTTTTGCGAAGAGTGATATTGGTTTGATGGAAGAGGAATTTGGAACAAAAATAAAATTCTTTCACCAAGTGCCCCTTGACGAAAGTTTCTTTGTGATCCCTTTTAAACTTTCTCCGATTGAAAAGAACCGCAATGTGTTCAATAGCTTGAGCTTTAAATTCCATTCCGTGGAACATTCAGAAGAGCCACCAGAGTTGAGAAGAGTTATACTTCCTCCTCAAAAGTTTGATCGATGCTGGCTGGAAAATGTGCTAGAGAAGTCTCTTAGGACTACTAATCTGTCGTCTACTGAGCTGGCAATCTCAGTTTTTCAACTTCTAAAATCATCCAGGTCAAGTGATGAACTACAGAATGAAGTAATTATCATTTCTTTGTTTCATTTACTGGTGCATTTGGAACACTAAACATACCAACACTTAATCTATGCCTATCATAGCCAGACAAATGACCGGACTTTGTTTCTTGATTCAGTTCATGAAATATGGATGTTAGGAAGGAAATAAAACTAAAAACACTTTATTATAATTAAACAAAACTGTATAGTGCCAATTTTCTTGTATTGCAAACACAAAGAATTAGAATTTTTAATTCATTGCTCAACGCATTTTTAACACATACAGGGTGTTTGCATTGTGCATTTTTCACAAACATATTTCTTCTAATTATTATTATTTCTATAATTCTTAAAATTATTGTTATAATTAGAAGAATGTATAATAATTATAATTCTTATAGTTAATATTATTTCTTCTAAGAACTTGTGCTGTCTCGATTGTATTGACGTTTTTCTGGGTAAAAACTAACAGTTAGTTAAAAATAAAATGAAAATATCAAAATAAAATATAAGCTATTTACCAGGGTTGGAGTTTTTGCCGGCAAAAAGGGTTTTTTGCCAGGACAGTGGCAAAAACCTGGTAAAAACCGGCAAAAACTGGTAAAAACCGGCAAAAACCAGTAAAAACCGGCAAAAACCAAATTATCTAAATTGCTGATTAAATATTATTACAAAATACTTGAAACAAATTTAAATCAATCATAAGGAATAATAATTTTGATACATTACATGAAAAAATTATTTTTAACATATTAATAATTAATATAAGGGTAATAATTTTTAAAAGATTGAAAGTTTTTGATCTCTTTTCATTTTAGAATCCTAAAATAAATGTTTTTTTACAAATAAATAAATATTATTATTTGTATAATATTATTATTTATTATAAAAAATTATTATTTGTACAATAATTAACTACACATGTTGATAGATATTTTATGCTTTAAATTATAGTTATATTAATTTAAAATAAGTTCATTTCACTGGAAAAAAGAGAATAATCACAAATTTTCCAATCAATAATGTTTTAAACTACTAAAATGATATATTATTACATTATCATTTAATTATGGAATAATAATTTTGTTAATTTTTTTGTAATTATTTATATTTATAGTATATATTTCAATTTTAGGAATAATTTTGTATCAAAAATGTGTTTTTGTCCTCTCATCTTGGAAAATATAGGTTTTTGCCACTTTTTGCCACTTTGCTTGGCAAAAACCTGTTTTTGCCAGGACGGTTTTTACCGGTATTTTCCATGGTTTTTTCCACCTGCGGCAAAATCTTGCCAACCCTGCTATTTACCAAAACATTTATTTTTTGACATTTTTTCTGACACAACTATGCTAATCTAAAATTTTAGGTACTTTCTTAAAACTTGAATTCACAGTTATTCTGATTGAACCAACTACGCAACAGTCTTTGCAGAAATGTGCAACTAATCGAATGTAATACGCTCATTACATCCAAATTCTAGTAGGAATTCTGTAATTTTTTTGATGCAAAAGTTATCAAGGGATCATTTGACCTGTTATGGTATGTTTAGTGTTAATTTAAGTATCTCTCCTCAAAATGTTGCCTAATTATAATTATTTAATATAATCTCTCGTGTCAGCCTCTCTTCTTGATCTCGCATTCGTCTTAACTTATGTGGGGGAAAAACCTCTTTATTGGTATGTTTTTTCCTTTATTTTCTGAAGTTATCAAAAGATGGCCTCACAAATCAGAGGTATGAAAATAGTTTCCCATTGATGGGGGGCAATGGCTTTATAAAGGGTTAATGGCCATTTTAACAAAATTAAAGCGATGTAGCAAATATTTATTTGACTGGGTACTAATCTCTATCTTTAAATCTCTATCTTAATCACTATCTTTATCTCTATCTTAATCACTATCTTAATCACTTAATCTCTATCTTAATCACTATCTTTAAAATACCAATTAAAACAAACAATTATATAGAAAAGCAAAAAAAAAAAAATGGGCTTGATTTTCAAAAGAAAACTTTAAAGCTATGTGCAAAAATATAAAAGGATATCACTCTGAATAACTTTCATCCTAATGATTGGATTTTCACATACTGAGTGTCAATCTTAATAGTTTCTTAGGGTGACCTCAAATATGCTAATTATTTATTGCTAATAACTAATTAAGTTACAAAATCAGACACAAAAACATACTTTCTCTGAATAGACATATTTGGATTCTTTACCTTAAAAATATAGGTCATATGAAAATTGTATCCCTCTAATAGTTTAGTCCTCTTAATGTCACATTTTGCTTTAAAATTAATTGGGCAATTTCATCCACTCATGAAACCAGTTTACCCAAAAATAATTTCATATAAACAATAATTTTTAATAATTATTTAATTTCATTGTGAATAAAAAAAAAGTGAATTATGAGGCATCAGTTTTTTTGATACCATATAACTCTACGTATTTTTCAATTGCAAAATCAAAAATTACGACTGTTTTTATTTAGTAGAAGTCGAGTAAAATTGAAATGAATTATTTTTTATAAAATAATTTCTCGACAATCAATAAATATTTAAATGGGGCGATTAATATTCAAATGTGGTTAACTTCCAAGAAAGTTGACATAAAATTTAATTTATATTTTTTCCGCTGATAGTCGGGAGTTAATTTTTTTT
This sequence comes from Parasteatoda tepidariorum, assembly GCF_043381705.1. NCBI lineage: Eukaryota > Metazoa > Arthropoda > Arachnida > Araneae > Theridiidae > Parasteatoda > Parasteatoda tepidariorum. Next base: position 92,092,685 of record NC_092210.1, on the reverse strand, counting down.
AAAATTATGACATACCATGTTTCTTTTTAAATTGCCTGAAAGTTTATTCGTAATTTACCAAAGAGGTTTGAATAAAACATTATATTCGAGGAATGTTGAGTTTAATAAAGACATGTTCCTGATAGAATCTTGTTGTACATCTCCTTTTTTTAAAATTTTATTTTAAGTCGGTTCATTGAATAATTGATACAATTTCAATAATATACATACATATGCATTGATTTGGAGTAATATATTTATAATAATATATTTATCAATTTCTACAATATATATTTTATAGCTATCAAGCAATTACAAATTAAATAAATATAAAAGTTTTATAAAAGGTATTGTTATAACTTCTTGAATAAAATTGCAATATCAACGATCATTATTAGAATTTTCGTTTTGCTATTTCAAGTCCCTAGAAAGAGAATAAAGTTGCCGAACATGTTATCAATATTTTTAAGCACCTTAAAATTTCTCAACATGTTGTATATCATCTTCAGTGTCTTAATCTTAAAATAAATTTTTTATTTTAAGATTAAGATTTTATTTACCTAGTCGTGTGTGTTTCCCTGGACTATTTTACAAACTATTTAATTTCACTTTTACTATATTCTATTACTCTATTATCTTTTACTCTATTTTTTATTCTTTTTGCTACCACTTTGATTATTTTTCAATAATATACTAATCTATTTTAAGTATTTTATTTTAATTTAGGTTTTCTTTTAAATTAAATGCTCGTATTTAAACTATGGTCAAGTTCTTAATAAACAGAAGCCTAGAATCGTGGATAATTGAACTTGTTAAGAAAATAAAAACACTCTGCTGCTTTAAAATTATTTGATGCAAAACAGCTGACTGTTTACTTAGCTTACATATATATTTTTCATTTTTCGTAAAATCAAGATGAATTATTGATTGTCTTTTTTATTGTTCCTTATTTATTCATGTAATGAAAAGTAAATACAATTATACACAATGCAAAAAACACAACAGGTTGCATTGTTTTTAAATGGATAAAAATTTTAGATTACAACTCATTTTAGAGCTGTAATCTCCGTTGTAGAATCAAGGCGATACGACGACATTGTCATAGAACTTTACTGAGTTTTTGCGGAAAGATTTTAGTTTTTGGGAAGGAAAAAAATTTGGGGTTTTTTTTCTGCTGAAATTTTCAGAAGATTTTTACTTTTTTCCAGAATTATATTCAAAAGATGCCTTTCTCGTGCATCGGAGTGGAAAAATATGTTTGTGATTTTTCTATTCTCATTTGAGAATAATAAATAAAATAAAGAATAATGAAGTAAAAAATTTTATTTTCATCTCTGTAGAAATTTTCGTTCAAATTTTTTTTATGCAGTTATTACTATTGATTTCCACATAGTTTTTAAAATCTGATATTCTTTATTACAACAGCTGTATCTCGAAATAAAAATACTCATTTAGTAACCCTTTTTTCAATAGTCCGATTTGCATGATTTTGTCGGCAATCATTTTATTTCTCCATTAGTAAATGCTACAGATTTAACGATTTTTTAAATTATTTTTTTAATGTGATGATGATGTGCGAAAAAGAAAATCATTAGTGTGTTTTCCCTCTACAAAATGCGAAAATATCGCCTATAATATTAGAATAAAAAAATATTTCATATTTAATTAAAAGATTATTTTATTGATCTAAAAAGTTTTTTATTTTGGAAGTTGACATTTATGTTACTTTAGTTTAATAACATATAAATTGTTATTTTTAAAAGAATCTTGCAGAAATATGTTAGTATTAGAGAGGTATGTCGCAGAGAGCACGAAAAAGTTCTGCCATGGGGACTGTAATTTATATGTTTAGCAAATAGTTTTAATGTATTTTTTTTAATCTTTTCACAAATTATAAATCTAAATTTTTCGTATATTTTTCCTTTAGGGGAGTAGAATGTTAACATTTCATTGATGCTCAATCCAGGGATCAATTGAATTGAATAATTTCATTAATTCCAGAATTTAAATTTGTTTGCTCAAACAAATTTATTGCTTGAAACAGTTAGAACAATTAAATTACTATTTATTTGAACTGATTCCTTTATTTTGTTGTGAGCGGAGAAAAGTGTAAAAAGTCATTATACTAGTTATACATTAAATCATGTGACTTTAGTCATTGTAAGCAAAAAGCGCGCTTTGAGGTTTGAAAGGGCAATAATTTAACATTGTAAATATTTATCAAAATGTGTAATATTATGTAATAACTGAATTTTATCTTCAACATTTTTTAAATTACCCTCTCATGCTACCTTATGAGTATATTTCAGAAAGCAATTCCCTGTCCAGGCTAAATTTACTACCGTTTAGCAGTACCTTCACAAATTCAACTTTAGGAAAAACGGTAGTTTCACAAAATACGTTTTCTTAAAATTTTATTTTTGTATCCCATAAGAAACCATAAATCCATATATTTGTCTTGAGTTTTTAATATCATTTTTAATTTTCACAAATTATGTCTAACTTTTCACAAATTAGGTACCTCTCAGAAAAACCTAGACAGACCCCTGCTCTCATTATCAAAATATGAGAAAAGTCTGTAGTTTATAAAAATAATTAAAGACATTCTAAAAGGTAATCTCTGTACATATTATTTTTTAAAGTTAACTAACAAAAAAGCAATTACAGTAGAGCGCTGACTATCCGAACTGCTCGGGACCGAACGTGATTTGGATAATGAAATGTTCGGATAATTGGAAAGTTGTTTAAAACCTAGTTTAAATGATTATTATTTATGCACCAACTTCTCTTCACACTTTTTCTAGACTTAGGACTGGTAGTACTATCTAAAATAGCTCTGGCGAGTTTAAAACTTTTTTTTTTCAATTTTTAAATATATTTTTTTAAACTTTTTTTTTCAATTTGAATCATTTTTATCATATTTCGGCTTTTTTATAATTTTTTTTGTCAATTACTAATTTTACCACATTTTTCTTTATTTTCCATTGCAAAAGATATCCAGCAAAGACTTTTGTTTCAAAGAGCATGCTCTTTTTTGTGCAGCCATATCCCTTATTCTTTTTAAATAAATCAACTGAATTGGATCAACATCATTTTGGCATTCTGGGCAATTCATTGCAATATCTAATGAATTGCATGCCTCTTATGAGAATTTCCACTATCTTGAACTTGATCATGTACTTCTTCCTCTTAATCTGAGGAGTTCCGATTTTCATTCAAAATTTTAGAAACAATTTCATGATCATTTAAAATTTGAGTGTCTCGACACCAGTCTTCTACTTCTTCTGCTGTATAATCTGGCATATTTTCACCCGAAAGATCTACCGATTCACAAACTGCAGTTAAGAATTTTATTCCAAGATTTAAGATTCCAAGCACTGTAATCACTGATCATTAACCCTTTCGCGACGCAAAGCGCGAAAGCGCGCTTACCGCTGAGGCCGGCAGTCTCTCTAGCGTGTGTCTCCCCAGGGCCGGAGGGTTTTTCGATGTTAAGCCTAATTCCANAGGGTTAACCATGAGTGACAACTACCCATCCCCCAATTGTAGAATTTCAGCACTTATCTATTCATAAACACATTCCATTTTCCAACATTTGTAGATTGTCAGATTGTCAAAATGAAGCTCGCATTCTTTGATGATAATTTTCAGTTGAAGAGGGCTAAAGGGGTATGTAGGTTTAACTGTATAACAATGCATGTATATATGGCTACTATAAGAAAACTGCTGAAAAAGGTTGTAAATTGAATATGGTCTTCAGATGTAGTGGATATTATCTATTCCTCTAAATTTAGAAAAATTGTCGATAAGTTAAAAAAAATTCTAAACTTAAAAAAGAGAAGGAAAAAAAAAGCGAATTCGGACATAGTTCGGATAATCGGCGCTCTACTGTAATTGATAAACAGCTTGATAGCTTTTTTCTATAATTTAAACTAAAAATTATAAAAGAAAACTTAAAAGATGCACTTTTTTTAAAAAAAAAGATATTTATTTAAAAAATAGTTTTGGAATTTAAAATCATTTTAATTTATTAATAACCTCCCCTGCCAAACAAAAAAGAAACTTATAAAAATTTAACCAGTTGAAAATAATCCTAACCAGAATTATAATCCTAAGAGAATAATAACCAGAACTTAACCTATGAACACAGATAATTTTACCAATGTGTAATTATTATTTAAACAATGAATTAATTTTTTTCAAGATGGAATCTGAAAAAAAAAGACTGTGTTTTTCAAGGATGGCTGTTTATTTTTACAAAAAAGGTGTATTTATTGGGATCAAAGGGCAATCAAGGCGGGCCGCCCTTTAAAAAACGCTTAGGGAGTACACTGACTGAAATTGAATTAAATTTATTAAATTTAAATTCTTTGAATATTTACACCTTTACGTCCATTTTTCACAATCTTGCAGAAATGAAAGAACCAATGTTTTGTCTTTTTGCATAATGTAAAAATGTAACAAAAATTTTTTAAATACATTTTTATTTCATTATCTAAAATTTCATAATAATTTTTTATGTGCATAAAATAATATATCATAATTTTTTTTCTTCTCAAATTCAGGGTATTGAGATATAAAGTTTTAATCACAACAAAGTTTTATTTTCATTTATTTGCTCAAGTCAGAAATCTTTCATTTTGCAGCTCTTTGATCTTCTTGGCTTTGAATGTATTGAACTTATACAGACAATTTTGCATCATAGGAGTGAAATTATTTCAACCAAATCTCATGAAGAATCTTATAACAATGAGAAACATCCTTCTTACACGACACAAGTTACTATTCAGGTTTGTTTTATTCTTTTACATTTTTTTGTATTTTACTCCTACGGAAAGGCTGTAGGTTTTTCGTGCTCGCATACCCTTCAACTACATCAATTTCAACACCATAATTAAAATACGGTGTCATAACATATCTGGCAAACATAAGCATTAATGAAAACAGGGTATCTGCGCACTTGGAAAGTCATGGATTTCGATATTGAACAAAATTTGTCTTGTAATGTCATGATTTTAGCTATTTTTTTTATGTGCTTTTCACATTGTTCTATTCAACGTTTTCACAATTCATTTCGGCGTATCATCGATCCATAGCATATGAAAGTGCCAATCGTTTTGCATGTTTGATGAAATACTTACGAGTCCGTATGTGCGTCTACTGAGCTGGGTTCAGTGAGATTATTGCCTTCTTATGTGCAACTCTGCTGCATTTTGCAAGATATTATCAATTTAAGACTTCATTTTCCACACTCTGATATCAAACGAAAAATCTCTCGATCATTTTATAACGACTAATGTAATCAAGAAAAGAGTTTGTTGTCAGAAACTGGTTATTTTATCATGATGATCATCTAAAGTCTTTGAAAATTATTTTGCATTTTCTTACTGTATATAGTGCTTAAAAAATTTTTTTTAGTGCTTAAAAGGTGCTTATTTGTTGTTGAAAGATTTGGTTACACACCTTGATATAATTTTCAAGCCTTACACTGTATATATTTTACAAGGGGTGATGAAATGAAAAGGTACGAAACAACACGGTGGGTACAAATGTAGACTTCATTCAAAATATACACCATAGGCCTAAGCACAACGATCCCACTGATGAACAAGCCGCAGGATTCCTTTCCCCCCGAATTTCTGTGGCTGTTACGAGACCCAGTCCTTCACGGAGTCCTTGAGTACGTCGTCCGAGTTGAAGAGCTTCCCTTTCAGGTGTTTCTTCAGTCAACCAAACACATGGAAATCGCAGGGCGACATGTCCGGATTGTAGGGCGAATGGTCCAATGTGTCCCACTTGAACAGTTCCATGTGTGTGACTCTGGAGACGTGTGGATGCGCATTATCACACCCTCCGTGAGCAGCCCTTTCTTTTGTTCTTGATGGACCTGCGCAGGCGTCAGAGTGTCTCACAGTACACATCAGAGTTAATGGTTTTTCTGTGCTCGAGGAAATCGGATAACACCTCGCTGCTCCTCAATCGTCGAATTTTGCAATGCGAAAGCCATCCTGTCCTCATACAGACTGCCGCATCATTTGGATGCCACTTTTGATAAGAGCCTCTGCTCTCTCCTGCGCATGCGGGCACTTGCGCATGCTCCGATCCCAGTCAGAGACTCCAATTGCATTCCGAGATGTCTCGCTACGTTCTCCCATGGCGGAATAAGCAAATATTTAGCTGATATGTTTTTACGTTGTTTCGTACCTTTTCATTTGATCACTCCTTGTATTACTTTTTTGATAGTTTCCATCAAATTTATTCACAAGTTGCCTTTATTTTTCATTTGTTTTAGTCTGAAACAGAGAAATTGCTATGCAAGCAAATTCGTAAGGATGTAAGGAGGATAAATAAAGAAAAAAGTCGACAAACTGATGACAACACGTTTAATTTAGATGCTCAGAAATTAAAGCAACTACGGTAATGTTTAACAGCTCTGCTATATTTTTTTTGTTTTGCCAAAAATCTCTTTTAAAACGTGATAAATTATTTAAATAATTGTTCATCATGATTCAAATGGATGATTTTTTTTTTCAAAAATCAAATACAAAAGAAAACCGTAAATTTTTGTGAACCATAATAAATTTCCACTTGTAAATAATGAAGATGGCTTTTGTAATGACTGCTTATGCATGAACTTCAAAAAAGATACACTTCATGTGGCAAAAATTTTTCGGGCTTTCTGCGACATGGCACTCTAATGCTAATATCTTTCTGCAAGATAATTTTAAGAATAACATAAATATACATTTTACTAATTTGAAATAATAAAAACGTTAACTTAGAAATAAAAACTTTCAGTTAAAATAAAATTATATAACTTTTTTTATTTGATTATGTTATATTTTTGTCGATATTCTCGCATTTTATTGGGGGAAAACATTCTAATTATTTCCTTTTTTGAATTGTGTAAATCATCAAATAAAAAAAAAATCGAGAAATCAGTAGCAGTAACTAGCAACGAAAGAAAGAAGATTGATGGCTAAATCACGCGAATCGGACACTTCAAAAAGGGATTACTAAATCCGTGCTTTTATTTTGAGATTCAGTTGTAATAAAAAATATCCTATTAAAAATATAGGGTTTTAAAAACTGCGAACTGTGTGTGTTTAAAAGAAAATTTGTTCTAATTTATGAATTCAGAAGTTATTTTTAGGAGTTATGCATAATTATAGTAAAATTTATTGTAAATAGAGAGCATTCATGATTTTGTCTAATTCTGTCAAAAAAATTCTTTTTTTAAAAATACGAATAAGTTATTAAAAATATTACGATTTTTCATATTGTTGGATTTATATTGCAAAATAAATTGTTCATTAGTCTAATTATGCCGTGATTCCATCAAAAAAAATTTTTTCTTCTTTTTTATGTTAAAAATTATCTCTAATATATCTTTGTCCCCTCTGTTACAATTATTCTTATAAGTTTATTTTATTCATTACACAAAAAACCTTTTAACTTAATAACTAGTTTTTACAATAAAGTCTATTAGTACTATCATGTTATGTTATATTTTTAAAAAAAAAAAATTAAATTTTAAAGTTTCTCATGCGGCAGTGGGGATGTAACAGAGAAGACAAAACTAAATGCCCCCTCAGTTTCTCAAAATTTCAAATATAGCGGTGCTGCCAACTCCAACTTTAAATAACTGAAGAGTCACTTTTAACAGTGATATTTACCTTTAACTTTTTGTCAAATTTGTAAGACGTCCCCTCTGTTACATTTCATGTCCTCTCTGTTATGATGCATTATTTGAACTTAATAAAAATATTTTTGCAATTTCAAAAGTCTCTTAATACTTTTTTTTACCTTGAAATGTGATGATTTAAAAAAAAAAAAAAATTGCAGATAATGTTTAGGATGATCCAAATCACAGAATTTAGTGTAAATAACAGTGCATGTAAAAAATGTGGGATTTGATTTGTCCCCTCTTTTACAAGCACTTTTAATTAACTTACAATTTAGTTATGATTCTTTTTCTTATTATTTTATCGCAATTAAACATTGTACCCTAAGGTAACATATTCTTATAGAATTTTTTGTTTTCGGAAATATTTAATATATTTTTTAGAAGAAAATACTTGTTTGATTTCCCTTTGCGCTTGGAATTCAACAAAATAGAATGAAAATTTTTGCAGAAAAGAAAACCAAAATTTTTTACTTCCCAACGAAAAAATCCTTTTACAAGAACTCCATAATGTTCTGCGACAGTGTCACCTTTTTGCAATGATTCTGCCTCTGGGGGCTACAATACCCAAATAGCACAAACAACGGAAAAAATTTTCTAAAAAATATTCCTTTCAAAATTTTTTCAGCTCATTAAAGAGCTTCAAAAGTCAGACATTTTGAAATATTATATAAATACCATGACGTAATATTTGACAGATATCTTCTATAATATTCTTGTGATATATGCAAAATTTCCGAGATAATATTCCCCCAACATGGTTTAAGGCTACAACCTGTGGAGGTCTTTGCAGTTCTTTGCCTGCAGCTCCCGTATTACTAGATCAGGCCCTGGTAAAACTAATAGTTTTGTCATCAATCATAAATTTTCTCTCACACTTTTGTTTATCTGATAAAACATTTAATACGAGTCAGATAAATAATAGTAAGATGTAATATATTGTAAATGTAAATATGTATATATTGTAAATGTAAAATATTTGTATGATGGTGAACATGTATGAAAATATTAAATTACATTTGATAAATATGTGCAAAATAACTTAAAGAATAATAACGGTACCAAATAAATGCCAGACATATGCATATAATTATTAATACACATCATTAAGTATATTATTTTATTATCTCTGAAAATATTTACAAATGTATTTCAATTAAATTTTTGAAAAATATATTTTTTTAGTGTTAAAATTTTTGATGCAGATGGTAGGACTAGGCGATAAATTGGAAAACATTGATGTTGTGCAATCATCGCCAATTCGATGTTTGGATTGGCTATTTTTGGAAGCATCGGAAATAGTGATTGCTTTTATTCCAGGATTCGCTTAACTTTTTTATGCATTCCTTTCTATGTGTAACTCAGATTGAGTTTATTTTAGGAATATAATCGCTTATCAATCAATATATCGTGAACATCGCCCAGTCCTAGCAGATGGTGCACTGATGTCCCTTTGTATATTTTTTCTGACACTCTAATTACAAGTAAAAATGTCTTTTGGTGTTTTTAATAATAAAAACGCAGTCTAATAGTTACTAAAAAAAATTTACAAATCAAATTACGATCAAGAGATGCAATGTGATCATGATTGTTCTTATATGGTACATTTTTGCAGCTATTAAGTTTCCTTTTATTCAATTTATTGTATTTTGATAACTTATTTTTATTATATTCAGGCTCTTAATCACTTTGTTTCCAAAAATTCGAGTTTTTTAAATTGGTATTTATTAACGTAATGTGTTTGCAATCGTGTTGCATTTGAATTGTGGACAATTGTCCCCGGTACATATTTGCTCACTTTTAAAAAGTTATGATAAAAAGTATAGAAATGCATCATTTCTTATTCGCATATACTAATTTTACAAATATTAATTTATCGTATAGTATTTAATAACCCTTTGGCAGAATTGCTGCAACATTGTCGCAGAATGTTACAGAGTTCTTGTAGAAAGATTTTTCTGTTGAAAATTATAACATTTTACTTTTTTTTCCCACAGAAATTTACACACAATAATTGAATCATTTATTTAGATAATCACTTTCTGACGAGCTCAATTTAAGCCTATAAAATCGCGAATTGATGCAATATTTCAATTGGATTTTCGGCAGTTATTGATATTGATTTTCACTTGAATTTTTAAATATCCCAATACGTTTCAAACAATATTGAAAATTCGAACTTTACATTTGAGTATTTACATTCTAAGGCAATAATTCTATCGAATTTTCGGCAGTCATTGCTATTAATTTCTCCATAGTTTTTAAATCCGATATTTTCTATTGCAGCAACCGAATCTCGAAATGAAATTCGCATTTGTGGAAACCGATTCGTGTGATTTCGACCTCGCACTTTTTTTTTCAACAATTACTACAACGGATTTCATGATTTTTAATTATTTTTTATATTGTGATAATTATTTACAAAATGCGAAGAAGGAAATAATTATCTTGTCACCCCCCCAAACAAAATGCGAGAATATCAACCATAAAAATTATTACATGTTTCATTAAGAAGATTAAAATTATGTATAGCTTTTTTTGTAAACATAGCGCTTTTGTTATTTTAAATAGTAACATATATGTTTGTTATAATAAAAAGTATCTTGAAGAGTATTTTGATATTAGTGCTAGAGAGTTTTGTTGCAGAAAGGCCAAAAAAAATTCTGCCACAGGGATAATGCTCATTTTGTTATTATTGCAGGATGGAGGCTTTGGTAGTGGAACAAACTACGCCCATCTTTCGCCACAAGTCTTCATCATCCGCTTATAACAACACATCCATGTTTCCAAATGTTTATGATAGATATAGTGAGATTCAGATGAATGCCTCTTTCATTGGTGGAAAGCAGGTAACATTCATTCATGTAATCATGCAATCATAGAATTTAACTCAAATAGGCCAATATTGGGTATGAGATATTTTAAAATCTTGTCTAAAAAAAAATTGTAAACTTGTAGCGTATCTACCACTACAAAAATATAATTCCAAATCACAAGTATATAAGACACGTTAACTCGATTCTATGGTGGGATACCTTTACATAGATGAAGGTTGACATTGTCGATAACAACTCACTCCCCACATTGGTGACCTTTGGACGAGATCCACCTCCTCTCTCTGTTGCTACTCAGTCTCGATCCTACACAACTTCGGCCTGTAAACACTCGACTGCTAATGGCAACACGAGAGCGACCTCGACTGTAAACAAAGTCCGGTGATCGTAATACAGCTCTCCCGGCTTCTCACAAAACAGCAATGAATCTTGTTTACCTGCATATTCTCAAATTTCTCCATATTTGTTGAAAATTGGTGAAAAAATATCCACTGAAGGCAAAAAGCTTCCCTTATTCCTCAACATGTGGGGCTATTGCCAGTTCTGTGGTATGTGTAGTGTTGATTGTTTAAGTCGAGTCACGGTGGCTCAGGGGATAGAGCGAGTTTGTCTTCCAGTGAAGTGAAGGTCTTTAAGAATTCTGCATCCAGCTTGTACCGACCACCGTTTTGCTGTAAAATATTCTCAGTGGTAGATGCATCATGGGAAGGATTCCCCTTTTTGTCTGGCTGACTCTGGGAGGTTTTCTTGGTTTTCCTCTCCATGTAACTCAAGTGCTCGTTATTTCCATAAAAAAAAGTCCTCCACGATAGGAAAATTTCTCCCAATACTTGATCCAGGAGTTCCCTCGTCTTCTGGATTGAGTTCAAAATTACGAGGCTGTGGAGTTGAACATCAGTAGTGGTAAACTCAAAACCCGCAATTGTGATTTTTACCGGACAATTGTGATTTTTTACCCACGTTTCAAGACTTATAAAACATTGAAATTTTCACTGCTAGGTAACATTTTAAGTAAGAATAATATTCTGAAATTTAAATTTTGAAACCTTTGCTTTGCTGAATTGCGTTAACAAAACAAGTGACTCTTCCACAATTTTGATGTAATTTTTTTTTTGTTTTGTTTTCTTGTAAATTTTGAAATCTTTACTTTGCTGAATTGCGTTAACAAGACAAGTGACTCTTCCACAATTTTGATATAATTATTTTTTTTGTCGGATTTTTATCGTTTTTGATCTTTGAAACTACGCCGTAATCCGCTAATATCGCAATTTTAATATCAAACATCAACTTTCGTATTTACATGATTTAAATCATTCGTTCTGAATAGTATTCAGGCGATTTAAAAATCCAACATCGCAATTTGTATTTACAAGTTTTTGAAATCAATATAGCGATTCCTATTCATTCGAATTTAAAATCCAATGTCGCTATCTGACCTAGTCGTATTTATATTTCCGGTTTTCAAAAATCTGATGTTGCGATTTATATTATTGCTTTCCTAAATCGAATATCGCGATTCATATCTACACGATTTTAAATCCCAATATAGTGATTTTTGATTCCTTTTTCTTAAAATCCGATATCGCAATTCTTGTAAGAACTTCTTAAATTTGTTATGATGAAAGTGTGTTTTATTAAAAGGTAATTTAATTATAAATTTTAGTTCAAAAAATTATATTAAATATGAATAGTATATAAATTGATATCTTGTTATCAAATTTTTTCTAATGAAATTTTCAGGTTTTTTTTTTATTTCCTGCCACAATCACCCCTTTGTAGGCGAGAAAATCGCTTCCCATCGACGTTCAAAAATGAATGAAATTGGTGGGAAGTAAGGCCTTATAAAGAGGCCACCCGTGGTAGGTGGGAAAATCGCTTCCCATCAATATTCAAAAATTAATAAAGTTGGGAAAATCGCTTCCCATCGACATACCAAAATGAATGAAGTTGGTGGGAAGAAGAGGTTTAGTAAAGACATTTGAGAAAAAGTGTTAGAAATTTCACATTTGAATTTTTTTTTTTTTATAGTTGAGAATACCTTCTGATGCTAAACATGATAATAACTCAGTTTATGAAGAGATTGTTATTCCAGCCACTGTATCCATAGCTAACCAATTGCCTGTTGACCTTGTGCAGATTTCAGCCTTAGATGAAGTGAGTTATTTTTTTCATGTGTCGAATCTCTTAAGAATGTAACTGGGAAGTTATTGTAACATAATTTGTGAAAATTAAAAATTATATTAAAAGATGAACACAAAAATAGGGTAAAAATATGGATTTATCGTTTCTTATGGGATACAAAAATGAAATTTTAAGAAAAAGTATTTTGTGAAACTACCGTTTCTCCTAAAGTTGAATTTGTGAAGGTACCGCTAACTGATAGTAAATTTGGCCTGGACTGACCCCTGCCTCTGAAGTCTTTTTTGTTGTACCATAAGTAATAAATGTTATATACTATATATTTATTATATATATTTTATATATATTGTGCGTTATTTATTAACTTATTAGATTCTTGTAACAATAGTTTTAAATGCATTGATTATTATAAATTAATGAAAAGTTACAAAATGTTTTTAAATAATCCATGATTTTTAAAATGGAATTGACCTCTCCAATTTCAGTGTTCCGAATATCTGAATTTATAACAAAATCCTCACTCACAGTCATATTTTAAATAAAATGATTTTATGGTTTTCCTTAAAAATTATGGTGTTTTTTCAAAAATATGAATGAAAGAACATCATTTCTAGTGCGAATTATATTTTAATTTTCCACGTTTTCAGATTTTTTTTATTATTTTTTTATTTTATCAATTTAAAATTCCAGCTGAAGCAAGCCAGTCATTGGCAAATTTTTTTTAATTCCCAAATGAGAACAGACAAATCACCTTTCTTTATTTACAGATGAATAAGAAAAGTATCTTTAGATTATAATTTTTCAGAAAAAAAGAAATTATACATCTTAAAAAATTCTGCAGGAATGAAAACCAAAATTTCTAACTTCCCAAAGGAAAAATCCTTTTGCCTTTTGGCAAAAACTGAATTACGTTTTGCGATTATGTGCCTGCGATTCAGCCATGGGGGCTTTGAGTGTGTCCAGCAATGATATCCTGTGGTTAAAAGCTGATGCTGTTTGCTTGAGTAGATAAATTAGAATTATTAAATTTATTGTTGTGTTTTTGTCGCAGAAAATAGTAACTTCGGTAAGTCATAAAAAATTCTTGGAATTAGTCAAGAAAAGTTATGGATTTTAAAATCTAATATGTAGTAGATGCCCTGCATAGCAACATAGCCATAGAACGGAATGCTTAAGGTGGCATAGCAACATGACCACTGAACGGTTCACCTATGGTTTGTTTGGGAGAGAACTCAATATATATCCGTCAAACATCTAGAAAAGAGATGCATGCCAAGGAGGCAATGTCTATGTGTGAGGCAGTATCTCTTTGGGTGGGCGGACAGGCGTGCATGTCTTTCCACATGGAACTGTGAATGTTCACAGGTTATTTAAGTTCACACATTTAAGTTTATGCCCACCCTAATGCTGGTGTATTAGTTGATGATTTCGTGCTACAGGACGAAAATGCAAGGCTGCACTGGAGTTGAATCGTTGGTGATTATCTTCAGCAAATATGGGGTGATCGGCACATTCACTGGGTTTGAATCCTATCGATCGTGTTTGGGATGCTTTAGAAAGGCCAAGCAACTCGCAATCCTCCTTCTTAGACCCTTGTCACACTTGCAACTGCTTTGCAAGAACAATGGAACTTGTAGATGCCATTATTGAAAGTACAGCACATCGCCGTATTGCGGCTAGTTTTTTTTAAAACTGACGTGACTGATTTATTCATTTCATACCTATGCTAATTTCTGCAACACCATTATTGTCTGGTTAATATTTTTTTATGATATTTTGTAGATTATTATGTGCAGTATAATGTGTAACAACTTCATTAAATTTTAAGCTTAATTATTTCAGTTATGGTCATTTTAGTGAATTTATGATGACCAATCAATTTTTGGTTTCTTATAATTATTAAAAAAAGAATTGAAATCTAATATTTTATTTGTTGTTTTTTAGATTGGCCAAAAGGCGTTTCAAAACATCACGCAACTCAACTGTATTCAGTCTATGGTATTCAAAACGGCTTACGACACAAATGAGAACATGCTTGTGTGTGCCCCGACTGGTGCCGGGAAGACCAACGTTGCCCTCCTGACTGTTGTTCACGAAATCCGGCAGAACATTCAAAATGGAGAACTGCAAAGGAACAAGTTCAAAGTAACTCTTTCTTATCTGCTTCATTCTCATGCAGGCTGCGTGGCGTTTTTAAGAAATCCATTAAGGTACCTTTTATTATCAAGGGTGATTGTACTCTGGGTGAACTCTGAATTCCGGGTTTTTCGTTTCACAAAAGCGCAAATTATTTATCGCACAAATCGGATTCCTCAAATGCTTGTTTTGTTTCGAGATTAGGTTGTTATAAATAATATGGTATAAAAAATATCGGATTTGAAAACTATGGAGAAATGAGTAACAGTAACTGCCAAAAATTCAATAGAATTATTGCCTTGAAGAGTAAATACTGATAAACGGTTTGAATTTTCCATATTTGCTTGAAATATATTAGAATGCTAAAAAACCACGGGAAAATCACTATCAGTAACTGCCGAAAATACAGATTTAAATATTACCTGATGATAAACTCAGCTTTGAAAAGCAAATTGCTCTTTAAATAATTATAAGTTGAAATTTTACTATATTCCTTTATGTAAAATATTTTAAAATTGCAGTTATTTAAATTACTTAAAAAAATTCATTATTCTCTGCAATTGTTGCCTTTTTACTCTTATTTAAAAATTTTGTTTTTTGCAATTTTTGTATTTATTTAAAAATTACGTGTTAAATTGTTTTGAAATGAATGCTATTGTTTAAACTAGATTCAATTCTAAACTGTTTGAAAAATTGTTTTAATATTAAATATTTCTTTTTTTTAAGAACAAGTTTCTTTTTTTAAGGAGCAAGTTTCTTCTTTTAAGAACAAGTTTCTTTTTTTAAGGAACAAGTTTCTTCTTTTAAGAACAAGTTGTCCCTCTGTAAAGTTTACAGGAAGTCAAAATTTGAACCATTATTTTAAACATTAGATTTGCATTATAAATTTCTAATCTCTGGATTTCTAAATTTATTCTAATAGATGTTTTAATTTTTTTGTGAAACATTATTTTCTCTGTAAAACTTTTTTCTGTATGGCCTAATCAAAAATGTTCTCATAATGAAGATAACTTTTAGTGCTAGTATTGTTAAATGTAAGTTTTTATTAAATTCAAGTTGAAATTTAGCTGTGGACAATGATGTTAATGGATTTTTTAAGCCCAAAATTTTACAATAGCAAAATTGTTTTTGAACATATGGGAAAAATTTATATAGAAATTTACCAGTCTTAAATGATTTTTATTTGTTGTGATAATTTTTGAAAAATATTTCTTATTCTGCCATAATTTTTGTTGATATTTTAATATAATTTTTAATTTTTGCAAATTTCGTTTAAATTTTCACTAACAAGTACCAAAAAAAATCTAAAACCCCTGATGTATCTAGAAGTCTTATCATTAGACGAAAAGTTACTCACTCATAGAATATTTCGTTTGATAAGTGTTTGTTATCCCTTACTATTAATTTGTTTTCAATAGATAGTTTATGTTGCTCCAATGAAAGCTTTAGCCGCTGAAATGGTGAGAAATTTTAGTGCTCGGCTTAAAGATTTGAATATCGTTGTGAAGGAACTCACCGGTGATATGCAATTGACGAAGACTGAAATCATGCAAACTCAGGTAAGTACATGACTAATATGAATCAAGTAATTAAAATCATATCTTAATTTATTTTCTTTTAAAAATCTATGATTTAAAAATATTAACCACTTCCCCCGCGTTAACTTGAGTACGTATAGATTGATTGAAAATACAGGGTATCCGCGCGCCTGAAAAGTCATGAAAAATCATGGAAAGTCATGAATTTCGGTATTGAACAAAATTTGTCATGAAATGTCATGATTTTTACTATTTTTTAAAAAAAATCATAGAAAGTAATGGATTTAGGTCTCTGAAAAATCTAATTTTTAAAATGGAATCTCCCTTTCCCCAAATTCATCCTGTTCCAAATATCTGAATTTCTAACAAAATCACCACTCAGTCATATTTTATTTGAATATAAAATGATTTTATCATGTTCTTTAAAACTTATGGTGTTCTTTCAAAAAATGAAAGAAAAACTATCATTTCTAGAGCGAATTATCCTTTAAACTATCTTCTGTGATTCAAGAATTTTTATTATTATTTTTTTTTTAATTATATCAATTTAAAATTCTAGTTGAAGCAAACCAGTTATTGGCGAATTTTTTTTATTCCGAAATGAACAGAAAAATCAGGAGTATTTCTTTCCTTTCTGATGAACAAGAAAAGTATCTTTGGAATATTAATTCTGCAGAAAAATTTTTTCTTTGCTTTTGTATTTTTTTCAGCTATTTTATTTTTTCAACTCTTTTCTTACTCTGTTTTTTAAGTTTGAAATCTATAAATATGAAGAGGATGAGTATAATAGTTTTGGTTATGCCTATTTCAAAAAATGTTATTATAATGCTTTTTTTAATTTATTGTTGCGTTTTTGTTGGAAAAAATAGCAACTTCGTTAAGCCATGAAAAATTCTTGGAATTAATCATGGAAAATCATGAAAAGTCATGAATTTGAAAATCTAAAATGTAGCAGATACCCTGTATGAAAACAAGAACGGCGCATTTGAGGAAGGGTAGCTTCACAATAGACAGAAGAAAGAAATTCCCTTTCTCTCGCCGAGCTGAGCCAAAACACTGACNGCAATTGGAAGTTTGCCAAGTTTTAATTGCGAGTTTTGATGTTGCACATGTGTTTTGTGTGATTGTATTTACGATGGTTGCTGTATTCCTTTTATGACGTTTGAAGAAGTATCACTTTGTATTGTCCCTTGTTTTAAGAACTATCATAACAAAGACTAATATTTGACTTTTTTCATTTACCTGAAATAACTCAGGATAGTAAACTGATTTTAAATTAAATGTTTCTTACTCATAAAAAAAATTCAAATTTCAACTTAAAACTTGTGCATTATGTTTTGTTTTAGTTCACTGTATTTGTTAGTAAAATAAAAATATATATTTATTTTTTGCATTTTTTTTTTTAAGTCTGTAAGGGAAGTGGTTAAGGATTTTTAGCAGGAAAATTTTTTCTAAAGTTTGATTTCATTGACATTAAAAATTTTACACTGAAAAATAATGCTTAATTTGACTTTAAAAACACTAACAACTGAAAGAATGATTGTTAATAAAAGTGGTGTGGAAGCTTTTAAAGAATTATTTATTATGGGGGTGATTGTATTCTGCGTGCATTCCGGAATTCCTGGTATATCGTATCATCCCTCCAGGTGTAGAAACTAGGAGCAGGGCGTGTGATTTTTTTGCGGAATTCCGCATATCATGAGACCATTGATTTGCGAACTTCCGCCTATCAAAATTTATAATCCGATGAAATTTTCCACGCAATCTAAAATTTAAAGTGAGAATTAAATTCTGAAATCTGCATTTTGAAACTTTTGCCAAATCTTGTGAACAAGACGTTTTCATACAAATGCCTCATATGTGGCAATGTGGAGTGGATAATGTTACTCGCTTCCGTGACTTTCGTTCACAGGTGCCCACTGGATAACGATAAATGAGCAACATTTCCGGCATCTTCTAAGGCGAAGAATGAAAGTTCAGTGCCTGCCGTTATTGAAAAAAATTTTTTTTAAACAGTGAATTATCTTTTTTTTTATGTTTATTGATTTAAATTAATTTATTTTTCGTTTGAAATCTAAATGACAAATTGATTTTTGAGGGTGTTCTACTTGAAATAAAAATAACCATGTTTTTTTTTTCATAATAATTTTAACCATTTGAATAGGTAGTATTAAATATTTTAGTTTGATAATATTAAGTCTATACATGATCATATCTAATACATTTTATGAAAGCCATATATTACATGCATTAGAATGCATTTTATGTATATTTAAAAAAAAAAATCTGCCTTTAAATATTAAAAAATCTGATTTAAATAAAAAAGAAAAACCAATTTTTTTAAAGAAAAAAATCTTGTTCTTTTCCAACTCTGATCTTAATGATGTGCATGTATTCCTTAGATGCTTATTACGACACCAGAGAAATGGGATGTTGTGACCAGAAAATCAACTGGTGACATAGCATTGTCACAGTTGGTTAGGTTGCTTATTCTAGATGAAGTACATTTGCTAGATAGTGACAGAGGTCCTGTTTTAGAGGCTCTTGTGGCACGCACAATAAGATTGGTAAGATATTCCATTTTTTTATTTCAGTTTTGATTTCCTGTAACTACTTTCTCTGGAAACAGGGAACATGGTGTGTAGCATTTTTGAAAAATGCTTATTTTCGATATTTGTTTTTTAAAAGCCCTTTAAAGCAGCTTTTCTCATTGGGTGTTTTTAAAAAGTGCTTGATTTTCCCTTTTCAAAGATTCGATTCTTTTTACAAGGTCGATTTTCGCCACATATTAAGCAAGAGTGTGTTTTTCACATTCAACGTTTTCACAATTCATTCAACAATCCATTTCAGCGTATCGTCGGTCCAACGCATATGATAGCTCCAATCATTTTATGTGATTGATGATATACTTGCAAATCCACATTTGAGTCTACTGAGCTGGGTTCGGTTAGATTATTGCACTTTCGTGTGCAACTCTTGCATTTTGTTAGATATTCTCTATTTCAGGCTTCATTTCCCACCCTCTGATATCGGACCGAAAATCTCTCGACCATTTTATGGTGGCTAATATAATCAAGAAAAGAGTTCTTTGTCAGAAACTAGTTATTTTATCTTGATCACGTAAGGTCTGAAAATTATTTTGCATTTTGTTAATGTATATGGTGCGTAAAAATAATTTTTTTTTTCGCTTTAAAAGTACTTAAAAGGTGCTTATTTTCTGTTGAAAGATTTCGCTACGCCCCCCTGAGGGAAGGATTCTCAGTTAACTACTACTAAAAAACCTAACATTCTCAGGGTTGGGGTTTTGGATGTCCTCAACTGGTTTTGGCGGGACACTTGGGTTTTACTGTCTTAGATTGTCCTAAACTGATAAAAAGTGTCCAAAACCTTAAACTTTGGTAAAAGGTAAAAAAAAGTGTAACCTTTGCAGACATAATAAATACATATATTAATAATAATTTGATATTCTGTATAGAATTTGCTTTAACTAATTGTAGGAAAATAATATAATATGAAAAGATTCATAACTTTATAGCTCCACAATTCATTGAACAACAAAAGTGAATACCTTATCCTTTAAATATGAATAAATGTTCTTTACTGGTAAATTATGTATTTGCATAAGGATAAATAATGCAATAATAAAAATAATAATAAACTAACCGTAGGAGGTTTTCGTGGTTTCCCTCTCCACGTAACTCAAAATCCATCAAAAGTTAGTTCTATCAAAAAGTCCTCCAAGAAGGCAAATTTCTCCCAACTCTTGATCCCGAAGTTCTCTTGTCTTCTGGATTGAGTTCAAAATTACAAGGCTATGGAGTTGAAGATTAGTAGTTGTAAACCAAAAAAATATTGAGTCGGCTGATCAATGACGGTTATAAATGTTTTAAAACATGAAATATTAAATGAGTGTCAACTTCTTATTTAGTTGTTATATTATTATTAATATTAATTGATTACTTGGGCATTGATTTACATAAATTCTATTGGGATAAGGAATCTTAATTAAGTAAAGCATAAAGGTTTTTGAAACACTCTGTATTTAAATGCATATACACATAGATTTATGTATACATGATAAAGTAAAAACTGAAGAATTTGTTCTGTGCTGGCTCTAGAGGATTAATTATTTATATCCTGCAATATTTTACAAAACTCAAGCATGTAATAACAATTGTTTTTGCTAAAATTATGACACTAGGCCAGAATAGCCTGATTGATAGGGCAATGGGTCCATGTCCAAGAGCCCTTGGGTTTAGTTCCCGGTGGCCGAATACTCCTCGTGTAGTAAATGGTGACTGATGTACGTTAAACCTGTTGAGTCACAAATTCCCATAACAAATCAATATCTCTGGGGGTACTGATCCAGGAGTTCCCTTGTCTTCTGGATTAGGTTCAAAATGACAAAGCTACAGAGTTGAACATTAGTCGTCCTAAACCCAAAATTGGGTCGGATGCTCAACGACGGATAAAATTATGACGCTGAATCATTTTAGTTGTTATGTAGGAAGTCTTACTTTGTGTTAATAAGTGCTAATTTTCAACATTATAGGTGGAATCGCAGCAATCCATGATTCGTATAATAGGTTTATCTGCAACGCTGCCAAACTATCTTGATGTGGCAACGTTTTTACGAGTCAACCTCTCCAAAGGGCTCTATTTCTTTGACGATAGATTCCGCCCAGTCCCCCTCTCGCCCACTTTCATTGGAGTCAAAAACAGGCATCCTCTGCAACAAGTTAAAGATATGGATGATATATGCTACAAAAAAGTGGCTGCTCTAGTTGAGAAACATCAAGTTAGTATTTTTTCCTTCTTTTAATTTCTTTAGGTTTTGAATCTAACACAAAAATGTTTCTTCTAAGATAAGGGTGCACAACCAGCGGCCCGCAAAAGCTTCTGTCATCATCATAGTTGGCCACACAGCCCAATGTGAGCCAATGCCTTCCTCTGAAGAGTTCTCCATGACAACTTCTGATTTATCTTTGATCTCCAATTCTTTTCATTAATTGCGAGATACAAATCATACTTCAAAAGTTTCTGTACACAATAAAAAAATGCCGAAAACTTTTAATCGCACTTTTGAATAATCACTTTCTAACGAGGTCTTTTTACATGTAATTTGAGCAATATTTACAAATGAAGGATTTACAAGGACAGCTCTAAGGCTTCTTTTAGATAAATCTATAAACAGCTACCACTCATCTTTATCGTATATTATATTAAATTTGCTCATCAATCCAGGAGCATCAGAACTAAAGACCAAGTTTTCCTCTTCGTCAAAGTACTTGATAAATTCTTTTCATTCATTCTGGTAGCAATAAAAAGATGTTATTTGGGCCAAGAAGTTTTTTTCTTCCAGTCTTGAGCCTAACAATTGCCTCTTACGAGATCTGGGTACTCCAGATTTGAGTGGCAACCCTTTTTGAGTGCTGGATGAAAAAGAGGCAAACTAGAACATCGGTTCTAAGTAATCAATTTAACTTTATTATTTTATAATGACGTATAAAATTTCAGAATTTTTAAATTTGTACCTTTATCTAAGTGTTACTTTTTTATTTAATAGAATAATCTGTGCATAATTTTATTAATCTTATATTCCTATGTAGAATTAAGTAGCATATACATGTTCAAGTTGCTCTAATTTGAATTTCCTAAATTCTAACTTTATATATTTCTGCGTTATACTTCTGATGGCTAGTTTGGAAAGTTAGTACTTCCTTATTTGAATATTCAATTTATAGGTGATGGTGTTTGTTCATGCTAGAAATTCTACTGTGAGAACAGCTACTATACTACGAGATTTAGCTATGAAATATAATGAAGCACATTTATTTACTGATAAATTAGATTCCTCAGAATTTGCAGTAGCCAAAAATAATGTAAGTATTTTTTAATTCATTTTAAATGTTATTAAAAATATGCTTGGTTCTTTTCAAATTCGAACATGCCATGCTTGTAACGTTTCACTTTCAATTCATCATATTTAATCACTTGCCCATATTTTAATCAACAGCGCCTTACCTTTTTGGAAGCACGATTTTATGTATAAAAGACTTGTTAGATAAAAATCACCATCCTAACATCTTTGCATTTTTACGCGCTATTGGAATTTTAAGTTGTATAGAGTTGCTTTATACTACTTACCATTTTTGAAAATTTACCATGAAGTTTTATTGATTTTACTGTATGTAATTTTACAACATTGTTTTAGAACTTTCACTATTTCACCTGTTTTATGTTTGTGCTTTACTTAACCTTTTAATCTGTTTTTAAAACCGTATGTTTGGCGCAGTATCTCCTTTTTTGGACCTTGTACCACTAAACCCCACATTCAATACAATTTTCAAATTTGAGCAAGAAGGTTTACTGTTTTAATTGTTTATGGCTTAAGTTTTCTATCTTCCAATTTTAGCAACAATGAAATTCATTTGTTAATACAATGCAAATCTGATAATAATGAAGACTGTAAGCAAATATTAATTAAGTCTTATACGTTGTTATAAATTTTATTTTATTCATAAATTCCACATTTAGTTTAATTACTACTTATTTGATTGCCCGGGCACTGGACTTGTTCTGGAAAACGGGAGTTTGAATCCAGCTGGGCAAAAACGCCCCGTGTAGTAAATAGTGCCTGGTGCACGATAAATCTGACAGGTCACAAAGTCCTCTATGTTCCTATATCGAATTATACCTCTGGAGGTATGAAATTGGAGATTGAATTAATGGATTCGCCCTATAAACAGGGACATATGGGTGTGGCAGAAGTCTTAATTCTTGTCCATAGACAACAACTACTTTAGTTACTTTAATAAATCAGATTATGATTTATTATTTTTTGATAACAGAAGCTAATATAAAACAGGTTTTTGAAAATTTCTAAGGACCTTTTTTTACATTTTAAGGTTTTTTTTAATGTTTTTTGATAACCTTTTTTTTTTTGCATTTTTGGGGGCATTTTTTGAGAATTTTTTAACTAAGAACATCCTAGCCTTTATAATTACAAATAAAAAAAAACTTTGTATTTTTTTTCCCCTTCAGATTTTTAAATCCAGAAATAAGCAATTGCGAGAGCTCTTTGAATATGGTTTTGCTATTCATCATGCTGGAATGCTGAGATCAGATAGAAATTTGGTTGAAAAATACTTCCGTCAAAAACTGATAAAAGTTCTCGTTTGCACTTCGACCCTAGCCTGGGGTGTTAATTTGCCTGCCAGAGCTGTCATCATAAAGGTAATTACTTTGCCAACTTATACTCTCTCTTTCCTTTTTAAAGTTATTAATACAACAGTTGAAGTTTTTCATATTTTGTATTAATTTGAAATTAATCATGTGAGAAAAGATATTTTTTATGATACAGTTGCTATAAAATGTTTCTCTATTAAATTTATAAACATGAACTCTAGATAGTGTGCGGCTTTGGGGAGAACTTCTCCAGACTAAAAGTTTAGGGCTGTCTGGGTTAACTGGGGCTAATCATGAAAGCGGTTAACAAAAACTACTTTTCAAATTGCTAGAAACGTTTTAAAGTTTTCACGATATTTAAATCGAATTGGAAACACTGTGACTCCCCCCCCACCCTTTTTTTCCACCTGTGACAAAAACTTGCCAACTCCTGTCTCTACAACTGATAAGTTCCATTTTTCAATTTTGCTTTTTATTCATACTTATTAAAATGTTTTTTGTCTTTTATTATAGATGGTTTGCGCATTCATTTGTACCGTTACCCCTCTAGCTGTGATCTCTAAATTTAACTTTAGGTAACGGTTACCCAGGTTATATAGTAGACAAGTATCGAATGAATTACAGGAAGCTTTTAACATTTAAAATTCATTTTTATTGCAACTCTAAATCTTCAAAGAACATAATTCCACACATTTCCAAATGCTAACATGGGAATAAACACTTCCCTTTATACATTAATTAAAACAACATGCAACCTTAAAACACTCAAGCATAACCTTCAATTCATACAGTTCAAAAAAGACATTTAAGAAATAAAAACTGCATTTAGCATTGCTAAAAGCACTTAAGACTTTGTTTATGATGTCTATAAATCAGACTTAAATACTCATTGTTCTCCTATACAAAAAAAACAACCACANAAACACAAAAAAACACAACATAAACAGTTCAGAATTTACGGTAAAAGATTCCTCTAAAATGTTAACGAAATAAAATTTAAAATTTTATAAGTACCTAAAAGAATTTACTGTTCGCCCTCTGGAAGCGCCCACCGGAATGGTAGATGAGCTCGTGAGCAAACTCCTCGGCTAGGATCTCAAAATTTCTCCAGCTATTCTAACTTCATTAGGCTTAGGCATGCAGATGGGGAACACCGGACTTCCAGCATAGATACGTTCGGACTTGGCCCACCGTATCGCGTCTTCACGATAGAGACTTCAGTTTAGCTTTCCTTAAGTTTCCAATCCACCATCTCCGAGGTGCTGTCACGGATCACCTTTCCTGCGGACAAGCTCCGTATCCTCTGGGTTACTGCCTTAGCCACACTCTTCACTTCTCTTTTATCCTCCCTTCAGCAAGGCGAAAGAATCTAGATTGACCTGTTTACCAAATCCAGAGTCATCCCGCATCCGGCGGACGTCAGAACCAAAAAAAAAAAAAAAAAAACGATCCCTGAGAAAAAACAGTCATAAACCCACTAATACCCTATAGAAGTTATGATGCCATCCTCAATAAATATTAATAAATTTAGTTACCCAGATTTCACCCCAAAAATCCCATTTTAAAAGACTAATTCAAAATTTCATTTCTAAAAAAAATATCATTATTATGATTGAATTTAAACTTTACCATAGTGGTGCCATCTACAGCAAAATAATCTATCTTTAAAGTATTGAAAAAATACTATAATAAATTTTTATTTATTACACATTCCAGCTTTATAAAAATTTATTGAGTCATTGAAGTTTTTTTTATTTATTTTTATTTATTGCAGGGTACTGAAGTATATGACTCAAAACAGAGCAATTTTGTTGACCTCAATGTCTTAGATGTGATGCAGATATTTGGCAGAGCGGGTCGACCCCAGTACGACAAGAAGGGGGAGGGCATCATCATCACATCCCACGATAAACTGTCTCACTATCTATCTATGCTAACGAGGCAACATCAAATAGAGAGCAGATTTGAAGAAAAGATTCCCGATAATCTCAATGCGGAGGTAAGATTTTATTGATGCAGTTCTCTTACTAACTATATATATATATATATTTCTATATATATATATATATGTACACATAAGCTCAGTATAGACGCTGGTTAATGTGTTCCTTTAAATTCTATGGCACTGGTCCCCAAATGGTGCTCCTCATTTTCTTAGACTTCTGTGGAAGAATAAAAAGTGTTGACACTCTCTTTAACCAATTTTTTAAAACATTTTTGAAGCCTGTAATTATGTTTAGATTCAGTTGCCTTTATGAAGTTATTTAAAGTAAAATGCCTATAGAAAAAGAAATGGCCAACTTTTTTGATAAAAAAGTATAATTTTTTTTAATAACAATATATTAAATAAATTATAAAATATACATTAATTTGTAAAAATGTTAGAATGTTTCTGGGTTTGCGTAACCCTGTGTACCATTAATAAAAAAATGCACAAAAGTTAAAAATCACAACTGGCTGTTGACACCACTAATTATTAACTGTTAACTCTGCAAAAAATTGTCAATAGAAAAATACGTAATGGTGAATTTTCATGGCTAGCTTTGTTTTTAAATAAATTTTTATGCAATTTTCCTTTCCTCGCGTAAGAACGTATACCCTCAATCAGTGTTTTCACTACAGCACGAGAATCACACATATTTTTTTCTTTTCTCGCATTAAAAAATTATTACCGCAAGAAATTTGCGCATTCTATAAATCAATTTCAAAATTCTCGAATTTTGGAAAAAGCTTCGCATTACGCTATTTAGAATAAAATTTGTTTCACTTTTCTTCCTGGATCTTTCATTATTTTCAACATCTGCCCCGTTTTATTTAGCTTCCCTATTTACCAGTATTGTTTAGAACCTTTTCGAACAACAGAACACTACCCTTCGAAACCACGGAACCCCTTTCAGAACACATTTCTCTGAAACCACGTGTTTACCGTAGGTAAGGTTTCCTCGTGTACGACATTCAAATTTTTTATGCACTAATGTAAGATGGACAAATACCTTGTAAAAGCAAAATCTTCTATGATGATGTAGCAGAAATATTCAATGCTTTAAAAAATAGAAGACGTTAAAATTGTATTATAAATTATAATTTATAATTAAAGAAATGATTTTTTTTTCAAGTCTATTTGTGTTTTTTTAGTTTTTAGAAATCTCACTTAACTTTTTGAAATCTCGCCCTGTTTTTGAGAAAGGGTGAGAAATTCTCACCCATTTTTTTTCTATGATGAAAACACTGCCTCAATAAATCTTCCTGTACCCCTGGGGGTACGCGTAGCACACTTTGGGAAAGGCTGCTATAGAAAATGATATTTGAAGATGATAAAAGATGATAATGATTTAAAACATGATGAATTTCTTAATAAATTAAAATAATTTTAATTTTTTATAAATGGAAGTATAGAAAAACCTAATTTATTAAAGAATTGTTAAAATGTCATAATCAAATTTTATTCATATTTCCTAATTAACGAATTGCATACTAAGCATATACTTCACAAATTGCATATTGTGTTCACATTTTCTAATGGCTTACTTTATTTTTATAATCAAGTACTCTTAAATACATAAATCAATTCTTATATTTTGTATGAAAACAATATAAAAATAATCATTTCCTTTAAAAAAAAGTTGATATGAAAATGATTTTTTATATCATATTTATTTAAGTTTTAGCTATTCTTTTAATACTTATTAAGCCACTAGTTGAAAGCCTACAGCACAAAACTACAAATTATTACAACATTTGCAAATGTTTTTTCATGTTAATTTTCTTTTTAAAAGGAAATAAACAAATGCGTGAAAATTGTTGCATTTTAAAGCATCTCTTAATTTGTTTCTAATAAAAATTTTAAAGCTGTATTGAGTGAACACTGCAAAGAGCAAAAGTAAAGAATTTTTTTTTTGTTACTTGATTACAGACTAAACTGTATAGGGATTGATTCTATACTTTTAGTAATATCACATAAAATTCTACTACATAGAGTATTTATAAGATTATGTAGAGTATTTATATGATTATGTAGAGTATTTATATGATTTTTAAGGTTCTTGTATTTGCTAATACAAGAACCTTAATGTAACATAGATTAACATAGCACACCATACCGTTTTCGTCGTAAATTCTCTTTCTCCTTCAATCTACTAATTTAAAGTGTTGAGAAAGTGAGTTCAGAAAAACCTAGAGTAAGCCACGGAAGTTTCAAGTATGGAAGAGAAAATTTTAAAATATACAAATGAAAATTAATTTTGAGATGATAACTTAGGATTATGTAGCAGAGAAGTTCTCTTCAAATCTTTTTGTTTGCATTTTAATATTTTGAAGTATTTTTTTCAACAATTGAAACTTAACGACACACTCTAGGTTTGCCTGAACTTTTCTACACTTTAAATTTTAAATTAGTAATGAAATGAAGGAGAAAGAGAATTTGCAATGAAAATTTTATTCCGCAGTTTGGCGTTCTCCTGCATTTATACTGTAATAATCTTTGGCTAACTACCTTAAGGTGGCAGACAAGTCTGGATTTATGAAGATAGTGCTAAAAATTTATTTCATACATTTTCTGGCTCGATGCTGATTTCTTTCATTCAGTCTCTGTAAAAATTTTATTTGTGTCAAATTGTGTTCTTTTTTTGAAAGGTTGCACTAGGCACTGTGACAAGCATTGAGGAGGGCATTGAATGGCTGAGTTACACTTACATGCATCAACGGAAAATGGGAAATCCTTTGGCTTATGGTTTGAAACCAAAAGATGTGAAGGTATGTTCTTCTACATGCGTTAAAGTATAGTGCGTGTGTTATACCACAATGGGCATTATATGTTTCCTAGCTTTATAAATTTCTTTAATTTCTTGAACTTATTTTTTTTAAATCATTCTTAGTCGAATTTTAATTACATTAAACCAATTTTTTAATTTTTATTACTTTTCATAAAAACCAAATATAAAATATTTTATACTTTTCTTAACAATCAATATAATGGCTAGCTTTTTATTTCAATACTAATGTAGGACTCATTAATTCACTATCGTGACTAAATCGAAAACAAAAATCTATTTTTAACTCTTTATTCCTTACCAAAAAAAAATGTTTCAATTACATGTTTGTACTAATTCTCACACTCTTTTTGGCCACATTCATTTTTGCCTAATTATTTTCAAAATTTAATATTGATTATGAGGGATTAGCTTTATTTTTAGCTATATTATGTTTTGATAAATCGCCAAACATGAATCTCTTCCCACTCCTAACTATCTGTTGTGGACTGGGTACTTCGGCCTTCCGGTCCCAACCTTCAAATAAAGTATATCTTTACAAAATATTCTTGATGTAAAGAGAATGATTTTCTTGATTCCTTTGAGAGACTTCTTTTCTTTATTTTTATAATTTTGGAATGTGACCATCTTCAATTTAATATTTACTTAATAAATCAATTGTTCCTAAACGATTTTATTCATGCTTCTATGATAAATACCCCTACATCATATCCAAATTGAGATGTATCTGAAACGGCCATAATGCTTTAATTCTATAAAGAAATTAAAGCCCCCTTACCACTATAGACGAAGAATTTTGATTAAAACTATTGCAACAGTGCACAAAAGAAAAAGCAAACTACCCTGAATAACTTTTGATCTAAAGTTCGGACCTTCATGTTTTGGAATTTAATCTTAATGGTCCGAGGGGACGATCACAAATATTACAACTAATATTAACTAACTTGGGTAAATAATATTTTACATTACGAAATCATACGTGAAACACAAACTTTCTCTTTATTAACATACCTTTTTTTCCCAACAGATTTGGATTTCTGACTCCACAAATATTAAGAGTAGCCGCAATCTGGAAAATATGGTCCCAAGTTTGGACCCTTTAATGTTAATTTTGCTTTTTGTGTAATCTGTATTTTTCTCAAGAACTTTTTAAGCTAACTAAAACGTTTTTCTCACAGTAATAAAATTCATTTACCTAAAGATAATTTCACGCAAGGAATATTTTTTTAGTAAATATTACTTTTTATTATTTTTCTTTAATAATAGTCGTAAAATTTTGAATTGTAAGGTGTGCAATTTTTTACATAATTTTAAAGCAAATATAGCAAAGTGAAAAATTTGAGTGAAATTGGTTGAATAGTTCTTGAGAAATTGTAATTTAAATATATTACCTTTTTTTCTTATCTATGGCAACGCTAAAGAACAAAGTATAAGAAGGAAGAAAAAGAGAAATTTTTTTCTCCTTAGGGTTCAGCAATACTGTAAAAATAAATGGATATTAAAACCACTATATGATAATTCTTGATTCAATATATCAAATTATTATTTATTTTTTTTTGTTTTGTTTTTTGGAGGGGGATTCATTTGAATTTTGAGAAAAAATAATTTTTCATGTAACAATGTTTTTTTTAATGACTGAACCCTGGTGAACCTTGAGGCATGTACCTGAACAATTTAGTACAGAAATAATTGTAATTAGGCAGTAAATTGTTTTACAAATTTTTCTTTTAATGTCCGATATAAATATCCAAAGTTAATACTCCCCCCCCCCCAAAGTGAGCTATAGACTCTCTAGAGCAGTGTTTACCAACTGGCGACCCGCAAAGCCTTTTTTTGTGGCCCGCAAACTAAAATATATTAGTTGTCATTTTTTTGCGGACAATTTTCATAAAAAATCTATATGGATTTGAAATACTTTTCTTTCGTTAAAAAAAACTTAATTTCTTCGTTTCTGTGAAATTTAACATACCACTGGTGCAAAAAAAATTTTTTCTCAGGTTTTGCATCCAAGAAAATATTTATTCAAATACAAAAATAATTGCTCATGTTGCTCTTTTTTTTTATATTTTGTGAATATAAATTAGCATGTGCATATCAGAAATTCTCTCGGAGAAATTCTCCGATTTAACTTTATGAAACCACTCATTTTGGACGAAATTATTTACATTTGTAAATTTTAGAACACAAGAAGGTAATGAGTATCATGTTTTATTTAAATTCTTTGACTTGAATGTGTCATAGGTGGAAAAGAAAAGAAATTTAATTTCAGATGCTTGAGAATTTTTTTAGTCGTTGATATAATTCCTAATAAGTAAAAAAAAATTTTTTTTGTTGATAAAGTTGCTGCCCTCCGTTTGACTGGTGGCCCTCGACCTCATGTAAGTTGGAAACCTCTGCTCTACAGTTTACTAAGGAAGCAAAACTTACCTAGAAGAGTGATATTCCACTATAATTTCTATTCAAATAAAATCTACTGGCGTTTCTTTTTTTTTATAGGATGATTACTTACTGAAAAATCACAGAAGGAAACTCCTGGAGACTGCAGCCTTGAAGTTAGACAAAGCAGCCATGATTAGGTATGATATGAAGAATGGGTATCTTCATGTGAGTGACACGGGACGGACTGCCAGTCATTTTTACATTAATGTGGAAACAATAATTCGATTCAACAACAAACTGTTAACAAGTGATGTTCCATTTCTCTATGACGGAGAAATATTTGGATTGATCTCTGAAGCTCAAGAGTTTGACCAGCTTAAGGTATTATCAGATTTGGTTTCATTTAACACGAAACATACCACAGCCGGTCGAATGACCGTTTAAGAACTTTTGCTTCAAAAATGAGCATATCATCTTATTGCTTTTGCACATTTGACTGCATGATTTTTTCGAACAATTATATACAACAGTTAATATCCTATTATTATTTCTGTATTTTGTATGTTTAGAATAATTCTTGTCGTATACCTATTTCTACCACAACCGGTCATTTGACCGGCAGAACAATTTATTGCTTTATGAGTTTATCGGATCAGAAATTACGATGTTATGCATGTTCGACGTATTGCATTCGATTATAGTTTCACATTTCTACAAAAGCTGTTTGCTTAATTAGTTCAATCAGAATCACTGTGAATTCAAATTTGAAGTATTTAAAATTTTAAATTGGCATTTTTGTGTAAGAAAAAGTGAAAAAAACTAAAAGTTTTGGTAGGTAGCTTATATATTATTTTGATTCATTTCTGACTAACTTTTAGTTTTTACCCAGAAAAATGTCAAAACAATCAAGACAGCACAAGTTCTTAGAAGAAATACTATTAATTATGAGAATTATGGAAATAATAATAATTAGAAGAAATATGTTTCCGGAAAATGTACAATGGAAACACCCCTGTATGTAAAAAAATGTGTTGAGCAATTAAAAATTCTAATTCTTTGTGTTTGCAATACAAGAAATTGGCACTATACAATTATGTTTAATTATAATAAAGTTTTTTTTAGTTTATTTCCCTCCTAACATCCATATTTCATACATTCAATCAAGAAACATAAAGTCCAGTCATTTGACCTACTATGGTCCAGTCATTTGACCTACTATCCAGTCATTTGACCTACTATCCAGTCATTTGACCTACTATCCAGTCATTTGACCTACTATCCAGTCATTTGACCACTTGATTTTTTTTTTTTTTTTTTAAATAAATCCTGATTTTCCTCAAATAAAATAATTTTTTGTTTAATAAAAACATAGCTGTCAGCTCTACTAGATTTTCTAGTATACTACTGGATTCTACTAGTTTCTCCCGGTCTACTGGTTTTTGCAGGGAATTTTAGAAAATTCCCTAAAATTGAGTAAGTTTCCTTAAAAAATCCGTAGAATTTTTTGTGCAGATTACTGCTTGCTTCAATATTTAAATAAATGTCTAATGCATAAGAAAGGGAGCCTCATTTATGAAATTCGATTGACTCTCTCTGTCTGTGATGAATTAAATGCTCATTACTATTCAAAATTATGAATAAACATATATATAAAATTTCTTGATTATTTAATATATTTTGCAACAATTATCATTAAATTTATACAGTAGGGAACCGATTATCCGGAACGATCGGGACCATCGCTATTCCGGATAACTGATTTTTTCGGTTTTCTGAATCGTTACAAAAAACCGTTTTTTTTATTGTTAAATCCAACTGGAAAAAAAAATTTGGAAATAATCTTAAACAGAAGAAAAAACGATGAAGTAATACACTAATGATTATTTCCAAAATGATGGTATGGTAAACATCTTTTAAAAAAAAACGAAAAATCCTAAAATCTTATGAGGAAAAAAAATTTTTTTTATTAAAAATGGCGGGAAAATTTACCGAATTTCGTTCCGGTTTTATGGTTTTCCGGTTTTTTGGTTTCCAGATAACGGGTTCTGTACTGTATTGTTGTCTTAAAATGTTGGCAGCTATGTAAACGCATTTCAGTTATGCTCTTTAGTTTTATATTTATTTAAATATAGGTACTTTTTAAGTACGGTAGAGTCCCGATTATCGTAGTTAATGTGGACCACATTTAACTCGAATAACCAAAAACTCGGTTAAAAGTAAGAGTATTAAAAGAAAACTGAAAAGGAGTAGGTATAAATCTAATATATTTAACTAATTAAAAATCTTACTTAAAAATACTTAAAGAGCATACTTACGAGTATTAAAGTCCTTAATCCTTTTTTGATTTGCATTACTTTGGCACTTTTTTGCGGCAATCTTTCGTCTAGTTTTTAGGAATATCAGGAAGAGGCTGTTGTCGCCTCTTCTTGTTCTATATATTCAATAGCACTTCCGATAGCTTTTAGCCCATCTGTATGAAGATTTTTATATGTTGATTTTCATCGTCATCATCTTCGCTAGATTCATTTTCATTATTGACGATTTTTACGGTCATTTCCTCAGATCGAGCTGTTGGATTCCATTTTCCTGAGTGTTTGGAAGATGAAATTCAGAATTTTTTTCAGTGGTAGTTTTAAAAATAAACTAGAACACAAAATCATTGAAATATTTGATAGCTCGGTTAAAGCAGAAACTCGAATAATCGGGACTCTACTGTATGTAGTTGCATATGATTATGAAAAAAAACTTCTTCATACTGAAGGTAATTTTTTTGAACAACCTAGGGCCTACGCTGACCGCCGACTATTGGTGTTTGACCCGCGGGATCTTCTGAACTAGATAAAAAATTTCTTTTAATTTGTTTTTTTTTAAGCATTATAAATGTTCTTTTAGTAAAAATATTTAACTCAAATTTATATTACTCTATAAAATGCATATATGTTTTTTTTTTTTTTTTGCACTTCCATTCTGTTAGGTTCCTTTACGTTAGAACTTATATCCCCCTTCCAATATTTATGTACATATATAAATATTTGACAAATTAATTATTCTGAAAAACAGAAAAAGTTTTTTTTTAAAAATTTAACAGTTTTTTTTTTTAGTTTTACTTAAATTCAAATAATTGAAAACATTTAATTTTCTGCACATATGTTATTAAGTTTACTGATAAAAATATTTGGTGCTTAGAGCACTAATGCTTAGATTAAAATTATCATATTTGCCACCAGCATGCCTAAATATGAGTGCAGCCCTTCATTAATCTACGTGCTGTGCAAGTGGCCCTTCACTCAAAAAAGTTGTGCACTCCTATTTTATTCATTCAGTATTAAGTTTTTAACAATTATCTAATAATTTTAGTTAGAAATGTTAAATATTTTAGTTATAGTAGTAGAGAATAAAGAAAGATAACTAATAAGAAATTGAGCCATATGAAACTGATTTTTCTAAAGAAGTGTGATGAAATAAAATAAAAGCAAACAGAAGTGTGATGAAATAAAATGAAAGCAAAAAAAAGTGGATGAAATAAAATGGCAAAAGTGGATAAAATAAAATATTTTTTGATATGATTTTAAAAAAAAAAAATTTTTTTTAGAAAAAATTTCTGTTTTTAGGTAAGAGATGATGAATCAAATGAGTTGGATCAGTTGTTGCATCAGTGTCCTCATAATGTTCCTCTGGGATGTGAGAATCGCGAAGGAAAAGTTAATATTCTGCTTCAGACTTATCTTTCTAAAATTTCGATTGAGGGATTCTCTCTTATATCGGATCAGCAGTACGTCATCCAAGTGAGTCTCTTCTAAAATTCAATTCCAATAATCAGTTAAAAAAAAAGAAATTTTTCCTTCCTCCCTATGTTATTTCAGGGATGCATTCAGGGCATCCGGATTTTCCGCTTACTGCGATTTGGAAATCCAAGGTCCAGAAGTTTCAAGAAATCATCAGTCACATTTACGTATAAAAACTCTTGTGTGTTTTATTTAAAAATATTAGAATAGAGATTTATGCTTGGCATCTCTTTCATTTGTAAATATTTCCTCTGGTAGAATAATTAATGTGATTAGAGATGAAAATAAACTTATACATAGTTATTCATTTAAATAATTCTGCGTATAATTTATTTAGAATTTCATGTTTTGAAAATTTCAATGATTTAAATTTATAAAGACATTACTTTTTTATGCGTCATTCATTATTTTACTCGAGAAATTTTCAGAATTTTTGAGTTGGGTTCAAAATCACCCCTGTACTTTTAAGATTAAGATGTCTTGTTGTACAAGCATTTTATTGTTTCTTCTGTCCTGGTTTCTCAAGAAGGCATTTGCTATTTACTTCAATTGACAACCTGTCTTAAAGGCATCATTGATGAAAATATTTCAGTAATTTGCTATGAATAAAATTTTCTCTACGCTTAATTGTGGAACAATCAAAAGTCTATCTATAGTTTGTCTAATGTAAATACTCCCCAAGCCATTTGTGTGGACCCCTGGCGGTGACTATGTACGGCAACGAGGTATAACCACTTCAAGTAGGGGTGTGGGGCCATTGTTTTGGCTCGGGTCGGAGACAAACAGAATCTTTTTCTTCCGTCTATTGTGAGTTAAGAGAAGCTACCCTCCTTCTTGTTTCCATAGCAGCAGACAGCCTAAGACTTTGTGGTGGGGAGTTCCTACCATAGACAAACTATAATTATTTTATTTGATTCATTCTGTGACGGCTGATTATTTGGAGCGATATAAGGCTAGAGACCGGAATATTTTGCATTTTCAAACGCATCACATGACCAATAATAATATTTTGACTTTCCTAAACCATAAAACAAGTATAAGAAACAACAGCATGCCAGTTGTACAATTTTAAATGGTATTAAAATATTTAAAGAAAATGTTTATAATTTTATGACCAGAAAATATCAGCGGATTTTATAAATTTGTTAGTCACTTTTCTCCTTCATCTAGGCCTCTTTTCCGTGCATTTTGATAATAAGCCCTCCTTACTGCCTGAATTTGGCTCTCTTTTAGAGCAAGAAGAATTTTAATCCAAGCCCGCAGCCTCGATACAGAGGATTACATAGAGACATCAAATAATTTCTTCTGTCCTTAATATGATGATAACTAATCTTCATTGAAAATGACATAGATTAATACTATGCAAAATGCATGTGTTAAAAAAGGAAGGAAATGTCCTGCATATCTGTTAGAGTACACTTTTACAGACTTTGGTATACTTGTATGCTCCACCTCTGATGTTCGCCTAAGAGTGATTGTGTCGCTTCCTTCATTAAGTATCACTTTTTACGATCAGACTAAATCTCACTGTGTCTAGGACTGAATAATATAAGAAATCTTTAGTCTGAACCCAAAACCTTTTTTCAATAAATGTGCCCACTTTGGAAGCCCATCTCACCACTATTGCCTCTCTCTAATTTAATGGCACAACACAGCATTTTTGGTAAAGATTCATAATAAATGAATTAATGATTGACCACTATATATATATCGATTGCAAAGTTGTACATTTTTTGTTTTCTTTTAGAATTCAACTCGTATTGCCAGAGCTTTATTTGAAATAAGTCTACGAAAAAGTTGGGCACTCCTCACCAGCGCTTTCCTTAAAATCTCGAAAATGTTAGAGAAGCAGATGTGGAGCTCTGATCCCCCAACATTTCAGTCACCTCTGCATCAGTTTCCTGAACTCAGTAGAGATGTCTTGAAAAAAATCGATGTGGCGTGGGAACGCCAGCACATGACTGTTGAAAGAATGCTCGAATTGGAACCTGAAGACATAGGTAGGCGTGCATTTTTTAACATTGTTTGTTGTAAAGTTTCTTCTGGAGCAAAAAAACACGCCGTAGAAGAAATCTGCGATATTTCAATCTGGAATATTTATAACATAAATAAAGCGTTTTAAACTTATGGTTAAATGAATATTATAACATAAATAATTTCTCTCATGTCCAAATCCAAACAGTGTTAATTATTTTTTCTTTCCAGTCAGTCACATTCAACAGTTGACACCAGGGTTGGGATTTTGGACGTCCTAAACTGGTTTTGGACAGGACACGTGGGTTTTACTGTCCTAAACTAGATAAAACTGTCCTAAACTGGATAAAACTGTCTTAAACTGGGTAAAACTGTCTTAAAGTGTCCAAAACCTTTAACCTTGGTAAAAGGTAAAAATTCTATAGGTGTAACCATTGTACACATAATAATTACATGTATCAATAAATATTTGATATTTTTTATACAATTTACTATAACTTATTAAAAGAAAATAATATAATATAATAGGAAAAGGTTTATAATTTTTGAAGCTCCACAATTCATTGAACAACAAAAGTGAATACCTAATCCTTTAAATATAAATATGCTTTTAATACTGATAAATAATATTTTTGCATAAGAATAAATATGCCAATATTAAAAAATAAAAATTTTTCTTAAAAAAAATACTAAATTTGTTTAAAAATTAACTTTTTATTTTTCACTATATTTTTAAAAATTTTTTTTATAACTTCTGCATCACAGGATGATAAAAAAGGACATCTATTTTAAAAAAAAATTGTTTTTAAATAAAAATATATTAGTTTAAATTGGAAATACAAAATAACTGAAAAATGTGTTAACAGTTTTGAAGGGCATAACATCAGTTTCAGTTACTGACATTGATGTATCACCACTATGCTAAGAGAATCGAACATGAATGAAATAAAAGTATTCTTGAATAGTACTATAGATAAATAAAACTGTTAATGATTAACCCCCTAATAGCTTAACTTGTATGGCAAGGTCAAGCTTCAGTTATGTACTATTGAATGAGAGGACCAATTGAACATAATTACTGATTAATAATCCTTTGTTTAATGTTAAAGTTGAAGAGTCAAACAATATTAATGAAACATTATACTTTTAATAAAAACAAATATTCTCTAGTAGATTTAATTATCAATATGTTATTAGTTCTATGTTTATTTTACCTTTTAAATATTGTTCAAATAAAATTGTAACATAATTCAAATAAAATTGTAAAAGGGTTTTGGACAGGACAGTTTAAACCAGGGTTTAAGCCGTGGATTAATCCATTCTGTCCTAAACCTTGCCAACCCTGGTTGACACATTATCAGAGAAACCTGAAATTTTCAGGAAATTTTGTCATTTTATGCCAAAACCTTAATAATAACTTGTGTTAAACATGGAGGGAAAAAAAACAATTTCAAAAACTTCTTTAAGTTTAAAACTTTTTTTTGAATTTCAGGGATCAGGAATATCAGGATAAAAACAATCAAAGAATACATCAGTGCCCAAATAAGGCAACTCAATATGAAACATTACTTACATCACATATTATGTTTACATTTTCTTTGTTCTTGCTTAATATTGCTTTCATGATTTACTTATAAATTTATAAAACATGCATCACTACATTATAAGGTTAGGTAACACTCTACGCTGTAGAGTCTACAATATTGGCAAAAAAATTTTTGTAACTTTTGATTGCTATTACCTGTAATTATGATTATGTAAGTGTAACTATCTGTTATCAGTTACAGTTGTAATCAATTACTGTAATTGGTTCCCAACTGTGGAAGATGCCTCCAAGCAAAAGCCATAAAAAGGCTGTTCTCAGCATGTGCCTTCATTTGCTCTGTGGGGGAAGGATGGGGGGTGCATTGCAAGCACGAAGTTTAGGCAGCAATGTATGGGAAGCTCAATAATTGGACCGATACTCCAACAGGGTGCATCCCTGATCCTAAGATGTAAGACCAACAAATGTGTGAAAGGGGTTTCTTTTCATGTTGCATGCAGGAGTGAAAAAACGCCCCCTGTAATAGACGACATTGTGCGCCGTATCAGCGAGAGGCCTGAATCTAGCATTGTCCCAAGCCGTTCACTTGTTTCCCCTAATAAGGTATGGCAATTGTTGTGAGATAAAGAAATACATCTCTACCATGCACAGAGAGTTCAGGACCATCAGATTTCCAGGTATTTGTCAATTTTGCCACATGGTTTCTCTAACAGATGACTGTGGATCAGGAGTTCATATGTTGTTCACTGACGAATACATCTTCACGTGTGAGGGTATTTCAAATAACATGTGTGGACAACTGGAAAACCCATACTCAATGTGTCCCTCTTCATTCCAGCAATGTTTAGTTTCGCACTAACTGTCTG
This sequence comes from Parasteatoda tepidariorum, assembly GCF_043381705.1. Classification (NCBI taxonomy): domain Eukaryota; kingdom Metazoa; phylum Arthropoda; class Arachnida; order Araneae; family Theridiidae; genus Parasteatoda; species Parasteatoda tepidariorum. The sequence goes on along the minus strand of NC_092210.1, from coordinate 92,053,871 downwards.
TGCTGTAATTATGCACGATAGTCTGATTGGGGCCATTCCTACTGCCAATACGCCTGGATGGGATTCATACTTTGTGTTTTTGCAAGAGGCGTTTATTATAATTATTAAACCGTGTTCCAGCTCACATCACATGCATGAGGTTTTAGCGTGATGGGACAACATCCAATTACATTATTAATCCGTGCTTCGGTCCCCACGTGACCTTGCGTCCTAATGCCACTTTGCTGTTGCATGTACCAGTCCATTACAATGTGGATGTGTGTAACGCCTTTTATTATATAAGTATGATATGATAAAAGATATTGTGAATTTTGAGTAGTTCCTGTGATGGGAGACTTAGTGTTATTTAATTTCTTTTTGTGGAATAAAATATTTTTCTTTATTTTATCAGTTTTGTTTCATTCTATCTCTGTTCGTTTTGTATTCCGTTGACATCATTTCCTGACACAACATGTTACAGCTTGCGTTTTGGCCATGGATTGTATAATAATTTGTGTTTACCTAGTTTTGTTCTACCCTCTAACATGTTTACCATGAGTTTTGGGACACATGAGTTTATAATTCATTTATAATGTGTGGGGCGAAGTGTCAACCTTCATCTATGAAGAGGTACCCCACCATAGAATTGAGTTAACGTGTCTTATACTAGTTAATTGGAATTATATTTTTGTTGTGGTAGATACACTACTGTACTCCCCCACCAGAATTATATCTGGGATGAAATTCGATGAACGAATACCACTACTTAATTCATTGCTGTTTTGCGAGAAGCCAGGAGAGCTGTATTAAGATTGCCGTACTTTTTTATGCTGATCGTGAGAACTGTATTAAGTTCACGATAGTAGCCCCTCCTGTGTTGCCATCAGCAGTCGATTGTACACAAGCCGACGTTGTGTGTAATCGAGACTGAGTAGCAGGCAGCGCGAGGAGGTGGATAATGTCGCAGTCACAAGTAGCAAGTCAGCTGTTCAATGAGTGGATCATCCATCGAAGTAAGCTTGTTCAAAACGTAGTTGGCATTTCTGCCAGGGTAGGTTTGTTCGCATCACTTCCGGGTCACCAATGTGGGGATAGTAGTTTTTGACAATGTCAACCTTCATCTATGAGAAGGTACCCTACCATAGAATCGAGTTAACATGTCTTATATACTAGTAAATTGGAATTATATTTTTGTAGTGGTAGATATAAACTGCATAATATATTGTTACTTTTCAATTAATTTGAATGTGCCTCGTTAAATTTAATTGATGTCAGTTTTTATAAGTATGGAACAAATATATATATTTTCTTAACATTCAGTTTTATTGCAGGTATCATGACACGCTGTTTTCGAGAGAGGCACACTATCAAGACTTGTCTGCAGTACATACCCAATTTGTTAATCACTCCTGTTGTCCAGCCTATTACAGACTGCATACTTCGAATAACTTTGAATATTGAACCTGATTTTGTGTGGTCTGATAAGCATCATGGTTCTGGATCAGAAGCATTCTGGATATGGATTTGTGATCCAGATAGTGATCGTATTTATCATTTTGAGTACTTCATACTGCCCCGAAAACAAGTAATCATTTAGAGTTAATTTTGTGTTATCCTTAAATGTTTAACATGTAGTTTAATGTTTTCTGTTAACTGCCATAAACAGATTTTCTTAAACATTTAGAGTTAACACTAAACATACCAATACTTAATTTATACTTATTTCTGGATATGGATTTGTGATCCAGATAGTGATCGTATTTACCATTTTGAGTACTTCATACTGCCCCGAAAACAAGTAATCATTTAGAGTTAATTTTGTGTTATCCTTGAATGTTTAACATGTAGTTTAATGTTTTCTGTTAACTGCCATAAACAGATTTTCCTAAACATTTAGAGTTAACACTAAACATAAAAATACTTAATTTATACTTATTTCTACCATAGCCGGTCAAATGACCGGACTTTATGCTTCTTGATTGAATGTATGAAATATGGATGTTAGGAAGGAAATAAACAAAAAAAAGCTTTATTATAATTAAACAAAATTGTATTTTGCCAACTTTCATGTATTACAGACACCAAGAATAAGAATTTTTAATTGCTCAACGCATATTTTACACATACAGGGTGTTTCCGTTGTTCTTTTTCCTCAAGCATATTTTTCACAATTTGAACAAATTTTGATGTATATTCAAACGATATATATTCAAACTCATCATTTCCAACCAGTGTATCCTCATTTTCAGAAAATCCATCTTCTTCAATTTCAGAAAACTCTTTGCCTGTATTATTTATTTCTACTTGTGCTGCTTTGATTGTTTCGACATTTTTCTGGGTAAAAACTAACAATTAGTTAGAAATGATGTATGGCTATCAAAATAAAATATAAAGCTACTGACCAAAACATTTAGTTTTTGTCACTTTTTTTCTTACACAAAAATGCCAATTCAAAATTTTAAGTCATGCTTGAAATTTGAATTCACAGTTATTCTGATTGAACTAATTATGCAATAGTCTTTGCAGAAATGTGCAACTATAATCGAATGCATTACGTTGAACACGTATAACATCATAATTTCTGGTCCGATAAACTTATAAAGCAATACGTTGTTCTGCCGGTCAAATGACCGGTTGTGGTAGAAATAGGTATACAACAAGTATTATTCGAAGGAAACAAAATCCAAAAATAATGATAGAATATTAACTGTGTATAATTGATAGAAAAAGTCATGAAGTCAATTGTGCAAAACCGATAAGATGATATGCGCATTTTCGATACAAAAGTTCTTAGACGGTCATTTGACCGGCTATGGTATGATTAGTGTTACATTAGTGTTAACTCTGAATTTTTAACATGTAGTTTAATGTTTTAACTCTTAAAGATGGGTAATCTTAAGCATTTGGTGTTAATTCTTAATGTTCAGCATATATTTTAATTTTTTGTGTTACCTCTCTAAGATAGGTCATCTAAGATGGGATATATAACCTCGTACATCCTAACTCTACTGGTTTAATAAAAAGCTCTCTTTATTTTTGTACATTTTTGAAAATTCTCTAAAATTGAGTATGTTTCCTTAGGAAATCCCTATTGAATTAGAATTTTCGCACAGATTATTACTTGCTTGATGTAAGTGTTTATTAATAAATAATGAAGCGAGCCACATTTATACAAATCAGTTTAAAACTTTTTTGTTCTAAAATGCTCAGTTTATTTTTATTCAGAGCTCCATTTTAAATTAATTTTAAAAAAAAGAACTCCTACGTCATAACTATCTCTGATGAATTAGATGCATATTTCCATTCAAAATTATGTGTAAACTTCATATGTAACATTTCAAGTTCACTTTGTCAATCATAACTGTAAAATTTTGCAGTTTATCTATTTTGAGGACTATAAAAATCCATAAAATTTCCCATGTGTAAAATATATATTGCCTTCTGCATCAATTACCACGAAATTTGTGTTATTCCGTAAAATCTGCTGGATGTTTTCCCACCCATGTTGGTAGTCTATGTTATCTGAATATCGAACAAGACTTACCCAGAATTACATTCAGATAGATCGTTTATGATTTAAAGCCAAGCCGTGTACAGGTTTTTAACATTCAGCATGGCTGATACGCAGAATACTGATTTTCTTCTTTGATTTCTTTTTTATATTGTAAATTTAATAATTTATTTATACCACTATCAGTAATAAGTAAAATAATTTTTTTTTTCATTTTTGACAATTCCTTTTTGATGTTGCTATTTCCACAAACATTAGTATATTATTTTCATTATAAATAGATGATACAATTATTCTAGCAAAGAAAGTCTCACAGTGGACTGATCGTAACGACACAGTTCCCAGTAGAACACAGAAGTCAAACATAAGTGGTTGCGGTCAGTAAGCGGGTGGGTGACCACTTTCAGCTAAGCCCACCCCTCTCGGCTCATCAAAACTGCAATGACATGTCTTTGGATCACCCACAGGGATGTTTTCTAGACTGTCACCTATAGCCTATTGTGCAGCTCTAGTGCTACGTAAATAAAGTACCTACTGACCTTTCTAGCAAAGAAAATTAGTTTCAAAAATTTAGATTTGTGAGCTGTAAGCAAACTTATGAAACAAAATTAATGGATAATATCTGTCTGAAAAATGTAAATTTAAACAAAAAATAATATAATTTGCGTGGATAAGACTTCTGATAGAAAAATAGTTGGATAACTTGTTGTTATACATCAAGCGTGTGGCAAAACATTAAAAAGAGTATGAAGCACTTTTTATTAATATACTTTTATAGACAACATAAAAGATTAGAAATTTCAAATATCATATTATATGCAATAAATATGATTATTTTATTATACTTAAACATTCCACCAAAATGAAATATTCTCTTTCTTTTGATACTGAGCATTCATATTTCCCCAAAAAGAGGTAAATTTTTTATTCCTGACATAACTCAAGGTGCTTGTTTAAAAAAAATAGACACTGCTCAAATAATGCATTTAAGAAAATGGACATAGCTTAAAATATACCTTAAAGAAAATGGACACAGCTCAAAATATTTATAAAATGGAGATAGTATTTTATTCTGATTTTGTAACTTTTTTTTCTAGCATTGTTTGCTTTTTAAAGAATGAACTAATGAATCCAAATATGCTTGTAATGTGATGTCACTCATTTGCGGAAATCACTTACCACATTTTTTAAAAATTAGTACATATATTTGATAATAGTAGTAAATTTACATTTTTGGAATTTTTATTTTTAAGAACCACTTTATTGTTTGTTGATCTAAAAATGAAAAGATCACTTGAAAAGTTGCATACATCTGTAATATACCTAACTCTGAAAATCAAGGTTTTGCCCAGTAATAATGCCTAATATTTTAACAAGTAAGTAAAAGCTAGTACGAAATTCCACGTTTAGTTATTAAATTTAGGATAAAAAGGTGTATTTTTTTTTTTTTTTTTAAACATACATTTTGAGCTGTGTGCAAAATAACAGGCTCGCCACCCTTTGAAAAAAATATGGGTAATGTTTCACGGTATGTAGCGTTTTTAAAAAGTGCTTAAAGGTTCTTATTTTCTGTTTTTAAAAGCCCTTAACGGTACTTTTTTATGGGATGTTCTTAAAGAGTGCTTAATTTTCCCTTTCGAAAATGAGTTTTTTTTCTTTACCATGTCGATTTTCACCGTGTATTAAGCAATAACGTGGTTTTCACATTGTTCTATTCGGCATTTTCACAATTCATTCAAGCACAAAGATCTCTATACAGGGTGCGTAGCATTTTTAAAGAAAAGCTTAAAGGTTCTTATTTTCATTTTTCAAAAGCCCTAAAAGGTGCTTTTCTCATTAGGTGTTTTAAAAAGTGATTAATTTTCCCTTTTTCAAATTAGATTTTTCCTTTATCATGTTGATTTTAGCTGGGAATTATGCAAAAAGACACAGTTCACATTGTTCTATCTAACGTTTTCACAATTCATTCAACCCCAATCTATTTCGTCGTATTGTCAGTCAGTAGCGTATGAAAACACTATTCGTTTTATATTAACTTCATAATTTTTAACAATTGTCAAAAACAATGCCGAAAGTTTTTTTTTTTTGACATGACGGTTGAAACAAGATAAAACCGTCAATTGTCAAAAACTTTCCAACCCTGCCCATTTATGATATTTTTTTAAGTGCTTAAAATATCTTTTGAGTGCTTGAAAAGTGCTTAAAAGGTGCTTATTTTTTGTTGAATAATTTGGCTACGCACCCTGTTTATATCTTTCTATGGTGGCTATAATAATCAAGAAAAGAATTCTTTGTCAGAAACTAATTATTTCATCATGACCATGTAAAGTTTTTGAAAATTATTTTGTTAATGTATATAGTGCATAAAGATATTTTATAAGTGGTTAAAAAGTACTTAAAAGGTGTTTATTTTTTGTTGAAAAATTTAGCTATGCACCATGTGTTTGGGATGAAAAACTGTATTTTTTGTCATTTTCTCTACACACATTTTGAGCTGTGTGCAAAATAACGGGCTCACCAACGAGATGATAGGTTTATTTTAACTTACATGAAAAGTCAGTTGTATTGAAAGTAAATCGCTTGTGATGTTGTCTAAAAAAGTTTTTTTTTTCCTTTTAAGGTGAAATTTAAAGAAGCTCAAACATTGGTGTTTACAATTCCTCTGAGGAGAGATGAGCAGCCTTCATGTTATATAATTCATGCAGTCTCTGATCGTTGGTTGGGATCCAACAGGGAATTTTCATTTCCATTTGATAATTTGATCTTGCCTCAGCATCGCCAAACACACACAGGTTTGTAGCACACTTTTCTTGAGACATCACTTCTAAGAACTTTCAAAACAATATATTTAACATGGTGCATAGCGTTTTTAAAAAGTGCTTAAAGGTGCTTATTTTCATTTTTAAAAGTCCTGTAATGTGTTGTAAATAATTTATCCAGGTTGGCAATAACTATTATTTATTATATCTTTTTCATATTTCCGCAACATAAGCAAATGTAACAATTAGACAAAAAAAAATAATATAAAAATTTATTCCGAGAGAGAAAATGTTCAAAGCAATGTTTTCACTTCCAGTTAGAACTCTCCTCTCCTCACCGAATAGTTCCACTCCCCAACACTGGCGTGCCCAACTCACTCTCACAGACTCCTCCTACCATCAGACTTTGTCTTTCCTGATAAACAGGACAAAAAAATAAAACTTTCCATGAGGTAAGTAACCAACTGAGTTCTCTCATCATCATTCTGAAAGAAGCAATTTATTTCTGAAAAGTTTAGCAAGACGTATGGATGTTTATATGACTTTAAGTTCATGATGGTTCTTGAATCATTTCTGCAAAGGGTTTATTAGTATTATGGATTATCACTATTATGGATCACAATTCACTGTTATGGGTGACAGTTATCACTATCGATTATCATTATTATGGAGCACAGTTAGTTAGTATTGTGGATCACACATAGTTAATCACTTTGATATCCATATCGTTACTTTCAAAAATAAAATGTTGTGAGGGGTGTTCTCGAATCATCACCAGGCCATAAGAAAAAATTTAACATCCTAGAAACGTTTAATTCTTCTTATACATATTTATATATACATAAGTTTCAGAAGTTTGTAAAATATCGAAAGATATAATATGCATATGAAATCTTGCTTACCAAAAATTTCAACATTTATATAAATGCACTCACCACATAAAACAATTTTTATATAGTTTTTTTTGTCTGATTGTTATATTTGTTTGTGTTGTGGAAATATGAAAAGGATATGTAGTTATTTCCTACCTGGATAAATTATTTACAACACATTACATCCCTTAAAGGTGCTTTTTTTCATGGCGGGTTTTTAAAAAATGCTGAAATGCTGGCCCTTTTCGAAAATGAGATTTTTTTCCTTCTTAATCGTGTCAATTTTCGCTGTGTATTATGCAAAAGCTTGGTTTTCTCATCGTTTTATTCAATATTTTCACAATTCATTCAACCACAATCTATTTCGGCCGACGTACCGTTGGTCCGTAATGTATGATAGCGCCAATCATGTTGCATGTTTGATAAAATACTTGGGAGTTCGCATGTGCTCCTACTGAGCTAGGTTCGTGAGATTCTTGCACTCTTACTTGCAACTCTGCTGAATTTTGCAAGATATTCTGAATTTCAGGCTTCATTTTCCACCCTCTGAAATCGAACAAAAAAATCTCTCTATTTTTTTGTGGTTGCTAATATAATCAAGATAAGAGTTCTTTGTCAGAAACTAGTTATTTTATCATGATCATGTAAAGTCTTTTGCATTTTGTCAATGTTTATAGTGCTTAAAAAGTACTTTAATGGTGCTTATTTTTTGTTGAGAAATTTGGCTGTGCACCCTGTTTAAGAAGATGTAAGCGCTACTGTAGATTAGTAGTTACATATAGTAGTATGGAAAATAATTTTCTCCAACCCTCCCTTATTTAGGGTAAGGTGATAAAACATTAAAACAGCAATATATTAAAAGTGTCAGTTAAAAGAACAATTTAAAAGATAAACATGCAAAATTTACAAAAGAACAACATAGTGTAACATATTAAAACAGTACTTTTAAAACCAATTAAATAGTGCAAAAGTAATTACAATAAAATTGGAGCAAGTAGAAGAGTTTATATAAAAGACATAGTAAAAGTTACAAAACTATACCATTAATAAAATTGAGACACCCAAGCTGGAATGAGCAGGTTCCGAGACCATTAAAGACCGCCCCCCAATACATCTGGTAAAGTTTGTTAAATAATCTTTTTTATGATATTTCTGCAAGTCAGGTTAGCATAGCATTGATATTGACTAATATTATTAAAGTGATTGCCCTGAAGTGTCTGGAATTGAGAACAATTCATTAACAAGTGATCAATAGATTCATATTCACCACAGTAATTACATTCTGGAGTTTTGTGGAATAATTTATATTGCTTCTCTCCAAACACTCTGTGGCCTGTTAAAAATTGATTGAAATAGAAGTTTGCTTGTAGTCTATTTAATTCCGGGTCTTTAAAAAAATTGTATGTCTGTCTCCCTTTCTCGGAACTCCGCCATTCCAGCCCCCAGCGCTTCATGCTATATAATTTAACCTGAGTTATAATTTGGGCAATGGAGCTTGGGATCTCAAGGGTAATTTGGCAGAGATTGATGGCTTTCTTAGCTGCTCGATCTGCCTCCTCGTTGCCTTGAGTACCTATATGTACATATAGTACTATATTATTATTGGGTAATTTGTGAAGATCCTTGTAGTTATGAGGAGAATATCTAATTTGTAGTGCAATGCAATAATATATAATTTGAGTACTGAAACTCTTTGTATAAAAAATTCTACTAAACTCCCTTGTGCATAACATTGAAAGAACCTTTTTAATTTCGTTGAATGTAGTTTTATCTCCAAGTTTTTGTTTTCACCACTATAGAACAGTTAATGTCTTGGAAAATGATTTGTTAAATGACTTAAAAAAAATATTGTTATTCAAACTTCATCGTCATCATAGTTGGACAGACAGCCCAATGCCGTCCTCTGAAGATTTCTCTTTCACGACTTCCGATTTTTCTTTGACCTCCAATTCTTTTCATTAATTGCGAGAAAAATCAGACTCCACTGAATCAGCCCATCTCAACCGCGGCCTTTCCCGCTTCTTTGTTCCAGTGGGTCTAAAAGGCAATATTTTTTTTTTTTTTTAAAAAAAAAGCAAGATCCCTCATTCGAATCACGTGTGCCCATCCGATTATTTATTTTAATCTAGTGCAGTTCAAAGTTAAATCTCCTCCATTAGTCTAAACTAGTTGTTTTATCATGTCAGGTCTTTGAAAATTATTTTGCAGTTTGTTAATGTATATAGTGCGTAAAAATATTTTTGAGTGCTTGAAAAGTACTTAAGAGGTGCTTATTTTTTGTTGAAAGATTTGGCTATGCACCCTGTCAAACCAAAAGTAATGTTGCCTCCAACTTAATATGGGCCCATATCCGCACCTTAAATGTTTTTTGCTGAATTATCTCGTTATTATAATCATAAGAAGATTCGAATTAAGTTTTATTTTACCAATGTAAACATTCATAAGAAAAGAATTAAAAATGCTAGCATAACTATACTCAAAATAATTGTAAATAGCAATTATACTAAAAAAAATATGCTTTTTTTTGTCAACATTTCTGGCAAAAAAGAAGAACAGTTAAAGGATTATGTAGTGCTAAGCTATATCAGAATTTTTATAATGTGATATTGCCAGAAAATATCGGTATTTTGCATTGCATCGCAAGCAGTCGCCAATGTCCTTAGACTGTGGGGGGGGAAAATTCTTCCCGATGAGAGAATGTTGTACTCATTGGGTTAAGATGTAGTCGATATTTACGGAGTATAGGTATTTTTTGGTTTTTATGAATTGTTAATATTTTTGTAATTTATCGAGTGTAAGTATTTATTGAATGCATATTTTTTTTTATATTAGAGTTGAGCATGTTTATCTCGGACCTCTTTATCATGAAAACCTGTATATCTTGAAATTTCTAAAGTACCCTACATTTACTATTTAAAATCAATGTATTTTCCATATTTATATCGATCCTTTTTTTTTCTTTCAAAACCTCCGTTTCTCAAATTTTTAAAAATCGAGCACCCATGTCTAAACAACATAACTTTCTTTATCAGTAGAACTTGCAGACAGAGATAAATCTCGTGAACTCACAGGAAGTGGAGATGAACAGGTTGGGGGTGTTTCTTGGAATTTCAGTCCCTGTCCCTGCACTCCCTTAACTTGAGAAGAATACAATGATTTTGGCAGTAAGTGAAGGGTTGATGAGTAGGATAGAGTGACCACCAGGGGTTAGCTTTTCAACATACATAAGAAAGCTAAGAATAGAAATTCATTTTCACCTCCAAATTGCAACCAATGGATTAAAGGTTAATTAGGAGTTTTAAAGTGAACTGTAGAAAACAGTTAGAGAAAGAGAGCAAAAGGAGCAGCAAAAGCTGTGGATCTCTTACAAACTTTTCTTGAATCCTAAGAAAATATTGGCTATAGGGGATTTGCTGCTCTTTCTAACCTTAAAAGAATTATCAAAACAACGAAGGTTGGACTTTAAAAAATAATTTTTCAAAGAATTTTGAAGTACCTGTATAGTATAACTTGAAACCTCTTTATCTCAAATTTTTTTTGCCTTTCCCGTGAGATTCAAGATAAACAAGTGCGACTGTATCACATGTTGGTATTTATTTATCGTATTTACGATATATGGTGAGAATATATTTTTAATATGGCTATTGCAGTAATTGGACCAAAATTATATTTCACGATGTATTGTCTAACTGTAGCTCATTAAATTTCTTCAAATAATTTTGCACTTAAAGATTATCTGTTATAGAATAATATAAATTTAATTCTTTATTTCTAGAGCTGTTAACACTGACACCTCTGCCCAAATCTGTTCTTAAAAATGAAAGGTATGAGAGCCTGTATAAGTTTGATTATTTTAATCCTGTTCAGTCACAGATATTTCATACTCTGTACTACACGGACAACAATGTACTTCTTGGTGCTCCCACTGGTTCAGGAAAAACCATAGCGGCTGAAATCGCCATGTTCCGGATTTTCAATGAATATCCAGCCTCAAAGGTAAATAAGGATTTTAATTGAGCTGAAGAGAATCAGTGGTGTAGTTATTACTGTATGTTTGGAGGGGCGTTACGCTTTCTGACCTGCCGACTTGTGCGGTCACTGATTTTACTAAGTGGTAGTAAACGAACAAGCAAAATTCGAAAAATTTTTATTAATAGTTAAACTAATTAAACATTGAAGAGCTAAGTAAGCTAACAAATAGATCATATTTATATATTTTTTAATTATTGATTTGTCATGATTAAAAAATTGTTTGAAACTTTAAACTGAAGATTGATTGAAACTTTAAACTGATACGTCAAACTGCTATAATATTGCTACTACTAAGAAGTTTTTTTCTCAACAGCAGTACAAGTTTGCAGCTATATATATATATATACAGTCGAACTCGTTTATAACGAGCTCGGATTTAACGAGAACTCGGATTTACCGAGGGAAACGAGAATATTTGGTTGGATCAATGTTAAGTCTATGGAACAGAAGTCGCTTTTAACGAGCAAGACCCGGTTTTAGCGAGCAATATTTTTCTGTCTTGCAATCTTTTTTCTCATCTTTCTAGTCTTTCTGTCTTATCTTTTTTTCAAAATGATATGAAATGCGCGAGTTAAAAGTAAGCTGACAAACTATTTTAAATATGTAGATTAATGAAAAAAATAAATGTTTTGGTAAGAATCTTTTCCTTTATTTTTCTTTCCGTTTATATTTCCTTTCCTTTAAGACTGTAGCGCAACTAGAAATTTTTTGCTGGTTTGGGGGGAGGGGTTAGTTGTCACTAAATTAAGATAAATATTTAATTAAATTAATTAATGTAATTAAAGTAAGTAAGTATTAATTAAATTTTAAGTCAACTCAATCATTTGACCTCCCAAGCCCCCCCCCCTCTTCTGGTTGCACGTCTGCCTTAAGGACCCGTTTATTACGAGCACTCGGATTTAACGAGTACATGTTACGGTCCCTTTGTGTTCGTTATAAACGAGTTCGACTGTATATATATATATATATATATATTCAAGGTTTGAATGACGAAAAAAAGTCTACATCTTACTTACCGAACCGACTAGCCCATTAATCAAGTAGTGTATAATTTCGGAAGGGGTTTTCTCCCCCAAACCCTTCTCAAAACTACACCACTGAAGAGAATTGAAAAAGAACTTTAAAAGTTGTTCCTGAAATTTTTACATCCAAGTACAGCCTGATAGGTGGAGATTGCCTCAGTTTTGAAACTTTGCCCTGTAACTTCTCTGATCAGGTGTAATGCACTTCCGTACGTGGATGTAAAGTTTCAGGAACAACTAAGTTCTCATTCGCAATTCTCTTTCAGTTCTGAAATTCAATGATTAAAGTTTAAAAATAACTTCTTAAAAGTATGCAAAACTAATAATTTTAATGTACATACTAATTTATAATTTTGAAACAAAATAATGTTTAAAAAACTTAATTAAAAATTTAGAATGCAGTATATGCTAAATGTAACAGGTACAGAACATTAGGAGAAGTCAGTTATTATGTCAAATTTGCAAGTCATAAAAGTTTGAAATACTAGCCTTCCACTATAGTGAGGAAAAAAAATTTAGGGAAATAAATTTTTTCTGCTGTTTAAATTAGCAATTTTTATATGAGAAAGGTTTGAATAGAAGACATGTTTGCTTATTTCCAGTATCAATGTAAAAAAGCGTAAAGCGAGCATTGTTTCCCTCTAGAAAATTTTTACTCCTTATTTATCAACCAATGTGTGGGCGACCACTATCTAAGTTATCTTCCTCTTTACAAAAAAGAATCTTGCACTATTTTTAGCTATCCTTAAGCACACTTCTAAAGAAATACACCTGTAGTTAGCCACATGTCTATCATGCCCCCTAATTTATGTTCTTTAGAACTTACTATTAAAATTAACACTCACTGTTATCAATGATGTCAAAAGGCACTTCATATCATTTTCTTCTTGTTAAAATTTGTTGTTCATTGTTTCTATCTTTAAACTTAATTTGCAACTGTAAACATATTTACCAAGGAAATTCTACTGTTTATTTTTAAAATATTTAATATTTGAAATTTTGTTTTATAACATTTGTTAAACAGCAGGCCCAATTTAGGGTTTAAGGCTACTAATGTTCAACTCCATAGCCTTTTAATTTTGAACCCAATCCGAAAAACAAGGCAACTCCTGGATAAGGTATTGGGAGAAATTTGCCTTTTGTGGAGGAACTTTTGATACAACTAACCTGCATTTGCATTACATGGAAGGGAAAACCTTGAAAACCTTCCACAGTTAGCCTGACGGCAAGTGGACTCTAACCCATTATTCGTCAACCACTGAGGATATTTTATGTCAGCACTGTGTTCGGTGCAAGCCAGGTGCAGAATTCGAATCGACCAGCTATCGCTGGGATCGAACTCCGGTCACCTCATTGAGCAGCGAGAACTCTATCCCCTGAGTTGAAATAAAATAATTTAATGTATGAAATTTAATATATGAAATTAAAAAAAGCTCAATATATGAAATGTATTAATTCTTTTTGTCAGATAGTTGAAATTCACATCTCTATATCAATTGTTTGTTTATTTCTGAACTTGGTTTAAGTGTATGGATATGAAAATGAATAAAGTAAAACGAATTTTAGATTCAACTTAAATAAAAACTAACAAATAATTAAAAACATAGAAAATATTCATCATGGTAACATAATTCTATATTGTTGATTTTAAGTTATTTTATTGTGAATTGAGGAGTTTGAAATTTAATTCTAATGCAATTGTGGTTGTATTTTTTAAGATTTATTCAATGTACTGTCATTAGAATAAGTATATATCTATTTAAATTTAGGCTTTTTTTTTTCATACTATTATTTTACTGAAGTTATTTCCTATAATTATAATTACTGATTTCAAGAGTCATAACTGATTAAAATTAGTTCAAACTCTCAGATGTGCTATTCCAGTGCATTTCTCTTAGTACATTTTTAATCCATAAAAGACTTTTGATTTAATCTTTTTTTTTTCTTTACTGTGTATGCTGTTTATGTGAGTGTCTATATTTTTTAACATCATTTATGGTTTTTTGCATGAATTTGTACTTTTTAATAAAGGTTGTTTACATTGCACCTCTTAAAGCTCTAGTTAGAGAAAGAATTGAAGACTGGAGAGTTCGATTTGGAGAAAATCTTAAAAAAAGGTAAGCTTTTCTTTATTCTTAATTGAACAGATTTTATTATATGTTTATGAACAACATTTTTTCCATTGAACTGATGTTTTCCAAACTTATGTACTTGGACCAGGATAGCCTGGTTGGTAGGGCACTGTGCCCATGTTCAAGAGTTTGTGGGTTCAATCCCAGGCCGGCCAAAGACTCCCCATGTAGTAAATGGTTACTGATGCACATTAAATCTCTTGAGTCCCAAAGTCCTCCATGTTCCCATAACAAATCAATGCCTCTGGGGGTACTGATCCAGGAGTTTCCTTGTCTTCTGGATTGGTTCAAAATTGCAAGACTACAGAGCTGAACATTAGCAGCCGTAAGCCTAAAATAGGGTCGGCTGTTCAGCGACTTATATCCTAACATATGTACTTCAGTCTGGGTGACTCAGGGTATCGAGCATTCACCTTTCAATGAGGAGAACTGGGTTCAAATCCCAAAGATGGCTGGTTAATACGAATTCTGCATCTGGCTTGCACCGACCACAGTGCTAGCGTGAAATATCCTCAATGGTAGACGGATCATGGGTTAAAGTCCCCTTGCCTTCGAGCTAACCATAGGAGATTTTCATGGTTTTCTTCTCCATGTAACTCTGATGCGGATTGGTTCCATCAAAAATTCTCCACAAAGGCAAATTTTTCCTCATACTTGATCCAGGAGTTCCCTTGTCTTCTGGATTGTGTTCAAAATTACAAGGCTGTGGAGTTGAACATTAGTAGTCGTAAACCCAAAAATTGGGTTGGCTGTTCAACAACGGCAGTGGTGCAAGTGCTGAGCCGATCCGCGCCAATTGTGAAAACCTGCGCCTACATGCTCCAAATTGAAGTAGTTGTCTTAAATTGCTCCGATCTGCGCCAAAAAGGATATTTCCCCCTAGGCATCTCCAAGTCACAATTTTGTGGTAACCAAGCTACTGCCATGTGGGGGGTTGCTCTGGAGTCAGTGGGAAGAATTCTTGCACTCTCATGTGCAACTCTGCTTCATTTTGCAAGATATTCTCAATATCAGGCTTCATTTTCCATTCTCTGAAATGGAATTAAAACTTCTCTCGAATTTTCGGGGACCAACTAAACACTGCCAAATTTTAATGGCAAAAGAAAGTTTTATTTCTCTTGTTAATTTCGTCGTCATTGAAGTGCGTTATTGATAATCGTTATTGAAGTCTTCGTCAATGGCAAGCTAATGATCTTCTTGCGCTATTCTATTTATAGATTAGTAAGACCATTCACTAAGTACACATTTTCATGTTGATCCTCAGAGCAGTCAAGAATCACAAAGCTTACTAACCTCAAAATTTTCCTCTCCCTTTTATTCATTTAATTTAATACAGATAAGAATTAATTGAGTTTCTTAAACACAATGTTTTATCTGAGGGACCATCCACTAAATGCATATTGTTTTTAAACATCTATTTTACTTACTTTTGTTTACTGATATTTTTTTTTCTTATTGCTTTTTGTTATTGTATTATGAAGTAAAGCTCTTTAAATCTTTTTGGGGTTATTCTGTGCATACTGTTGCATATTTAAAGAATTGTATTTGGAGACAGTAATGTTGAGTGTCAAAAAGTGGGGATTTTTCTGAAAATATTCACTTTTTAAGTCAAAAAACATTCAGCATAACAAGGATTTGAGGTGAAACTCTTAACATAGGAATTCAAATTAACATTAGGGGATATGTAATGCCAATGGAAAAAGTATTCTGATCCGACTTATTTATAATTTGCAGTGTTGTTGAGTTGACTGGAGATGTGACACCTGATGCAAATGCTATTGCCCGAGCAGACATCATTGTGACTACGCCAGAAAAATGGGATGGCGTCAGCAGAAGTTGGCAGACTAGAAATTATGTGAAAGCAGTTGCTCTCATTGTCATTGATGAAATTCATTTGTTAGGTATAACAATATATTTTTTGATAATTGAATTTTTTTTTCTCATCATTTGTTCAGCAAGAATTAACGAAACTCAACCAAATTAAAAATATGTTAGCTGCTCTGTAATGTAGAAGCAAGCTAAATGAAAAACTTGAAATAAAAACAGATTTATTTATTTTTTTAGAAATACAGTTACAATGTTCATTATTTGTCATCAGAGCTAAAATATTGATGACCATAATTCTTATAAAAAACTCAAAAACCTTAAGAAGAAAACTTCTGTAAACACTGTTTTACATTCGTTTCCCTTCTTTTTTTTCTTGTAAAAAAGTAAGCAAATTTGAATTATAACTTGTATTTATAAATTTCATGAAAAATAAGATGTAAAATGAAATAAATGTATAATTTATGAATAAAATAAAATGTAAATGATTACCTTTAAGAAATAAATATAACTTAACTTTTAGTAGAAATCGTGTTTTCAAATATTTTTTGAAAGATTACCTGTTCCTAACCTAATTTTAATATTTTGAAAAGCTCTCTGCATCATCAACACTTGTAGCAAGAAGAAATTTAAAACGACCAGATTCAATGCAAAATTTACATTTATTTATGAAAAAAAAGTTACTTGCGAGTCAAATGCTTTTAAAGGGAAAATATATTTGAAAAAAGCAAATGTTAATTTTATATGCTGTAAAATCTCTAAAGAAGGTTAGTTTGGATCTGTGATTAAATTGTCCTCAATTTTACCACTATAAGCTTTTCTTAAATTCCACAAAATTATCCTGTTAACGATGAATAAAGCCACATTTACTTACAGAGAATAGTAGCTTCATAGCTGCCAAATCTACTGTATTTTGCCTGTTCCTCCTAGTCTACTGGTTTAATAAAAATTCTCCTGGTTTTTGTACATTTTAGAAAATTTCTTATTGAAATACAATTTTTGTACAGATTATAGCTTGCTTTAATATTTAAATAAGTATTACTAATACATAATGAAGTGAACCTCGTATATTGAATTCAGTTCAAAAGTGTTTTTGTTATAAAATATTCAATTTATTTTTATACAGAACTCTATTTAAATTAATTAAAAAGTCTTTTGACTATCCTTTATAAATTAAGTGCCTATTAATATTTGAAATTATAAATAAAAATAATGCATAACATTTCAAGTATGTTTAATGACTGGAAAATATTGCTGTTTTTCTATTTTGATGACTAAAAAAAATTATCCTGGTTTTTGTACATTTTAGAAAATTCCCTAAAATTGAGTAAATTTCCTAAAAAAATCCTTATTGAAATAGAATTTTTGTACAGAATATTTCTTGCTTGCTTGAATATTTAAATGAATGCATGAGAAAGCAAGCCTCATTTATAAAATTCGGTTATCTCTCTCTCTCTCTCTCTCTTTCTTTGATGAATTAAATGCTTCATTCATCATTTCAAGATCATTTAATGTGAAATCACAACTGGAAAATATTGAATTTTTTCTATTTTGATGTCTATGAAAATGTCTAAAATTCCCTTTGTGTAAAATATTTAGTACATTATGCAACAGTTATCATGAAATTTATATTCTTTTGTTCCTGTCCATGTTGGCAATTTATAGAGGAAGTTATGACTTCTAAAGTCCTTTTCAAATGTAAAAATGACTTTATGAACACTATTATTGGGGAATGGGTCAGATAGCCCTGAGATTTAAAAGAGTTTATTGTTGATCAAAACATTGATATTTTGAGGAGAGATTTGATTTCATTAAAGTAAAAAATTGAAGAGTAATGTGTTCATTTTTCAGGCGAAGATCGAGGACCCGTTCTCGAAGTCATCGTGTCTCGGACCAATTTCATTTCTGCTCACACTGAAAGAAAGCTGAGGGTGGTCGGACTTTCGACAGCTCTGGCAAATGCCTGTGACATTGCAAATTGGCTGGGAATCAAGGAGGTACATTTTCTCATTATGAATTATGAACAAATTACAGGATTGTTATAATTTAAATGAACTGATTTTTTTTTTTTGAGGAAATAAATCATGGATTAAAGTAGATTTTATTGATATTGCAGATTACATTCAGAAAAACAAAGTCTAAATAATAATTTTGATTTTAAAATTTTGATAAAGAAAAAAAAAAACAAGCAATATAAAAAGAAAATTTAGGTCAATTTCTACTTAGATCAGCAAAGA
>NC_092210.1:92009129-92034728 GCF_043381705.1 Parasteatoda tepidariorum | reverse complement strand
CAATAACTTAAAAAGAGATTTAATTTAATTTGTTTTTGGGGAAAAAGATTACTGATTATTACTGATATATTTGCTATAAATCACATTACAGTATTTATTAAAAGAAATGAAATATTAATGTATATTCTCAGTAGTTTTAATTTGCTAAACCAGGTAGTTTTTCAAGTAATAATTGTCTCTTATGTGAACTGGGGAAAAATATAATTTCCAGATTTATTTTTTCAGGTGGTAATTTTTATTTTCACTAAAAAATGTTAAGTATCAATGTAATCATTTATATAATGATAGATTAGTACACAATTGTATGTCAACACATTATTTATTACCTTAAACTGTTATTATTAAAGGGTTGCGCTTGCGTAAAATTTACTATCGTGGAAATTCAGCTTTTTTGCTTTTTGGCTAATCTCATCCCTGAATTCTAAGCTCCCTTTTAATAAAAACTTGACAATAATTTAAAAACGAATTTAACTTTAAAGAGATATCTAAATTAAATTACTGAAAAAATTGATTAGTATATCAATAAAAAAATAATATATGTGTCAGAGTAAAGAATAAGATTTTGAGAAATGTTAAAATTGAATTAAATAGTTGGTAAAGAAGTTCTGTAAAACATGCATAGACTGGTAATTAAAAAAAAAAATTTTTTTAATACTACAGATTATTCAAGATTATGTTAGGTTACTCAAGGTTAAAATGCTAAAAAATTTAGGATGCTTAAAAATTCTAATTATAAAATATGCTTTAATTATAAATTCTAATTATAAAATATGCATTGGAGAAATGATAAATACATTATTCCAAATTTATTCATACTTATCTATATTATTGAAATTGTGTCAATTATTGAAAAAACAAGCTAAAAATTAAAGAAGCTGATTTATGATCACATTCTATCAGAGACATGTTTTATAAAACTCAACATTCATTGCATAAAACGTTTTTTATTCAAAAAAAATTTTAGACAACTTTATAAGAGACGTTGTATTTTATAATTCAAAAAAAAAGGATTAGCAACCGATTATTTGTGAGAAAAATATGAATGAAATTTTACGCGCATGTAAGTCAAGTTTCTCGAAAGTTTACCACATTTAAATATTTCTTCATTGTCTCCAAATTACTTTTTTTAAAAACAATTACGATTAATTTTTCTTGGCTTCAAATTAAAAAAAAAAACAGTTGAAACTTTATATTTTTCAATCGAAAAATATGTTGATTTATATAGTATTAAAAAATATTTGAAAACTTATAATTCAACCACAGTTAAATAATAATAAATAACTGTTAAAAAATATTTTTTGCATGAAATTATCTTTGGATAAATGGGTTTTATGAGTGAGATAATTTTTTTAATTGCTTAATTAGTTCTAAAAATTTAACTAAAAACACAAAAAGTGAAATTAACTTTAAGGGGTCGGAACTTTGGATCTCTCCCCTGAACAAACTACGAGGACCATATTTCCCTGATTCCAGCTGCCTCCTATATTTTGAAAGTTAATAATTCAAATACGTAACAAAAAATATATATTCAGAGAAAGTATGTTTTTGTGTCCAATTTTGTAACTTAATTAGTTGTTAGCATATAATGATTAGCATATTTGAGGTTGCCCATAGGAATCATTAAGATTAACACATAGTATGTGAAAATCGGATCATTAGAACGAAAGTTATTCAGGGTGATGTTTTTTGCGCACTGTACCTATAAACATAACTAACTAAGCATCATTGGCGTCGTTAATAATTTAGCGACTTTTTTAGGACTTTCTATGACAGCACAGTAACTTTCACTCTAAAGTTTTAAGATTTTTATGATGTAGGGAAAATAAGTTTAGCATGCATAACTTCAGTGTTGAAAATATTCGACAAGTGCCCATTTTTGTTTTCTTTTTAAAACTTATTTTTCCTGTGTTAGCACTATAATTCAAAACAATACAAATACTGTTTTTTTTTTCTTTTTAAGGAATGAAAAATTCTTCAGCCAATTCAGTGTTTTTGAAGGGAACTAGATTTTAGAGATTAATAATAATATTAATAGTAATTGATAGATTTTAACAATGGGTGTAACGAATAGAGATTTGGCCGACTACGAAATATTTGGCCAAAAATATTCAACACTCGAATAGCGATTTTATTAAATATAAATATTGCTTTTATGTGTAAAAAAGTTTAGTCCTTATTTATTTATTATTTACACATAACAGGGATGTGATTCTCCCGCTGATTCGCAGATTTCCGCTTTTTTTTTTCTCCAGATTTTTCCCGCTGATTTCCGTTGAAAATTTTTTGTGCAGAGGTTAAAATATTTTATGAGGAATTTAATTTTCCACAGAGAGAAAGTATTGAAGTCCTTATTCCTCCCTCTGAAGTTTCTCTAAAAATCATTTCCTTGGTATGAAACTGGTTGACCTTTATGCAGGGAAGAGATTTTTTGTCTCTCGAATTTCAGCCTTTTTATCAGAAACTCTGATTCTCTAAATGTTTCAGTTTTTTTTTTTTTTTTTATAAATATCTCCCTTTTTTATTGAAATTCAGTCATTGAAATTAAGGAATTATATTTATTTACAATTTTCAAAGATAAACAGAAAATTCAAACTACGTCCTAGTTGCTAACCCTTCCGTAATTTTAATTTATTTATCTATTTTCTCAGATTTTACCGTAAGATTTTTGTTATTCAGACTTTGCCGTTTTCTGTTGTCTGGTGTGAAAGCAAACGAAAAAAAAATGAAAAGGGAGATGGATTTGCATTGAAAATATTTATTTGCTCATTCAATTAATCTTGTAAATTTTTATTTATTATGTCTTATTAAAATATTTATTTGCTCATTCAATTAATCTTGTCAATTTTTATTTATTATGTTTAAACAAAAACAATACAAATAAGCCTTTTAGAAATCCCAAGACCAGACTCTGCAAATATCTTGATTCTTATTCTCACGATTTTAATATATTTACCTGATTTAAAAGTTGCGCATTTTCTTATTTACGTTATTTAAATATCATACTTTGCTATTCTTATTTGCAAGATTTAAAAATCCAATATCGCTTTTTGTATTTATGCATTTTTAAAATCGTGATTTTATTATCAAACATCGATTTTCGTATTTACCTGATTTAAAAGTTGAATGTTGCAATTCTTATTCAGGCTATTTAAATATCGTGCATTGCAATTCTCATTTACGAGATTTAAAAATCCAATATTGCGCTTTGTATTTCCGCTCTTTTAAAACCCTATGTAGCGATTCGTATTCACGCGCGCTTAAAATCCTATGTCGTGATTCGTTTTTGCCATTGTAATATCAAACATCGATTTTCATGTTTATAAGTTCTTTAAAAATTTACATTGGGATTTGTATTTACTTGATCTGAAAATTATGCATCATGATTTGTATTTTCGCATTTTTAAATTCAATGTAGAGTTTCATATTCACTTGATTTAAAAGCCTCATATCGGGAATCATATTCTCTCAATTTAAAATCATGTATGTGATTCACATTCATATATTAATACAATTTTAAAATTAATCATGGGGTTTTATAATCGCATGGTTTGCAAGTTTAAAAATCGCACTTTTTTGTCAATTTTTTGTATATATTCTTTGATTTCCTCTTTTTTACTTTCTGACCACTCTCATCCCCGATATAATCACACATTATTATTTACTACAAATAATCACAAATTAGCTATTTTTGGTTAGAAGTATAAATAAAAAAGCAACTAACAGCTAATAAAGCTAAGTTGTTAAGTTGGAAAAAATATATATAGAAAAAAAGATATCTTTTTAATTTTTAAAACAAAAATTTAATGCTAAATTTATATTTTCCAGCAAAAAAAATTATTAAAGCCTTAAAAGTCTATCAGGAATGCTTTTAACGAAAGATGAAAAATAAAAATCTATCTTAACTTTTAGAAGAAAGTTTTAAAACCGAACATCTCAGTTTTCCAATTATAATATTTTCAAGAAAAATTGAGGGGGAAAAATGTAAATAGAAACCCTCTAAGAAAGAGCTAGATATGAACCAAAACAAAAATCGTTCTTAATTTATAAACAAAAAATATAATTTAAACAATTTCTTTTTTTCACCTTGGCGTGTTTTTAGAAAAAAGAGATGATAAAAGAAAAATGCTATGGTATTAGGTTCATAACTACTTTTGACTACAATTCTGAAATAGTTATCCCTTAAACTGATTTAATGTGACTTATGTTTTAGATAGGTTTGTACAATTTCCGGTCATCCGTGCGACCTGTACCACTGGAAATCCACATTTCTGGATATCATGGAAAGCACTACTGCCCGAGAATGGCCCTCATGAATAAGCCTACATATCAAGGTGCCTACTTAACACTATCTTTCTTCTCTCAATCTTAAATGTTTCTCAAAATGATAATTATTGAATAACTATCAACAAGCAAACTGTTCTGTATTTTTGTTTAAATTGTAATAATAGAATCAAATTTAATTGATAACTGACGCAATCAAACCTCATCAATTCGAAATTGGCTGGGACTATCATAATTATTTCATTTTATAATCGATTTTTGTTTTATTCCATACAGCAGGAAAACTATTATGTATTATTAGTAGATGTTACGTACTACAATGATGTGTACAAACAATACTATTATGATAATGAAGCAAACAAATTGAAATTAGCTTAAAAGTTTTAACTACTTTAAACTATTTTATTAATTTGCCCATCTGCTACTTGTAACAAAGGACGAAAATGGAAATAGCATTGCTCAAAATGAATGATTGGTATTTTATTCACATGCTTATTATCTGTGCTGTGTTCACTTTCCTTTTTCATGTGCTTGAAAATTTCAAGTTAAACACGTAAAATGCAATAATAATTTATTGCTGACTCACAGGGCCAAACATGTGTTTCATGTAGAACAATATTTCACGCTAATAAGATAAGGTTCAGGTGCCTAACCATTTTCATCAAGCTTGATTTCATTACTAATCAGTTTTGAAATATCACCTGCTTTTGTTTAACATTGGTAAAATAAATGCTTAAGTGATTTTTAAAATTTTTTTCAGAATAGAGTTTTTACTAGTTTTAACATGGTGTTTTTTTTTAATTTTCGCTTTGCATCCTCTGTGTAAGACTTAATTATTTAGACTAAAACATGCATGTTTCTGATTACTTTAATATTTCATTGCCTATAGAAAAAGATTCTATGCTTTTGGAGAATTATGTTAAGCTTTAAGACAATTAATGAAATGTTCTCAAGATATGAGGCTGTCCTCAAGATATGAGGACATTTGGTCACATTAATTATTACACATCAATTTAGACAGCCTTAAAATTTATTTAGAGCTGTATTATATTTTAATAATGCTTCATAATTAGTATAGTTGTGTTTTATCCACAAAGACAATCTTATTTTTATATATTTTCTTACATTTTGCCTTTGGTTTTTTTTCCTTACTATGTTCAGTATAAAACTGTTTATTTAAGAATATGCTTTCAAACACTAAAATTTATGATTTTGTATTTTTTAAAATCGTAATGCTTTTAAATTGAATGAAATGTTTATCAATCAAAAAGTTTCACAGGTTTTAAGTTACCTATTTTTAGAACATCATTTAAAAAATAAATTTTAAAAAAAGCAGCGTGCATAACACAGTTGGGCTTAAATTACAACTGTAATTGATTAAACATAATTAGTAGTTTGTAATAACTTATTTGAAATCGGGAATACGGGTACTTAGGATTACGGGTAACCCTGACGTATGATTACATCTGTATAATGAAATTGTGAACTATTAAATTTTTTTAATTGCAGCAATCAGTTACTCCTTATTATCATCACAAGTTTTGATTGCAAGCACTCATAATTTTGATTGCAACTGTAATTGATTACAATAATCAATTACTTGTGCTTATTATAATGATCAATTACTCATGCTAAAACATGAAACAACATTAGGTTTGTTGGCAGAATTTTTTCATTAAAAAAATAATAATTTTGATTATTTGAGAATGAGTAAAGCTAGGCCTTAAAAATGAA
This sequence comes from Parasteatoda tepidariorum, assembly GCF_043381705.1. Taxonomy (NCBI): domain Eukaryota; kingdom Metazoa; phylum Arthropoda; class Arachnida; order Araneae; family Theridiidae; genus Parasteatoda; species Parasteatoda tepidariorum. The sequence goes on along the minus strand of NC_092210.1, from coordinate 92,028,713 downwards.
GCTCATGAAATGAAGTTTGGGTAAAACTTTCAGGTTGGCAAGCAGGTATCTGTGGCCTTTACTATTCTTTTAAAAGTCAAAACTTTTAAAACATAATAAAAGAATCTGAATTTTAGCTTTTTACATTCTTTTTATTAGCAGTTACATATTTCATTAGAATCAGTGACAGCGGAATCATCTCAGGAATGGAGGGCTCTCTCCCCTCCCTGTAACATTATTTATTTTTATTCTGTGTCACTTTATTTCAATATGCCATTATTATTCTGTTCACTGTGACATATTAAACTAAGAATTTTCTTATCGGACAGAAATAGGAATGTCTTGTAACCTTTGCAAGAGGATGAGTGGGGGGTAGCAGTTTTTGCAAACAAAAGCTCACTTGAATTAGATAAATTTTTTCAAAAAAATTATCTTTTTTTTTTCTTTTTAATTTTTAATTAAATTTCAAGAATATTGAGTGAAAAATTTTAATTTTAAATGGGGCTGTATCACCTTTTTATAAAAAGTGAGCCAGCACTCCCTGATTGCAATTCATATTTCATTGCAGTAAATATTTGATAACCCAAACATTTTTCCACTCTCAATAGTTATCTTGATTTATATATTGTGTGTTGATAAATACTTCTTCCTTTTCCAGCTATTAAAACCCATTCTCCTGACAAACCAACTTTAGTATTTGTCTCGTCGAGACGTCAAACTCGCCTCACTGCACTCGATTTGATCTCATTTTTAGTAACTGAAGAAGAGCCTAGGCAGTGGTTGCATGTCAATTCAGATCATGAAGTAAGAATTGTTTCAACAATAATTTACCCAACCTTTTTTTTTTTTTTTTCGAGCTCAGGTATCCAACATTTCTACCTTCTTATACTTTCAAAACAATATGTCGACAGACTTTAAAAGAATCTGCAAATGAGAGCAGATTTTTATAGAAATAAATCATTTGAGAGGGCAGCGTGGAAGCAAATGGTGTACGGACATTATTGTAGTCTATCTACCACAACAAAAATATAATCCTTATTTAATAGCATATAAAACATGGTTAACTCGATTCTATGGTGGGGTACCTTAACATAGATGAGGGTTGACATGGGTGACCTTCAGACGTAATGTCTATCTTAACAGTAGATGGATGGTTCACATTGAACAGTTGGCTGCTACTTGTAACTGCGACATCATCCAACTCACTGTTGCTTCTCAGTCTCGATCATACACAACGTCAGCCAGCCCTGTATACACTCCATTGCTTATGAAGTGTTATTAATTTTGAGGCTAAAGAGTTTTTAAAGAATTGTTTCAATACAAATTATTCTGGGTCAGATATCTAAAATAGAAAACGTTTCTTGCAAATAACAAGTTTCTTAAATGTTATTTCAGTTGTTTATTAGAGGGTAAGCCATGCCAGATTTTTACATCCATTTTATTTTGATCACTTAATATAATAATCTTTACTTTAGTCACTTTAAAAAATAAAAATAAAAAGTTGTTATTTTAACATTAGTTTTTTTAGTAGAAACCCTGTAAATTAAATTTGTTTCATTCTTTATATATTGTAAATTTACACATTCTATTAAAAATATAATCCCAGTTTCTAACATTGTCTCAAAATAATGTAATGCGTGATTCGTACTTTTAAAAAGAACAAATAAGTTTTATATTTGAAAATAAAAATCTTCTTGCAGAGCCAATCGATAATAAGCCTTGTGCGAGATCAGAATTTGAAACTGACTATTGCTTTTGGCATTGGTCTCCATCATGCCGGCTTACATGAAAAGGACAGAAAACTAGTGGAAGAACTCTTTTTAAACGGGAAGATTCAAGTGAGTAGTACATTTACTATTTTTCCATATCTATATACACACACGCAGTAAAGCCTCGCTACAACAATATTTTAGGGATCAGATAAATATATTGTAGTATAGGGATATATTACTATACTTTGGGGACACAATAAGATTTTTATTTAATTTTAATGTTATGCATGTATTAACTATAAATCTGTTTATACAAAAATTTAATTTGCAGAGTGGTGATTATGGTTAAATATGACATCAGATAGGAATGTTACATCTGTGACTTCTTAAGAGATAAGAAAGGCAATTCTAAGAATGGAACAGTCTTGGGGGGTGGTCTATGTACATCAAGGATGGAGTATTGAATACAAAAGTCATTCACTGTGGTGAAAAGAAATAACATAAGTACATAATCAGCATTGGGACTCCTCTGGTTAGAAAAGAACGAAGAAAAAAAATGCCAAAATATAAAATAAGATTTTTTTACATTATTTGAAAACCAATAGTATGTCGGGAAAATAAGGTTGAAATTTGAAAATACAGTCAAACTATAGTGAACACGGCTTATAGTGAACTCCCGGGTATAGTGAACGAAATGCTCGGTCCCGTGCCTTGCTATACACGCATAATGTTATTATTAGTGGATATAGTGAACCTAAAATGTGAGGAAGTTGGATATAATGAACTTTTTTCTGTCTTCGACTGATTTCCCCCCTATTTTCTTTGTAATAATTTTGAAATTTCTACTTCAAAATAAATAGATAAACCGATTTTTAAAACCATCTATAGAAACTACTTTTATGTGCTCGAATGGCAGGTTAGACAGGCTTAAAAAGCGGAATAACAGAAATTCAGGAAAAACGTATCTGAGAGTCGGGAAGTGCTTCCATATCTGGTGTTGAGGATTGCTCATCAGCTAAAGATTACTAATTTTTATTTGTACGTAAGACGAAGAGTGATGGAAAATAACACATTTTTTGCTAATACATAATATTTTTCAGTCATTTATATGAATATAATGTAATAAAAGGGAGGAGTTTGGGAACTATAAGTGAAATTGCCTGCGTAACGGATATAGTGAACTCCCGGTTATAGTGAACCGAAATTTCGGTCCCTTGAAGGTTCACTATAGCGGGGTTTGACTGTAATAAAAATTGTTTTACAGGAGTTTATTGCTTCAGATAATATCGCAAGAGAGGAGGATAACATTAATACATATGCAAGTTTGTTGGGACCACGAAACATTATTGTAATAGAGGAAGTTGCTGTTGTATCAGATATAGTAGTAGTGAGAGTTCACTGTATGTATATATATTTATTTATTTATGTAACTGAAAGTGTTTTTTATAGGTTTTAATTGCAACAGCCACTTTAGCATGGGGTATTAATTTGCCTGCACATCTTGTGGTTATCAAAGGAACAGAATATTTTGATGGCAAAGTTCAGAGATATGTCGATTTTCCTATAACAGGTGAGATGATTCCCACTCCATTTTAGAAATAGAATTCCCAGACTTATCCAAGTTTTCCAGGAAAAAATCAGCAAAATTTTAGATTACATTATTGCAATACACAAAAATATTTCATCGGATATTTCTATTTATGATAGAAAATATGGCAAATATCGCATTCTATTTTCTAAAAAAAAAAGAGATCATTGAAATAATTAACATTCAGAGTTTAGAACGCACAAGTATATAAATAATTGATAAAGCAATATTTTGAACAAAATTGGAAAAATTTGAAGTTAATGCGACATAGTTTAATAATGGAGTCCAATCTGTGTGGTCGACAGTGAAAGTCAATAACCACCGATTTCGGTCATTTACAGTAACATATATAGAGAGAGAATTACACAAAGGAAACAGAAAGTAAAGGAGGAAACAATAAAAACTATTTTTTATGAAAAATACTAAATTTAAATGTAGGCAACAACAAAAAGATATGATCCACCTGCATTGTTATATCGAAAAGAAAAAAAAAACTAGTGTTTTCTGATATTGTATTGTAATATTATCAAAACAAAATATATGATTACTGAGGGAATATATGAACACTATGGGATAAAAAATATCAAACCATTTACATAGATGTGTTTTAAACAAGGATCATAAGTTTAAAGTCATTTGTGCTAGGAATGACACTCAAGGCAGTTTTACTGGTATATTAAAAATGATGAACTAACTTTTTCTTTTTTTGAAATATCGTATTTAGTACATTTATAACGGTAAAATACCAATCAAACACCTGCTAAATATTGTAATGAAATATTAGTTACAGAGTATCTGCCCACCTGGAAAGTCATCGCTGATTATACTTATAGCTACAAAATCCCAGATATTTGTTCCGTCTTCACTGCGGAAGCTGTTGCCATCCTATTTGCATTGCGGCTGATTTCTTTACGCTCCGAACTAAAGTATTTTATATACTCCGATAATAAGATAGTTTTGAACCAGCTAGAAAATTTTCGCAGCGATATTCACCCAATCTTATGCTTCATTAATTATTTATTAATTGCTCTTCACAAGAAAGGATTTGATATTTTATTTTGCTGGATACCGAGTCACGTCGGTATCCCAGGGAATGAGTTGGCTGTTCTGCAGCACGATCTGCAACTACTGAATTAACAATATCTGTACCATTCTCAGACATTACACTACATGTTCGACAGTTCATCTCGTCCCTTTGGCAACAGCATTGGGACCTTCAAACCCAAAATAAACTTTATAACATCAAACCATATATAGACCCCTTACCTGTATTACTTTTATGTAATGCAGATGTAAAGCTTAATCGTCTCAGAATCGGCCACACTCGACTCACGCATCTTCCTCCCAAATGCGAGTAATGTTTTACTTACAGTTCATCACATTTTAACCATTTGTCCTTGTTTTAACCAACATTGTCTTACATTTTTTAAGAGCACGATTTTATGTATGAAGGATTTGTTAGATGATATTCATCATTCTAACATTTTCGCATTTCTGCGAGCTATTGGTATTTTATATTGCATATAACTGTTTTATCTGATTTTATTCACTCTTATTTCCTATCCATGAACCGTTTTACCTTTTCTGTGTATTTTATAGAATTACGCTTTTTATTGATTTTTGTGAAGTTTTGAAAATACGTGTCTTGAGATAAACAATTTTATTAGTTTCATTTATTTTATGACAATGAAACTATTGTGTGCAATTTACCATTAGATCTAACTCAACAAATTGTTTGGCGCAGCATATCCTCCTTTGGATCTTGTGCCATAAAACTTCTACATTCAATCTATCAACCCACCTGGAAAGTCATGGATTTGGATATCGAACAAAATTTGTCATGATTTAAACCATTTTTCTAAACAAAGCATGGTAAGCCGAAAAATCAACTTTTTAAAATGGAATTTATCCCCTCCTTCCAATTTCACAGTGTTCCGATGTTTCAACTCTCTAAATTTTTAGCAAAATCCCCACTCATAGTCATATTCTATTAAAGTATAAAATGTTTTTACCCTGTTCTTTAAAAATTATGATGTTCTTTCAAAGAATGAAAGAAAGAAAACATCATTTTTAGAGTGAATTATCTTTTAAACTTGTGATTTTAGAATTTTTTTTATTTTATCAATTTAAAATTCCAGTTTAGGCTTTTTATGTTACACTTACTTTAAAGAAGAAACAAAACAGCTTTATATAACTACATATATCTGACTGTATTTAGTTTTTTGCTTTTTTTTATTTATTTTTCAGCTATTTTATATTGCTTTAACTCTTTCTTTACTCTGTTTTTAAGTTTAAAATCAATAAATATGAAGATGCAGAGTATAACAGTTTTAATTATACCTATCATTTCAATGAATGTTATTTTTTTAATGCTTTTTGAAATTTATTGTTACGTTTTTCTGGAGAAAAGAGTAACTTCGAAAAGTCGTGAAAAATTCTTGAAATTATTCATGGAAAATCATAGATTTAAAAATCTACATTGTAGCAGATACCCTGTACAAATTATTTAAAAATAGTATAATAAAATATGGGTGATGGAAAATGAGGTATTAAAAGTATATTTTGTGATGTAAACCAGGCCCCAAACTAAAGAATTGAGATAGCATGTTAATAATAGGGCATTTTGAATAATATAAAATTTTTGTTGGATATTGTCAATCATGGATAGGAAAATATAAAATATCAATCTTAAAGTAAAAGTCTCAATCACAAAGCAAATAAAATGTAGGTCAAAATTTTTTTAACTGTTATTCATCACACAACAGCAACATTGTCGCAGAAAGTTACAGAGCTCATGCAAAATGATTTTTCATTCTAAAAATACAAATTTTTTCTTTTCTACATAAATTTACAACATAAACTTCCTAAAATTTGCATGAAATCACCTAATCAACGTAAAATGTGCATAATATTTAATTACATATTTATGTAATAATTTAGATAATCACTATTAGACATGCTCTCGATTTGCACCAATAGTATCGTAAATCGATGTAATGTTTCGAATGTATTTATGGCAGTTATTGATATAGATTCTCCCATGGTTTTTAAATATCCCTATATATTTCAAGCAATATGGAAAGTTCGAATCGTTCATTCGATTACTTACTTTTTACGGCAATAATTCTATCGCATTTGACAGTTATTGCTATTGATTTCTCCATAGTTTTTAAATCTGATTAGGCAATTCATGTTTCTTTCTCTCTCTTTTCTTAAATAAAAGTTGATTTTTTAAAATCAATAAAATTGTACAGTACAAGACCATTTATCCGGTATCCGGAAAACCAGGTAAAATTTTGCTTGATTTTCCCTCCATTTCAAAAATTTAGACATCCGGGATAACGATGGTCCCGAGCATCCCGGATAATTGGCTCTCTACTGTATAATTAAATATAAACCTTATTAATTATAAACTTCTTTAAATTATCATGTGTAATATTACCTTGCACACATCCATTTTCGGGCCAATCCTCGGCAACTAACAAATCAAACGTGCTTCAGTGCTGCAGTAAGAACACGCTGTAAAGCAAAATCCTTCTATCTATGCTTTTACTTCAATTTGCATTTCTGTTTTCATATTTTGTAATCCGGTGATCTTATTACGAAAATATTTTAAATCATTCTTGAAAATTTTACTGTTCATGTAAGTTCATTTGAATTGGCTACTCGTTTTATAGATTTTGTTTATGTTTTGTTTTTTCGTTACATTTTATTTTCTGTTTTTTTATGTGATATTTATTACTTAATGTGTTCGATTCTATTTTGTTTTTTAAAAAAAAAAAATTTGAGTGCTCCTCACACTATTTGAGCGCTCTTCAAACTATTGTATTCATATATTTTGCTTTGGCTGTATTGATACAATATTAGAAAGCACTCCTTTTTGCGGATATTATCGTGTGAGCTGATGAAGGGATTATATTTTTTTCCTGATTTTTATTGATTTTATTTAAAAATAATTTTCTTTTTTTCATCATTCTGTAATTTTTTTCATGATTTCTCTACATTGTGAACTCTCTACATTGTTTTCTCTACATTGTATGTATATATCTACATATATGTATATATAAAAGTATACTAAAAGAAGTATGTTTTTCTTTTTAACTATTCTTAGAAAGTATTAAAAAAAAATTTTTGATCATGTATGATTTTAACTACTTTATTGCTTAGTAAAAAACAGTTATAATTTATCTGAAGTATTTTTAAAGAACTTAAATTTCTATTCTACAGACGTGATGCAGATGGCAGGCAGAGCGGGACGTCCTCAATTCGACACAACTGGAGTAGCCGTGGTCTTAGTTCAAGACATCAAGAAAGGATTCTATCAGAAATTTTTGCATGAACCTTTTCCTGTTGAATCAAGGTTGTTTTTTTTTCTAATGCTATTTAGAATAAAACTGAATAGGAATTTGTAGAGGGTGAAAAAAATACTGATCAGTGAATCAGTACTAAACAGCACTATAAAAAAGATAAATAGCGACACAAATAATGAAACCGAAATTATTCCAAAGTTATTCCTAAAATCCAGAAATCTATAAAATCTGGACTCTTACATCCAGTTCATCAGAAATAAAAATTTAAATGTGAAAGTGCGAAACTGCAACTTTTGTTGAACAACGAAGCAATAGAAGAAGAGGTGAGGGGAGTGAATGAAACCGCATAGCTGATAAGGAAACTCAAGTCATTCTTATCAGAGCTATATAGATAAGGCGTGCATGAGGTGGCATTCTTCTACCACCTTGTTTTGGTGGGTGGAGCGAAACAACTTACGATTTTCGATGTGTTTAAGAAATAATTTGGTTAACATTTAATTGATTTTGTTGATTTAAATATATTTTTATTTTAAGCTATTTTTTGTCTCCGTTTCATTTAATATCTCTTATTTATTCATGGTGCGTAGCGTTTTTAAAAAGTGCTTAAAGGTGCTTATTTTCAATTTTCATTTTTTAAAAGCCCTTAAAGGTACTTTTTTTATTGGGTGTTTTTGAAAAGTGCTTAATTGTCCCTTTTCGAAAATGAGATTTATGAACTGGAATGTCGATTTTCGCCATGTATTATGTAAAAACGTGCTTTTCATATTTTTCTATTCAACGTTTTCAGAATTCATCTTCATCAACCACAATCAATTTCAGTGTACCATACCGTCAGTCCATAACGTATGAAACCGCCAATCATTTTACAGGTTTGATGAAGTACTTGGGAGTCCGCGTGTGCGTCTAGTGAGCTGGGTTTGGTAAGATTCTTGCACTCTCCTGTTTCAACTCTGCTGCATTTTGCGAGATATTCTCAATTTCAAGCGTCATTTTCCACCCTCTGAAATCGAACCAAAAAATCTCTTGATCAATTTTTAATGGCTAATATAATCAGGGAAAGAGTTCTTCGTCAAATTCTAGTTATTTTGTCATGATCTTTGAAAATTATTTTGCACTTTGTTAATGTACATAGTGCTTAAAAATATTTTTTGAGTGCTTAAAAGGTGTTTATTTTTTGTTGAAAGATTAAGCTACGCACCCTGTTATTGTTTAAAGCGTATGTTTATGTTAAGTTGTTAAAAACGATGTTGGAGGTCTACACGTGCGCGTTTAATCAGGAAATTGTTTCGGGCAAATTCAAAACTTCAATAATTCTATCAGTTTAAGTAAGGATTCTAAAATTCGTAGATCCGGACTTTCCGAAACCCTGTGCAATCCGGATTTTCAAGGTATTTAATAGTTCATCTCATTAAAATAAAAATTAATCATCTGGTGTAGTGCTGATTTTCTTCATATTAAATTTAATTTGCTCTAATTAGCACTACACCAGTATCATCTGGTGTAGTGCTGTTGCTTGAGGCAACTCCTGCTATTTAAAAGTTTATCACAGACTGTATTTATGTCTTTAAAAGTCCGTAAAGAATTTAAAATAAAAATGTACAGTAGTGGTGATACTGTTAACCTCATATTTTTGAAGCCAATGAGGTTTTTCTATCAAGTTCATAGTTTAAAGTTATTAAACATTGTAGTTTACGTTTTTGTGTATGTAAATAATAAAGAAAGACTTGTTCTGCCGAGAGTAATGTAGAATAATAAATTGTTCTCTGTTCTAATTGAATTTACTCCTCATTTGACATCTAACTATAAAATTTTGTTTCTGTCTCAACTAATTCATAAAAGCTTTGAACTTTAAGAAAAAAACTATTATTTTATTTCTTTAGTGATAATTACTTAATTATTTTAACCATTTTAATGGTTAATCTTATTTATAATCAGGACATGATTCAAGTGATTTGTCTATAAATTCTTTTTGAGGTTTTTATTTGAATTATGTTTTTGTTTTTTTGAGTAATATTTGGTTGCATATTGTTTTTCACAATTTTGTTTAAAAACAAATTAAAACCCTTTATGAAATGTGCACATTAATTAAACGAAACAATATCCGCTCATCCTTTAGTAGGCTGGTTTGATCAATTTAATTATTCATCACATTCCAGTTAGCGTTGGCGTAATCACTTGATCTAAATCAAATGTTTTTTGAAAACTATATAATTGATTTTAATTAACTGTGACTTTTTTCAATAGAAAAGTTTTGTTCTTCCCAAAGTAAATTTGAAGTTTTTTTCATTCATATATTTTGATCTAAACTATTTTACTCTTCATTGGATATCTAACTGACAAATTGTTTCCCTGCCTCTTAAATTTTAGGATATTAAGCTAGAACAAAAGCAGCCATGATTTTATTTATTTAGTTATAATAATTTTCAATCACGTTAGTTAAAAATAATTCAGTAATAATTTTCCTTAATAAATTTTTGATATTAACCCCTTAACAGTGACATACAGTTCAGAAAAATGGACCAAAAATGGAAATTTTCTTTGACAAAAAAAAGAAATGGACCTAAAATTGAAAATTTATTGGATTACACCCACATCTTATTCAATTAGAGCAAATTAAACAAAATTTTGAAGCTAAATATAACACAACAATATGATTTTCAATACATACATTTTACAAATCTTTTACAGTATGGTATATGCCGAAACACTGTACTTCACAGAAGCCTGTGTCTCTTGTCTTATCCTCTTTCCTGAATCGGGTGTGTTAATCAGACATTGCTAAAAAAGAAAATTATTTGCAAAAAAACTCACTGATAAGCCGAACTAAACGAGAAAGCGAAACTCTGTCTTCGTTTATCAATCCAAGTGTTTATCTGAGCAGCTGACAACACCCACATTTTTCCATCCTCGATTGAAGTCGCAATCAGGGAAAAACTAGGACCACTAATGCCATCTATTAGGAAAATAGTGAATTAACTATCCTAAAGTAGAAACGAACTCAGCTCTGGCTTCACAAAATGGAAACGTTACTTTTTCTCCTGCCCGAACTGGATTTGGACAACACTGACAAAATGAATAAAATAAACTCAATTTTTTAAAAAAAGATTTTTTGAAATGAATTGATTTAAATTGTGATTTTAATCTGAGATATATTAATGCTAAATATTTATTTTTCATTAGCCTGATAGGTGTTTTGCCCGAACATTTAAATGCAGAAATAGTTGCTGGCACTATAAACTCTAAACAGCAGTGCTTAGATTATCTAACTTGGACTTATTTCTTTCGAAGATTGTTGAAAAATCCCACGTAAGTATAAAACCATTTATATTACATATTGAAAGCTTTTAGTTATTTTTTTTTATAAAATAACAAGCTTGTGGGTCAACTTACAAATGAGAAATAGAACCTGTAGATGAATGTTAACTACATACATAGAAGTCTGTATTTTAAATTTTTTTCATTGTAATTATATAAGAGTCTTAATTTTTTCTCTTAAAATTAAACCACAAATTGTAAAAAAGTTCACTTTCAGCTGCTTTTACCAGCAATTTTACTGTAATTTTTATGAAGGGCTGTTTAACTTTTGCAAATTAATAGTTGTTCTGATTTCAGCCCTTTTAAATTGTCAAAAATTTGTTAAAAAAAAAATTTCAGTGTTATAGCATTTAAACAGCAAATTCTTTCTCTGTCCTTTTATTTCTGTCTGTAAAAGTTTTGTTGCTGGGATTTTTATTCGCATTTTGAGGTTCATAAAAGCTTTGCTCTTGTGTTTTTTGCTTATGATAGAGAGAAAAAAGCAGACGTGCCAACTTTTAAAGCTAGCTATCAGTAATCAAAAGTTCAATAGCACAGAAATGAATTTACAGGTGGTAACAATGAAATTGTAGTGCTCATCGGTACAATTTTAAAATGTTTATACATTTTATAGTAATAAAATTATGCATGTGTTTAATGCATAAAAGAATAACATTTAGATAAATGCCAATATAGCCTAACTGGTTGGGCATTGGGCCCATGTCCTTGAAATCGTGAGTTCGATCCATGTCGGCAAAAGTGCAGAATTGTGACTAGTGCATCTGCAGGGTCACAAAATCCTCCAAGTTTCCATAATAAGTCAATACCTCTAAGGGTACTGAATCTGAGATTGATTGAGCTCTGCTTCAGGTCAAAATTACGATCTGTGTGAATGTATCCTAACCGATGGTGTCTCCAGATCATTCTCAGGGATGTTTTCCACACCCTCCCAACTATGTGCAACTGTAAATAAAATACCTAAATTACGAATTAAATAGTTTATTAAATTATTACTTTAAATCAATGCTCTAGTTTTTGGTTAAATTAGAGATTGCATTTAAACCACTAAACAATTTTCCTCACAGTATTTCAGTTTTGTTCTTTTGATTTTCTTGTAAAGAGAATTGCTCTTTGGAAGGGGAAATTTCTTGTTTTGATCGTTTTTGTGTTTCATTTATTATTTTTATAATTGTTTTAAGAAAAACTAACATAAATTAGTTGCTAATGACTAAATTCCAATAATTAGTTCCAACAAAGCGGAAAAAACTTATTTTAAACAGATTACTGTTGAAATTCCCTGAAACCGTAGCTTTTATTGTTTAACAGGAGGACTATAATCTTGAATATGAAATCGCTATAATTACTGACAAATCGTAATAATTACTGATAAATCATAATAGTTGGCACACCTGCAAAGTCTTAAGTACAGTAAAGGTGTTATAATTAACTGTAAAAAGATTTAGGAGTGCCAATAATATTAGCTAAACCGTAAAATATTGCATCATTTTTCGATAAGATTTTACTAGATTAGTAATTATTTTTGAATTTCCATTTTTTTATATGGATAAATTGTGCAAAATTGTTTACATTTTTACGGAATTAAAAAAAGTTTTAATTTTTGAATGGTTTCAAAAATAGTAAAAATTTATCTAGTGATAATTACTTATTACTATGAGAACCTGGTAATTTTTAAAAATAGTTTAAAATCTTTCTCATCATTTATACTTGCAAAACAAATGTCTATATTTGCAATCGTTTAAAATCGTGGGTTTTTCCTATTAAACTTTAAAATTGTCAACAAAAATACTACTTTGCAACTAATTAAAGTTAGCTTCGTCAAAACTGCTTTTAATAAAAATTTCATCTAATAATGTTTTATATATTTCAGAAAAATAAATACAAAAAAGTCTCGACTTTTCATGTACTTTTGCCTTTAAATAAAAGATAAGGTGATTTTATTAAAGATCTATTAATAAAATTGTTTTGTATCAATCTTTCCTAACCCTTCTGTTGTCTGAGTAAAAGTTCATTCTGAGTAAAACTAGCCCAAAGAAAACTACTGAAATTAAAATTATATAAAAACTAGGTTTTTTTCTTTTGAAAACGTTAGAGAGAGTAAAAAATTATGTATTAATAATACATGATTCTATATTATAATCATTACTTGATGGTAAAGTTGCATTCTTATTCATTTATATTTTCTTATAAGATTTATTTCTGTACAAACAAGTGTTGCACTGTAAACCACTATATTTTATAACCATTGTTGAACATCCGACCCAATTCTTGAGTTTTTGACGACAAATGTTCAACACTGTAGCCTTGTAATTTTGAACCCAATCCAGAAGACAAGGGAACTCCTGGTTGGTTGGTTGGTGTCGTATCCTCTATAGAATCATATTTCATGGTGTGCTTGAATAGTTTTTGTTATTTCTATGGCATTAAAAGAATACAAATCCTCTTCTGTGGGGTAGTTTACGAGGTGAAGGCCTGCAGCGACTGCAGGGCAGTTAAAAACATGATATGGTGTCAGTTCCACATTAAGACAGTTGCCACAGTTTTGATATTTTCTAGTCTTATCTGTTGAAATTTTCATGTTTTTATGATGTTTTGTTCTTAGTCTGATGAGAGTAGTGGCTGTCTTCCTATCGATGTCAAGATTAGTTATTTGATCGGCTGATACCTTTGGGTGGTAGGAGGGAAATAAAATACCTCCCGCGGACCAACAGGCAGAAGTCCAACCTCTTCGTAGGCTCTGGCAACCCCCCCTCCTCAAGGGAACTCCTGGATCAAGTATTGGAAGAAATTTTCCTTCGTGGAGGACTTTTTGATGGAACTAACCCACAGTTGCTTTACATGGAGAGGAAAACAGCCCACAATTATCCTAATGGCAAGGGGACTATAACCCATAATCCGTCTTCCACTGAGGATATTTTTATGTCAGCGCTGTGGTAGGTGGTAGCCGGTAGTAGAATTCGCATCAGCCAGCCATTGCTGGGATTCAAAGGCAAACACTATATCCCCTGAGCCATCACAGCTCAAACCACTATCGACCAATTTGCTTCTATTCTTCTGGAAGAAATTAGAGGTAGAAAATGTTTCTCTTGATTAGCCCTCCTGTCACACGGTTTCGTTCTGAGAGGAACGAAACCGTGTGACAGGGTTTCGTTTTTGCTGATGAAATTAGTGAAACACTCAAATTTGTGCCGATTAATAGAATATTAAGCTAAATTACAATTTTAAAAAGAATGCTAAATCTTCAGTAATAAATTATTCCAATTATTGAGAGTTCCATAAGTAATAACATTTTAAAGAAACTTACAGAAGAGTCATATAACTCGCAACAAAATTGTTAAATATTGTTTAATATTGTCAACTTTATTTTATTTACTTTCATTCCTCTAAAATATTAATTTTAGTTTAATTTACAATTCTTGTTTAATTGTAATTTGGAAGGAAAAAAAATTTTTTTTGACGTATTAAGTTAGTGCACTAAGTTCAGCTTTATTTCCTAAATTGCTATGGCATGCTTATAGGTGTCTTATAATTAAGTGAAATGTAAGTATTGCTTCCTTTTAATTATTATATTCCTGTTTAGCATGTTGATTTCCTTCTTATATTGAGAGTGTCAGATTTTCAAATCATAATACAGTTATACTCTAAAATTACAAACTCGAAGAGAGAGGCACAAAATATTTTAGAATAATGCCAACTCGAGGAATGCAAAATCAAATCATTTTGCCAAAATAACCTTAAAGGTGTTTTTTTTGGGGGGGGGGCTGTTTTTAAAAAGTGCTTAATTTTCCCTTTTTGAAAATGAGATTTCTTCTTTTTTTACCATGTCGATTTTTGCCATGTATTGCAAAAAAGTAGTTTTCACATTGTTCTATTCAACGTTTTCACAATTAATTTAAACACAATGTATTTTGGGGTACTGTCGACCAGTAGCGTATAAAATCGCCAATTATTTTACAAGTTTGAGGAAATACTTGCAAATCCGCATGTATGTTTACTGTGCTTGGTTCGGTGAGATTACTGCACTCTCGTGTGAAACTCCGCTGCATTTTGCAAGATATTCTCAATTTCAGGCTTCATTTTTCGCCCTCTGAAATCAAACCGAAAAATCACTCGATCTTTTTATGGTGGATAATATAATCAAGACGAGAGTTCATATTCAAAAACTAGCTATTTTATCATGATCATGTAAAGTCTCTGAAAATTATTTTGCATTTAGTTAATGTATATGGTATTTAAAAAAACATTTTTTAGTGCTTTAAAGTACTTAACATGTGCTTATCCTTGTTGACAGATTTGGCTAAGCACGCTGTTAGGTTTTCTTAGTTTTTCTTCCTTCTAGCATATTGTAACACCTTTTTATATTTCTGATTCTTCTTTTAACTGCCTACATTATATGCTTCTTCATAATTTTTAGTTTCTCTTCATTAAACGTTTTTTCTGTAATAACTGTTTACTAAAAATTTTTTTTAATTACAGGTTTTACAGGCTAGAAGATGTTGAAGGTGAAAAGATCAATAGTTTTTTGTCAAGTTTAATAAACCACTGCCTGAAGGTGCTGTCAGACGCAAAGTGTGTTGTTATAGATGATGTACGTATCTTCATCAGAATTAACAAAATGTTTCAATTGCAGGGTAGCCACTCCACATGGAAAACCTGGAAATTACAGAAAGTTTAAAAATTGTTTAAAATAACGGGGGAAATGTGTAGAATTTTGATTTTTCTTTTCCTACAAACTGGGAAAATTTGTTAATTTTTGTCTATTAAAAGGTGACTTAGTAATAATGGTGAAAAAAGTGTTATCTATGGGATATTTAAACATGATATCTAAACATGATCTTTTAACCATCAATAATAAATTATTTATCTTTTACTATTCAAAATTATGATTTAACATAATAGAAAATTTTTTAATTTCATTTAATGTTGTTCATAAGTGGAAAATATCGCAAACCGTTTATAGTTTAATAAAGTTTTGTATTTTGATGACAACAAAAATCCTTAAAATTCCCTATATGTAAAAATATTTAGTATATTATGCAACAGTTATCATGAAATTTATATTATTCCGTATAATTTGCAGAATTTTTCCCTATTTATGTTGACAGCTATGATTATTTTATTTTGCAACATTTGATTGAATTGAATGTGTATTCTGCATCATCACAGCTTTCTATTGAATCAAAAAAATGTCTTTTTTGTCTTTTTTTTTTAGAACAAACTTAGAAATTTGTTCTTTGTTGTGTAAACTGTTGTCTGATTTTAAATTAATAAGCCTCAAAGATTTTAAATAAATTAAGCTTTCAGCAAGGAAAAATGTTTTTACTTGTTTTTTTTTTCTTAGGAAAAGAAATGCAAATAATCAACATATTTTTTTATTTTATTAATAAATACAAGGAACTACAAAACATTATACACAAGATTTAAGTTGAATTTTTAATTTTTTTATACGTAAAAATTATTTAATTTACCATCAATTTACTATCCCGTGTTATACAAATGAAAAAAGTTAAATATTAGTCTTTGTATGATAGTTTTTTAAAACAAGGAGCAACACAAAGTAATTTCCCAAACACTAGTGAAGTGATACGCCATTTTTGTTTGTTCTTTTTTTTTCTATGCAAATTCAGTAACCATCGTATATGCAATTGCGCAAAGTGTACAGTCCCACAATCCAACAGCAAAAGTTGGCAAATTTCCAAACACAGCAGATTATGATTTGTTTGCTTCCAGCCGAGTAAAAGTGTGATAAAATAAAAATAAAAACTGGCAAATTCAGCTATGCCCGAGTTTCCCCGTGATAATAAATATTTGCAATCTGTACATACCCGAGTTAACTGGGAATAATCAGGGAAGCTGTTAAATTGGTTTAAAATCCCAAAAGTAACAATGAGCTAGCTTTTTCTACAGTAGCCTGACAAATTTCTATCAAGCTTAATGTTTTTTGGGATAAAGCATTTATCCCAACAATAACGTAGTTGTTCACCTAAATACATGCTGCCATAGTGGTTACATAAGCACAAAAAAAAAAGCTTTAAAATGGAAAACAACTGTTCAAAACACAAAGGGATGATAAATTAATATCTTTTACAGATCAGGCGTCAAAATTCTTTTCTGGGTGTATTTGTCTCGAGGATAAAAAGATTTCTGTTGTCAAGCATAAATTTCTTATTGATATGAGAGGATCAATTGATTTGCATGTAATAAAAGGGCTGAAATTACTCCTGAGATTTCCCTTTCTGTGTCATTTTATTCAAATGACAGCCAACTTTTTCTGATGATACTTGCTGTCCTATAATAAGTGTACTATAATTTCAGGAAAGCATTGATGCGCTGATTACTTTATTACCAGTCTTAATAAATGTATAGAACAAAGAGCTAATAATTCTGACATTATAGTGCCACAGTTTCATAGTTAAACGAACAGTGAAGTTGAGAACAGCAGCTTTTCGAGTATGTGGTTTTAATGCTCGAAAGGCCAACATAAGATTGACTTTGCTATCTCAGCAAGATTTCAACTAAAATCCTAATTTGTACCAATTTTGCTAGATGATGACTCTTATTTGTTAATTTAGTCCCCATTAGGTAGGGTTGGTGGAGAAGCACTAGTTGCAGTTGACTCTCTTGTTTAGGGTGTTGAATTTCTAGTCTCAGAGGAGGCAACTTTGTTCCATGAGCAAGTATATAACTTTGTTTTTGTGACTTAAAAGTATATTTTTATTGCAAGTACGATTTCCTTACTAAAATATATGATTGTTTAACCTAATTAATAAAACTGCAAATTTTGGTGTTCGTATTTGAAATTTCAAGACTGTACTTCTCACAGAAGGTGTTACTTGATTTGAAAAAAAAAAATTTTGTAATATCCATATGAAAAAGCCACTTTTGGTATTACATTTCGCTATTTAAAAAAAAATTTAAATGAGACATCCTGTAATGATAGCCTGTAATAAATTACTTTTTTAGGATGAAAGAACAGTCTCCCCCACAGTGTTGGGAAAAATAGCATCTTATTACTATTTGAACCATAAGACAATAATGGTGTTTACGCAACAAATACATAAAGAGGCTACCATTGAAGAAATGCTTCAAATCATGTGTGATACTCATGAATATAATGAACTTCCTGTGCGCCACAATGAAGATGCACTGAATATGTAAGTGTTTCTAATCATACTATTGTTTGACTTTGTGTGCCTCCATTCCTACTTTGAAATCTTTAGTGTTCAAACAAAGTATATTTTTTTTTCAACACAAAATCCCAGCAAATCATACTTTAAAGTTCATTTTGAAGTGCGCTGCAGCCCAAGGCTGTCTCAGTAAGCTTCCTCTAATGGACCTAATCACATGCCATGGGACCGTTATGGCTCAGGGGATAGAGCATTCTCCTTCCAATGAGATGTATCAAGTTTGAATCCCAGCGATGGCTGGTCATCACGAATTCCAAATCCAGCTTGCACCAAAAACAGCTCTGATATAAAATATCCTCAGTGGTAGACGAATCATGGGTTAAAGTCACCTTGTGGTTTTCCTCTCCATGTAACGCAAATGCGAGCTAGTTCCATCAAAAAGTCCTCCATGAGAAATTCTCACAATACTTGATCTAGGAGTTTCCTTGTCTTCTAGATTGGATTCAAAATTACAAGGCTACGGAGTTGAACATTAGTAGTAGTAGTCGGTTTGTGCATATTTTTTACTCCGCTAAATGTAAGTGCGTATATTATTTTCATTTTTGAATTTCTTTTTTTAACTTACGTGATAATGCATGATGTATCCGAACTTTACATGTAGCCTAAGAAACGTCTCTAGTAAAATCTCTGTTATTTTATTTATCCAATGTCGGCAGGTATGCAACTCTCACAATAACCTTTTGTGGGTGCCTTCATGAATCTCAGTCCTGCACTGGACTGATCGTGAAGAAACGGTTTCTAATAGAACACCAAAGTCAAGCATTGCTGGCTGCAGTAACTTTGATTGGCCAGCGGGTAGGTGACCACTTTGATCGGCCTGCATAGGGACCGGGGATGCCAGGCATCGTCCCTCGTCGAACTGTTCGACCTTTAAGTGCTCTTTCATGCGGAGGTTGTCGGGCCACCGAGGCAGGGATGCCATCTCTTTTGTAAAGGATCAAAATTGCAATGGCATGTCTTTGGAGCATCCCCTGGGATGTTTCTCAGACCGTCAACAATAACCCATTGTACTACTCTATTGCGAAGTACCTACCTATCACGAATCCCATTCTATCACTTACAATAGGAGGCACTTCATCATTTCATTTTAAACTATTCTACCTCATCAATATACAGTGAAACCTCCTGTTATGGACACTCCTGCAAAACGGACGCCTCTCAATACGGACATATTTTTAATTCCCCGGGAATCTTCTATGAATAAACCATTACGTACATTCTCCCCAAAGCGGACACTCCTGTAACCGGACGCGGACAGTCATTTTGATCCTGAAACCTTGTTTTTAATCTCTACAAACCGGACACTACTTTTTCTAAATAAATTGCAAGCTAAAAAAAAGAAAAATTTCACCATTTTTAAAGCATGTAAATTAAACTTTTTGCCTTATCCATAACTAAAAATATTGTTAAGCTATTTCACCACCGAAAAATCAATCTTTCTCCTGTCACCTTGCCTTATCTTTGTAAAGAAAGGAGAGAAAATGGTACTGCACTCC
>NC_092210.1:91988593-92008278 GCF_043381705.1 Parasteatoda tepidariorum | reverse complement strand
AATTTCTTGGAGCTCGCAACTTTAGAATTTCTTGGAGCTCGCAACTTTGGAATTTCTTGGCTCAAGTTCAAACGTCAGTAGCATCGATTGAAAAAAAAAAAAAAAAAAAAAAAAAAAAAAAAAAAAAAAAAAAAAAAATTTTTTTTTTTTTTTTTTTTTTTTTTTTTTTTTTTTTTTTTTTTTTTTTTTTTCATCATCATCTGAGTGGTCACAGAACAGGGAAAAGTCTGGGAATAGAAATTAATTTGAGGTTGATATAATACCTAAAAGAATCCAATATTTTTCCTGAGATATTTTTTTTCAATGGCAAGCATTTAGGTCTATTACTCATTGGCCCCAGAAATTTCAGAACTGCTACTATCTTATCGTTGCCCAGTGAGAACCTGTGGCTAAGCCACAGCGGTGCAGTAGCGTCTCCCACATCGTGCAACCACAAGCCCGTTTATAGGGAGGGATACATTCACACAGAAGAAAGGACATAGAGCACAGAGAGAGAAAGTTACATCCATGCCTACAGTGGGATTCCAACCTACAACCACAGGCCAGGGCCCGACTTAACCTAATTGGGTTCGGGGGCGAAAACTTCTTTGGGGACCCCCTGTGCTTCATTACTTCAGTAATGAAGAACCAAACTTTATGGAGGTATTTAAATTTTCTTACCTTATTATAGTTAACACGAAAATTGACTAGAACCTGAAATAGCTATAAAGTCTCTATCCCTCCAATGGTCGGATGAAATAATGTTCTGTCCATTTTATTGATTTTCTGATAATTCTGTGTCCATATTGTTGAATGCCGATTTCTGATTGTTAACTTTGCTACCTAGCTGCGAAAAATTCATATCCTTGCTGACGTTAGGATAGAATTCAGCTAAATTTATGCAATTACAATGGTTCAATTAAGCCAATCAGAAGCCTGTATTTTTGTAAATATGTTGCAATATGTAACAATTCAGGCTTTTGATTGACCCAATTTGTTCATCCTAACTACGAGAATTTGCTGAATTCTGCCTTAGAAAGCCATGGATTTACGGAATATAGATTGTATTTATATGGTAGATTAATGAAGTAGCTAGCATAAAACTGAGTGATTTTACAGTGTGCTGATATTTTGTTTTAAGAAAGGTTCATTAAAAAAAGAAACATAAAATAAACTTTTTATTCGATTCTGGTCCCCTTTTGATGTGGGGGGCCCGGGCAATTGCCCCTGCTCTAGTCAGGCTCTGCCACTGGCCCCTTAGTCCAGTACAGTAACCACTAGATTAGTAATCCTAAGATATTAATCTAGTTTTTTTTAATTACCTTCTTTTAAGCCTAATAGCATGTGTAATATGTTGAAGAATAACTGAAAGTATCAATAATAAAATGTTATTCGTGTTTCAGGCAATGATAGATGTATCCTCTGATAAAGGATGGTTGGGACCGACTCTTCTCTCGATGTTACTCTTGCAAATGGTCATGCAGGGTCGTTGGCATAGGGACAACACTCTCCTCACGCTCCCTTTTGTTGAAAAGCAGCACTTGTCTTGCTTCAGGTATTCCTTGGAACTTTTATTTTGACACTTTATGTATACCTGTTGTTTCTCTGGCACTTAAATGGAGTTTCCTGAAACTCCGAAAACGTTCGAGTATGATGATTACCATAACTTGTGTTATTCAGGCAATATTTTAGTGCTATAGGATGATAAAAATAATTGGATACAGTATTTTTCCGAATATAACCCCATCCATGTATAAGCCAAAGAGTACTATTTTCATTTGTAAATTCCCCCAAAATTCAAAATTTGTATATAAGCTGGCAGAAAAAAAGTAAAGCATACTATGTTTAAATATGTAAAAATGTACCAACATTTTTGTAGTACAGTGTCATTGTAAAAGAAGCCTTCCGAATTTCTAATTAGAAGATTAAAAAAAAAATAATAGTATTTCTTTCAAATTATTCCTTTTTATGTCCTTTTTTAATTTTCATACTTTGGCATTCCATTTTCAAGTATTATCTTAAGTATATTTATGTTTTGTATGTACATTTTGCAATATTTACTGACTCTTAGCTTTGCATTTTGGTTGAGGATGTCCTCCTTGAAATTTTCAAAGTTAGTGGTGCCAGTCGTAAGCCGACCCTTTCCCCTCCCTCCACTTTGAAAAGTTTTCCAAAATTTCTCGGCTTGAATTCTGAAATATACAGTGTGCCTAAATGTGATAGTCCATAAATGAAAACAGTGTTCTTTTACTTTAAATCCTATTGCGATAATCTCTTGTAAATGCTATAGAATGAAAAAATTTTCTACTAGCTACTAACTTTTTTATTTAAAAAAAAAAAAAAACATTTACTCTACAAATTTTTTCTCTTAAGAAAGAAATTTGAATGCATATAAAAAATGTAGTATTTGAATAAATAAGGCATTGAGTATGAGAAAAAATGGAATAGTCATCATTAAAATATTTTTTGAATTCTTATGTCATGTCAACTTTCTATTTTTTTTTAATGAAAAACAATATTTTCGATAAAACTAAATGTAGCACAAATGACTTTACGTGTCAATTTATTTAGTTTGAATTCCTTGTGAGTGGCACTTTAAATTTAATTTTATAAATTATTATTTCGGTACATTTTAGTTTCTGTTATTTTTAACAGGTAGTTGATTCAAAAATTTTGAAAAATCTTATGACTTTTTGTTTTGTTTGTCAAAGAAAAAATTATCATACATGAATTTTACTTTCTAAAAATATTTTGAAGACTATAATGAAAAACACCATAATTTAGAGGAAATTTCAAATGAAAAAAAATATAAGAGAAAACTGCATTCTAATCCTATATTAGCTCTGAGAATTTTCTGTATCCCTATGAGATGAGCATATCAAGATTTTTTACTAACCTTTAAACCTTTTTTCTGGACATTTTTTTGTGGAAAACACATTGCTCATTTTCAATTTTCCCTATCGCAACCTAAATGTGGAATATATTCCCAAAATAGAGTTCATTACTTTGGTTTTTATATCTGAATGTCATAATCTCTACTACAAATCAAAGTTACCAAAAATCCTTTATTATTATTATTATTAATTTATTTTATTTTTACATTTATTATCCATATCATCTTATAAAACGTATTAATAACTCTAAGTATAATTTAAAAATACTGTAGCTGAAATATTTGAAATTATTTTTTACTAACTAATCACTGAATAATTAAAAAACTTTTTTTTTCCAAACTGAACATTCTAAATTTTTAAAAACAGTGAGGCAATTTTTCAGCCCGACATCCATCAAAGAGTGCACTTTTTTATGTATGGCAGGCACTGAACTTTTGTTCTTCACCTTGGAAATGTTGCTCATTTAATGTTAACCAGTGAACCTTAGTCACAGAGGCGAGCAACATTACCCACACCACACTGCCACAGATACCCTATTATAGGTTGGGCCACATTCACACAATAGAGAACAGAGTGAAACATCCATGCCATGAGCGGAATTCGAACCCACAACCAACGTGGACGCTCACCACCTGGCCAGCATAAAGAGTACTCTAGTTGGGATCAAAATACGATAATGAAAAAAATTATTCAAATAAACATTTTTCTGTAGAAACTTGGAGAAAAATTTATTCTTTATATTTAATACATTTTAGAAGCATTTGTATTTAAAGAAACAAAAATACATTTATTACTTGCACACTATTTCACATACAGCTAATGAAAAACTAAAACTTCATTCCCCTTTTAGTCTTCTTATTTTTGAGCCTATTTTAAATTATAATAATTTACAAGCATCCCTTTTAAATTATTTCTTTGTTTGACACAAGATTTCCCATGGAAATCATTTTGACTGCTTTCTAATTTCAATTAGAAAAACAATGTTGTGTATAATGACACAATTTCTTAGAATTTTATGACTTTTTGTGCAACATATAATTTTTTTATTGTTAATATTTGCTAATAACTTGTTATATAACTGTGAGTAATATGAAAAAATATTAAAAATTAACTTTAAACAAATTTCTTTACACATTGATTATTCTTTTGCAATCCAGTCATTTTGACTGCTTCTGGGCAATATACTAAGTTTCAGTCTTTCTAGTGTTAACCCATATTAGGCCAAGCATATAAATTTTATTAAATGTGGTGTTATTTTAATTGAAATATGCTTGCATTACATTCATTAAAACACACAAAAATGTCTTGTGTGAAAAATTATAATTAAGCAATAAAATGTTACGTATAAGCACCATTCATTAAATCAATGAACAAACCATTTAGTAGAATGCTTGTTTTTTTTTATGAAATTTGTTTTGTTCTTTTTGTTTTTTTATTTACTGACTTGTAACTTTAATGTATCATAAAAACATATGATAAGTCTCAAAAGGAATAATTATACATTTTCAAAAAATTTCATTTGTCAAAAACCGTTTTAAGTTAATAAGCTAAAGTAGTTTAAAAATTTATCAACAGAAAGTGTTTACTCTAATTGAATTACTAATATTTTATAGATGTCTTCCGAACCTTTAAGAATAGCAGAAAAATAAAATAAGTGAAAAATATTTGTCACATTGTTAATAAAAAAATATTTATTGAAATGGTGCGTTTGCACGCCTTTGGCCAAAAATGGGTTAAACCTCCATTATCACTGAAGTCAGACTATAAAAAATCACAACCCAAAGAGCATGTTTATAAATGATGTTTTAAAAAATATTTTCTTCTCAATAATTTAATTTTAAAGAATCAAACGCTTTAAATCAGTTTTTTTTTTTAATAATAAACAAATAAAAATTTACTTGCACAAAACTAAGATAACCATTTTAGTTGTGAATTTTAATTTAAACCTGCTCAAAAATCGGACCTCTGCTCGGTATAAAAGCAAAGTAAGTGTCTTAATATAAAATGTGTTGTTTTTAGATTCAGCTCTGAAAAGAAGAGTGAGACAGAAAAAATGTTGATTGATTGTTTGCCTTTGTTGATTCACAAAGTAACTAATAAATATGAAGTGTTGGCAACTGTTTTGCGAGATGAATTTGAGGAAAGCCAAATCAATGAGGTTTGTTCGTCTTCTTTCATTTTAAATGTTTTTCCATAGCTGCCAAACTTTCCAGTTTCTCCTGGTTTAATAAAAATTCTCCTAGTTTTTTGTACATTTCAGAAAATTTCCTAAAATTGTTTAAGTTTCCTTAAAAAATCCCTAATGAAATAGAATTTTTGTATAGATTATTTCTTGCTTGAATATTTAAATAAGTGTCACTAATACATGATGAAGCGAGACTCATTTATAAAGTTCAGATAACTGTCTTTGATGAATAAAATGCCTATTACTATTTAAAATTATGAATCAGGGATCTGTCTAGGGCAAATTTACTACCGTTTAGCATTCATTACCTTCACAAATTCAACTTAAAGAAAAACGGTAGTTCCGAAAAATACTTTTAAAAAAGCAAGTTCTACAATTCCCCCCCCCCCCTGCCTTTTAAAATTTTGTTGTGTCGACGTAAAAACAATAAACTTGAGTGTTAATTATGCATTTCGATTTGCAATGGAACCCACCCGTGGTTTGCTATTAAGTCTTAGTAGAATAATTCGTTTCCCACACAGCTTATATGACTGATGATTTTTATAAATTTTTAAATTTGGATACAATATTAACCCCAAAATTTTACAATAGCAAAATTGATTTTGAACATATGGGAAAATTATGTATAGAAATTTATCAGTCATAAATGGTTTTTATTTGTAATTACAATTTTTGAAAATATTTTCTTATTTTACCATCTTTTTGTGTTGACTTGTTAACATGAATTTTAATTTTCACAAATTATGTCTAAATTTTCACAAAATAGATTCCTTTTAAAAAAAAACTAGAGACAGACCCCTGTGAATAAACATATTACATAACATTTCAAAATCATTTAATGTGAAATCATATCTGGAAAATATTGTATTTTTTCTATTTTGATGACTATAAAAAATCCCTAAAAGTCCCTATGTGTGAAATCTGCTGGATTTTTTTTTTATCCATGTTGGCAGCTATGTTTTTGTTTTCTTTTAATAAAGTGTCTTCAAGATCAGTTCATTGTTTTGATAGATTTATTCAACACTGATGGATTTACCTGTGATTAGCGTTTCAGCATGTGTGAACGGCTGGTGGGAAGATTCAAATGTCAAAGAAGCGAAACAGCTTAAATTTCAAAACAATCGTAAGTCTTGTTTTTCACTATTTCAGAGTTGCCACTCCATGGGGAAAACCTGGAAACAGGGTGCTTAGGATTTTTGAAAAGTGCTTAAAGGTGCTTGTTTTCTATTTTCTTTTTTTAAAAGCTCTTTAACAGGGTTACGACTCCACGGGAAAACCGGGAAAATGCAGGGAATTTTGAATTTTTCTTTGCAAACTGGGAAATTACAGGGAATATTTTTCTCATTTTTGTCTTTTAAAAAATGGTGACCACTCAAAGCATAATCTATGGGATATTTAACCATGATATTTCAGCTATCCTAAACTATTTCATTTACTATAGCATTATATGTATGTATGTTCAGCTGTTTTTCCAGCAATTAAAACTAATAAATATAGTTAGCCCAATGTAGCTCACACAAGAGCATAGTAATTGTTGTTTCCTCTTAATGTATTGTGTGTAATATGTACAGGGAAAACAGGGGGAATTTTTTTTAATCCAGATTTGAGTGGCAATTTTTAGAAAATTCCCTAAAATTGGGCAAGCTTTTTTAAAAAATCCCGATTGAAAAATAATTTTTAATGCAGATTATTGCTTGCTTGAATATTTAAATAAATGTAATCCTCATTTATAAAATTTAGTTGATGAATTAAATTTCTGTTCAAAATTATGAATAAACATAACATTTCAAGATCATTTAATGGTAACTTTAAAATATTGCAGTTTTTTTACTTTGATGACCATAAAAATCCCTCTCTCTGTGTAAAAGTACATTTTTCTACAAATGAAATTTATCCTATTTTGTAAAATCTACTGGATATTTTCCTGTTTTTAGCTACACGCAGGGTTCATAGTGTTTTTAAAAATTGCTTAATTTTCCCTTTTCAAGAATGAGATTTTTTTCTTTACCATGACGATTTTCGTCACGGATTAAGCAAAAGTGTGGTTTTCATATTGTTCTATTCACGGTTTTCACAAATCATTCAAACACAAAGCACATCGGCTTACCGTCGTTCTGTAGCACATGAAAGCACCAATCATTTTACCCATTTGATGAGATGCTTGTAGGTCCGCATATACTGAGCTGTATTCAGTGTGGATTATTCTTGCCTTCTCATGTGCAATTCTGCTGCATTTTGCAAGAGATTCTAGATTTCAGACTTCATTTTCCTACCTCTGAAATCGGGACGAAAAATTTCTCAAATCTTATTATGGTAGCTAATATAATCCAGAAAAAGAGTTCTTTGTCAGAAATTAGTTATTTTATCATGATCATGTAAAGTCCTTGAAAATTATTTTCCATTTTGTTCACATATAATATTCTTAAAAAAGTACTTATTTTTGTTGAAAGATTTGGCTACGCACCCTGTACAGGGAATTTGAACATCGCTTAAAATAACAAGGATAATGCAGGGATTTTTGAGTTTTTCCTTACAAACGTGGAAAATACGGGGAATTTTTGTCTTATTTTCGTCTTTTAGTAAGTGGTGACCACTCAATATTCCTTCTATGGAATATTTAAGGATGATATTTCTACTATAGTAAACTGTTTGTTTTTAGTAGATTATGCTGTTCTGTATTTCTTTAAATTTTTCCAGCAATTAAAACTAGCATTGTTTGACCAATATAGCTCACACTAGAGCGCCGTAGTTGTTTTGTCTGAATATATTGTGTATAAAACATTCTAAGAAAACTCTGGGAATTTTTTTTTTCCAGATTTGAATGGCAACCCTGTATTTAGTTCTTATATTTGTACTGTGGGGCCTGTTTATAAAAATCAAGATTTTTGGTGATTTAAATCATTTGATTTGTTTTTTAAATTTCATTTTCATAGCTTTAAAATTTATTGTAAACGTATTGCAGTGTTAGTAAGTTTTAATTAACAAACTCTGGTCTATACTGCCAAATCAGTTATTACACATTATAAATGACATTTTTATAGTTGACATGAAATGTCAATCAAAAGATTAAATCAAATCAGGAGATCAAAAAAATCTGTTCTTGATTGGATTGATAGGGTATGTTTTGTACGGTTTCAATTTTTGTTCATTGAATCAAAACTATAGTATGTAACTTTGTCTGTACTTAATACAATTCAATTTTGTTTTCTTCCATGATCGAACAGTTTCTTCCTTCCTCAATGACTCAACTGCTTAGACTTCATCCCACTAGTATTTTCCAGTTCTTGGTCCTTAAGAGTGGGTTTTTCAATCATCTTAGATTTGGAGTCTCTCTCTGTGTCCCAACAGATCCGGCAGTGAAAACTTTTTTTTCTATTCATTCTAATAATTCCATTCTAACACCCTTTTTGTTTGTTATCGTTTGATGAAATTAACGATATTACTTGAGCCATAGAATTCCAAATTTGATTGACCATGAGCCATTTTGTTTAATGAACTTAAGCATCTTAAGTTTCACCTTGCTTTTGTGTTTTTCATTTACTGTCTGGGTTTTTTTTATCTCTTTAATTTTTTACATTGTCTTTTATTGTATAGTGGAACCTGCCTATAACAATAATTGTAGGGTTGCAGAATTTAAACAAGGCTTAAAATAACTTGTTTTTTTTTTTGCCACTTAAAATTAAAAGAAGGCCAGTTTTTATTTAAATAAAATTTTTTCAAATAACTAAGAAAGAGTCGTGATGGCTCAGGGGATAGAGTTTTTGCTTTCCAATGAGGTGAACCGGATTCAAATTCGGTATCCGGTTTGCACTAACCACAGTGCTGACGTTAGAGTCCCCTTGTCATCAGGATAACCGTGAGGGATCCTCGTTATCTTCCTCTCCATGTAACGCAAATGCAGGTTAGTTCCATCACGAAGTCCTCCACCAAAATATCTCCCAATACTTAATTTAGGAGTTTCCTTGTCTTCTGAATTCGGGTCAAAATTACAAGGCTACGTAGTTGAACATTAGTAATCGTAAACCCAAAAAATTGGTTCGGCTGTTCAACGACGGTTATAAATATTTTAGAAAAATTATTTATTTTTGATACTGTCTGAGTCTGGTGCCTCTTTAAAACCTTATTTTAGTGACAAGTGTAGAGGAAAGTCTGAGGTGATTTAGTTGTAACGAGGGAAAAAATTGTGTCGACTGCTTAATGATGGTTATAAAATATAACAAAATAGGAACTGAGAAAATTTCAGAGTAGCTTGAAGTAGCAGGGGAAAAAATTTCCCCTGCCGTCTTTCGCTTAGAAAAAATATAATTAATTTTAAGCAATAAGCTAAATGAATTTCTTATTATGACATAATAAAACAGTCTTAGGGGTTTGTTTGTCTTCTTTTTTTTCCATTACTCCAATAATTGTTTTATTGATTTCACTTTAAACTTGTGTCAAGTTATGACTTTAAAAATGAGCATAATTTCAGGAGGAGCTTTGCCAGATGGGATAGAGGTGCATGCTGATCAAGAATATGTGCTGAATATCTCTCTGAAACGTGTGAGCAGGCGTCGAAATGACAGGAAAGCCAAAGCACCTAAATTTCCAAAGCAAAAAGAAGAAGGATGGTTTCTTGTTCTTGGAAATATTGAAACAAAAGAGCTTATTGCTATGAAGAGAGTAGGATACATTGGACAACCATCCTCACATCAGGTAAATCAGCCTGCTTCTTTACAGACTGGCCATCCTTATACAGGATTGCTTCTCCACAGGGAAGGAAACACAAAGAAAGGGGACACAAAGTAGTAACAAGAAAATGCAGGGAATTTCGATTCTTTCTTTTTAGTGTGGGAAAATGCAGTGAATTCTGTTTCCAGTGTGCGTAACTTTTTTTAAAAGCCCTTAAAGGTGCTTTTTTCATTGTGTGTTTTTTGAAAAGTGCTTGATTTTCCCTTTTCCAAAATGAGATATTTTTTCTTTACCATGTCGATTTTTGCCACGAATTATGCAAAAAGTCATTGTCCATTTCGACGTTTTCTCACATTTTTCGGCCTACCGTCTGTTTGTAGTGTATGAAAACTTCATTCGTTTTACATGTTCGATGAAATACTTGCGGGTCTGCATTTGCTCATGCTGAGCTAGATTCAGCGGGAAGGATTTGTGCCCTCTCAAGTGCAGCTCTGCTGCATTTTGCAAGAGATTCTCCATTTCAGACTTCATTTTCCGCCCTCTGGAATCAAACCAAAAAATCACTCGAATTTTTGCTGATTATGGGGACCCACTAAACACTGTAAATTTTTTTTTTCAAGTGCTTAAAAAGTGCTCATTTTTTTGTTGAAAAATATGCCTACGTGCCTTGGCTTCTTATTTTTGTCTTTTGAAAAAGGATGACCACTTAAAGCGTAATCTGTGGGATATTTTACCATGATAGTTCAGCTCTAATCATTTACTATAGCATTATTTAAGTATGTTCAGCTGTTCCTTTTTTCTCCCCAGTTTTTCCTGCAATTAAAACTGGTATAGTTAGCTCAATGTAGGTCATACAAGAGAACAGTGATTGTGTGTAATATGTACAGGGAAAACACAGAGATTTTTTTTTTTTCTGATTGGAGTGGAAACCCTGTTATAGCAACATCTTCCATCATATTTTGATAATTGTTGGTCCAAGTGTAGGAAACATAACACATGATGCCTAACAATCGTAATAGTGGTGCAACATCTTCCTTTATAGTTTGATGGTTGTTGTTGGTTCAACAATAATAAATCAATGTTTTCATCATAGAAAAAAAATGGGTGAGAATTTCTCACCCTTTCTCAAAAACAGGGTGAGATTTCAAAAAGTTAAGTGAGATTTCTAAAAACTAAAAAAACACAAAAACTCTTGAAAAAAAATCATTTCTTTAATTATAATACATTTTTAACGTCTTCTATTTTTAAAAGCATTGAATATTTTTGGTGCATCATCATAGAAGATTTTGCCTTTACAAGGTATTTGTCCATCTTACATCAGCACATAAAGAATGTGAATGTCTTACATGAAGAAACCTTGCCTACGATAAACACGTGGTTACAGAGAAATGCGTTCTGAAAGGGGTTCCGTGGTTGTGTTCTGTTCGAAAAGATTCTGAACAATACTGGTAAATAGAGAAGCTAGAAAACGGGGCAGATGTTGAAAATAATGAAAGATCCAGGAAGAAAAGTGAAACGGATTTTATTCTAAATGGCGTAATTCGAAGCTTTTTCCAAAGTGTGAGATATTCGCGAATTTTGACATTTATTTATAGAATGCGCGAATTTCTCGCGGTAATCATTTTTTAATATGAGAAAAGAAAAAAATATGCGAGATTCTCGCGCTGTAGTGAAAACACAAAAAAGTAACTTACTGGTTAGTCATCATAATGGTAAAACAATATCTCCCATCAAATTTTGATGATTGTTGTTGGTTCAAGAATCATAAATATAATTTGCTGAATAAACAACGTAATGGTAATACATCTTCCATCAAATTACGATGATTGGTGTTGATTAGAATTTCGTTCTTCATTTCTTCTTGCCCTACAAAAAAGAAGAACAACCAACCAAAAAGAAGAATAAAGAACAGAAAAGAAAAACAAAGATAACAATTAAATTCGATAACAATTCAGGATTCAATTTCATGGGTGTTGATTGTATTTCTCAAAGGAAATTGGATACAAGGTTTGGACTACTAAAAGATCGAATTTCTTGTTTATTTTAACCCGATCTGAGGCTTTCTCTATTTTAGGAGATATTGGCAGATTTTTCATTACGTTTTCAGAATATCTCGTTAATTATCGTCATTTTTGTACAATGACTATACTATGTCTTGTCGATCTTTAAATTCATTATTGTAGCTTTATAATCCTCATTTCTTAACTATACGTTATTTTATCCATAGAGGGAGTTTTTTTTATTATTTATATTTACCTTTCGTCGTGTAATTTTTATAGTTTATAGCAAATTTTAATTCTTCAGATTCGCTTGTATTTTTCTCGATATACGATTCGAACAGCACAACACACTTTAGAGTGTATAATCTACGTAATGTTCGAGGATCACAACGTCCGAATTTTATCTTTAAAAAAACGCCTATCGTGACTAATATGCCCGTGGTTTAAACAACACGCATCGCAATTCGTATTTTCACAATTTTAAAATGCTATATCGTAATTCTTGTTTTCAAACGATTTATGAAACAAACATCGCGATTAGTTTTCCGGGTATATAAAAAGTATTAAAAAAACGCAGTTTGTTATTATGGTATTTAAAGACCAGAAATTCTACTTTGATACAAAGTATTTAAAAATCAAATATCGCTATCCATTTACTCGCTATCCTAAAAATCAAAATTCACGATTCAATTTCATACGATTTTAAGTTCAAAGATCGTGGTTCAAATTCACTCGTTTTAAAAAGTCACATTTACGCGTATTCTCCCTATTTAAAAGCTTTGATGACCCAAAAGAATAAGTTTTGTCTCTAATTAACTGATAATTTGAAACATTTTTGTGACATAAATCCGATAACAATTCTAAAAACAATAATAACTTCAAAATTTTTTCATATAATTTTCTCAAGCGTAGACCTAATCTGTCTGTCTCTAAGCATTTCTTTTTTTTCTAGTTGATGTTCTACACTCCTGATTCTGTTGGAGTGGTGTCTTATAAGTTGTATATAATAAGTGACAGCTACCTGGGACTGGATCAGGAATATGATATGCGCCTTAATGTCATTGAATCGAGCATCAAAGCTCAAATAAACACTGAACTCTCCAGCTCAGATGAGGACGACGATTCTTAAGAATGTTACCAGAAACTAAATAAATATTTATATTTTGTGGTACGCTTTTGTTTATTTATTTTAATCAGCATGTTGTATTTCTGGACATTAAAAAAAATATTGAAGTGAGTTAATTTTAAAATAAAATGTTCCACGAGTATATTATTTTATTTTATAACCGCATTTGAAAAACTGACGCATTTTCGGGCTTACGACGATCAGTGTACAGTGGAGTCTTACAAAAGAACCATCTAAGTGATTTGAATCAATATACAAAAGAACCATCTAAGTGATTTGAATCAATAGAATCAGTATTTGATTCGAATCACTTACGGATTCAAATCTGTGTGTTGTTCGATAATGAATTTGGCAAAAATGATTTTATCTATAATAGAATTGACATTAAAAAATTTTTTTCTCTTTTTTTTCGGTAATATTTAATCAGTGGCGTAGTGAGCTTAACTCGCGCCCGGGGCACAATACCTTTTCAGCGCCCCCTCCCCCATATTCGAAAACCATATATTATATGTAAAATATACTCGCAAATTAATAAATAAATAAATAAAGCAAAATAAAGTCATAGGCTCAATCTAGGCTTTAAATTTGAGACAAAAAATATAGTTGAGAAAACAAGACTAGATTTTGAAAGATCATCTAGAATTAGTTCAAAAGATACCTATTATTTATTTTACATATTTATAAAAAAATATTTAAAAACCTCGCAGTTTTAAATCAATAAAAAAGAAAATATTTATTATCTCTAAGGAGATACATATATTTAATAATGTGATTACAAAATATTAATAAAACTAATTACTATGTATAAATTTTCCTTGCTTTTGATGAAGCAAATTTATCAATAATATCATCGAAGCTGATAATTTCAAATTTTTCTCTTTCCACACTTAAAAATGCTAGGTCACTTAGGTGATCTTGTCCCATCGTTGATCGTAGATATGTCAAAATTAATTTTAATTTGCTGAATGAACGTTCGCAGCTAGCAATTGATACTGAGATAGTCAGGAGTATTTGAAGTGCCACTCTCAGGTTTGGAAAAACATCTTCTCCATACGAGATTACAAAAGTAAGAAATTCTAATGGAGTTTTAGGTTCAATTTCTTTTCTACTGCGGAGTAACATTTTGCAGTCACATATTTCGATAACGAGTTCTATTCCATTGAAATCTGTATCATAAAATTCACCCAAATTTTTAAAAAAAAATTCCCAAGGTCGTTATCAACATTATCCTTGTTTAATAAATTTTCAACGTCTAGTAGAAATCCAAATTTGAAATTAAGGTCACTTAATCGTGTACACATTTCTTGTTGGAGACGATCAAGAGTGCTTTTCATAACGCGAGAAATTTCACTTTCTGCGGAAAGACCACCATAGCCAATTCTCCAGGCACGTATTGTTGTATCCATATCCCATTTTTCACAAAGAGACTCTGCTTTTTCTATTGCCTCTTTACAGAGCTTGTCTCAAATTTCGGCTAGTTCAGTCGCTAATGATTCAAGATCATGGAACACTTCTCTAAAATTCATTCTAGGATCTTGTAATCTGAGCTGCACACGATCAATCCTTCTTAAGATTTCATACCAGAAATGAACTAAAGTTATAAAACTAAAGGTTAGTATATTTTGCAACAGAATTGTAGCTTCACTTCTGTTGTCACTTGTAGTGGTAGTGTGCTCTGCTAATTTTTCTATTAGTTCTTTTATATTCTCTAGCCCATAGATGATAACGATAACCGCTTGTATTCTGGCGCTCCATCGCGTTTCAGATGTGTGACCTGCCATCACGGCAGCATTATCGTAACATTGTGATCTGCAGTTTGTTAATGAAATTTCATCGTAATTTAATTTCTCTAAAATTGTATTTTCGATCGAGGCTGCATCTTTAGCATGTATTTCAATAAAACTCAAAAAAGATTCTTTGATGGAAACTTTTTTATTGATAAAATCAGCATCTACATACCTAGCGACTTGGGACATTTGTTCTCGATGAGAGATATCAGGAGTTAAATCAAACAAAAGTCCATAATATTTATTTCTTTTGATATCGTTTATTAGTTGATTTCGAATTGTAGATGCCAGAAGATGAATGAATTCATTTTGAATCTGTGGTGACAAATATGAGACAGTTTTTGGAGTTCCTGTGGCATGTTTAAGATGATTTGCTAGTAGCGGATCAAACTGAGCTGCAAATCTAAATAAAGATAATAGGTTTCCTACATTTGTACCATCTTGAAGTGCTAGTTTTTCAACATGGCCACGTAGAGGAAGATTTTGTATAATTAAATACCTCATGCAAGCTAATATTCTTTGCAATATATTTCGCCACCGCTCTTTTTCGGACTGAATGTTCGCTTCTAATGATGCATCAATTCCGGCTCTACTTATCAATCTTCGTTCTGTTTCTTTCCAAGCCGTAAGTGATTTTCGGTGATTTGGACTTCTTTCATGACTAATCAATTTATCTTTTTTCTTCCATTTATTAAAACCAGCAGATGTTACGAAAGATGATTGCGTAGCGGAATCTGATGTAATAAACAGTAAGCAACAAAAGCAGTACGCTGCATTATTTTTTGGTGAATATAATAACCAAGATCGGTTAACTTCAATTCCTTCCTCTTCATTACCTACACGTCGAGAAAACCAAGATTTTGGCATTAGACGATTGGTTGATGCTGTTGCTGCATTTAAACTGGCTTCGTTTTGAAATGTGCAAGATCCACGAATAATCATTTCTTTTCGAAGTTGGTTCGATATTATTGGAAGATTGTTGCTAAATTTTAAATAGGCAACATCGTTGAACTCAAGAACGTCTGGAATTACAGCAAGTGTATTTTCTGTGCTTTTTATTAAATGTGAACATGGATCTATCATTTCTGATGTACTTGGGCCACTTTCTTCAGAGTCTTCTATTTGTTGAGTTGTGTTATTAGTACATAAAAGTTTAGCAGCAGTAGGTGTACAACTTGAATCTGGTTCTGACTCTGAATCTGATTTTACATCTGCATCCTTTTTGTCTTCTGGATTTTCTTTTTGCGACTTTTTTCCTAAGTATGACTCCATTATTACTCTAGATTTCAGAGCTTCTTTTTCTTGCAGTAGTTTTCTTTTCCGATTCTGGGAACCGCTTAGTTTTTTACCTGGCGTTGACATGGTCTAAATAAAAAATAATTTTTATTAAATTAATTAAGATATTACTGTTAATGCGTTACAGTTCTTAATGCAAAAAGAGCTAGAGGTGTCTAAATTTTCCAATGAGGAGCAGCTTCAATACATAAAACTTTCAAAATCCGTTTTATAGAACGATGGAAGCTCTCGATTGGATTGCTCTGTGGATGGTAAACAGAACTCCTTACAATCCTCACACCAAACTGACTTTATAGAGGCACACTCTTCAAGAAAGTGCTCTTTAAATTCAATCGAAATCCTGCTTTTAGATCTACTAACATTAAGTCTTTGAGCTGTTAAAAAATTTCAATTTTAAGGCCTACAAGCCACCCATCCAGATAAGCGCTTAATTCATGATAAAAATCATACCACGAAGAATCGGGATTTTTTTGTGATTTTACTAACAACTCTCTAAATTTTTCGGCACTTATTTTAAATCTGGTTAGTAATAAAGATTTTACATTTGGATACTCACGAGTTAATTTCTCGGACTCTCGAGCATCTGTTTTTATGTTAAATTTGTTATGTTAATATATCATCTGTTTTTATGTTAAATTTTGGCATAAGCTTTTGAAAATTTTGACTGAAAGTAGAACCCACAACTGATGTAAAAACATTGGGTCCTGCTTTGCTTTAAGGCACTCGAGTTCCAGCCGCTTTTTTTTTCTTTTTTTTTCAAATTCCTTGTCTTTCTCCTGTTTTATTAGTTCGAATTCCCTGTCCTTCTCCTGTTTCAGTAGCTCAAATTCCCGATCTTTCTCTTCCTTTTCTAACCTTTCTTTTTCGATCCTAGCATTTATTGCACTTTCGCATAAATTTGTAACAAATTCTTCCTCATAGTTTGTACTACAAACTTTCCTTGTTTTAAAACAATTATTTTAAGGTCCTCCGAAACCTCTACTCCCAATTCTACCACGATCACAAACAGATCACACTCACACTTTTTAGCTTTACTTCAAAAAGACATTTTTCAAATTTATATATAGATCTTATTATAACAATAAATCAAGTAAATAATTCAAAAAGTAAGCCTTAAAAATTCTAATAGCTACCACTATAATTGGTTTACAGAAATAAGAGGAAATAGATCATTTATCTCTCTACTTGAACATAAGAGAGAAAGAAACAAAATATCACAACTTAGTTTTCAATTCTATAAAAAGAAATTTATACTCTTCTCATTTAAAAACCATAAAAATGAATTAAATTAAATTCTACTACTTAAATAATTCACGTCGCCAATCGACTACTCATAACATAAACAATCTTCTTTCCCCCTCGCAAATGCAACAGAAAAAAAGAAAAGCAAAAATGAATTCTCATATATTTCTGCTGACGCCAAAAAGACTGACGCCTCAAAGAGTTTATATTTCGTTTTCTTAATTCCAAAATGAGTTTCACTTACCAATACTTAAAACCACTCAAACTGAAACAACATATACATTTACATAACTATTTATATATCTGCTGCACTGATGTGAGCCTAATATGAATTAATAAAATCGATAAAATAAATCTACACTAGATGAAAACCAAATTTCGTTAAAAAAAACTTCCGTTTAAAACATTTCATCTAAGGCAATGTCAAACGAATATGTTTAGAACTGACGTTCTTCATCACTTTCTTCCCACATATAAACAATTCAAATCCACAACCCTTTATATCAATGAAAATCACTATCTTCATTAAAATACAATATTAGAACAAATACCATATAAAAACAAAAATTCTCCAGCTAAGAATATCAAGATATTATATATTCTTTATAATTAGGAATAACTTAAACTTAATCAATATTCATGTAATATAAACATTCATATGCATAATACATGTGCATATATGCATTTCATAATGAATACATGTGCATATATGCACATGTATTCACAATACATTCTCTTTTGTGCAATTACTGGCATGTTAAAAAAAAATTTCTAGGTTGAAAAATTTATTTGAAAATATTATGGCCTGGGATGTGAAACAAATGAGAACACATACCTTCTTTCTCCCGATCTCGGTGGAGCCTCTAATAAGTATACTTGTCTGTAGTGCGTAGCAAATAGGTATTCCAGGATCAGAAATCTATTATTTACAAAATCTTCTCATTTCCACAACACACACAAATACAATCCAACTCAACATCTCATCGCCAAATGGCCACCACTCGCCAATAAAGGCGCGCCTAACTCTCACAGGATCTCTAAATGTTACAAATTATTTCTCTTTGTATTTCCTTAAGAAATGTTTACTAAAATGGAGAGTTAACGAAAATTGAAATCTTACAGTGTCCTTTCCTAGAAACGACAAAACGCTATATTTGTTGTGTGAGAAGTATCTACATTAAAAAATATACGATCCTTTAGTTGTTATTTTCCGGATACTTCTTTCCGTGACGTTACATATAAGTACATTAGAGTGTTATTGTTATCGTTTTAAAATAACAAGCGTAAGCTACATTGCGTTTATAGCAGAGGTTTCCAACTAACATGAGGCCGGGGGCTACAATTAAAAACACAAATCAAATGGCGGGCCGCAACTTTATCAAAATTTTATGTAGGACTCTTTTATGTTTGAAGAAACATTACATATTACTGTCAGATTTTTACCAAGTTGTTCAAAAAAAAAAGTATTGAATTACAAATTAAAATAAGAAGTAGATTTTTAAAAATTTTTAATTGCGTATTAAAAATCAGGCTACAATAATGAGCACCTATGTATTAAACAATTAATGCGCAACAGATATCTAATTGTTAAGATATAAAACTTTGAAAAGGTTGGTATTAAAACTTACATAGCACACAAAATGTTCAATGAGAAAATTGAGGTTTGTCTACTGCAACTATCAGAGAATAGATATTTACATTTAAAATTCACAAATGTATGTGTAAAAATTTCCTTCCAAAATGAGTGGTTTCAAAAAGTTAAATCAGAGAATTTCTTCGTGAAAATGTCTGATACACACATGCTAAATTATATTCACAGAATACAAAAAAAAAAAAAATAATGAAAAAGAGCAACATGCACGATTATTTTTGTATTTGAATAAATATTTTCTTGGATGAAACCTGAGAAATAAATTTTTTTGCACCATTGGTATGTTAAATTTCACAGAAACGAGGAAATTAGATTTTTATTATGAGAAAAGTATTTTAAACATATACAGATTGTTTACGAAAATTGTCCGCAAAAAAATGACAACTAATATATTTTAGTTCGCGGACCACAAAAAAAAAGCTTCGATAAGCCAGATACGGCCCGCGGGCCGCCAGTTGGAAATTACTGGTTTATAGAAATAAAAATGAATAGTGTTCTGAAAGAACGAATGTTTGTACTTCGAACACTGTAAATATTTATTATAACATATTATTTTATCAGACAATTCAAGAAAGGAGATAATTTATGTAACCACTCAGCGCAGATGCCATAAGGAAGTGCTGACAGACACAGGTCGAGTTAGCCCTTCCAGCAGAAAAGACGTGCCATTTCTATTATGAATATATTCAGGGGTCCCCATCAGGGAGGAAGGTGGGCGCACGATGCGCCCACTTAAAGCTTGGGGGGGGGATTTTTACACTAAATAAAACGAATAGTTTGAGTGGGGGGAATTTAGACGAGAGAATTTTTTTTAAGTACATAAATAAAAGAAGCAACGTGCAATGCAAGCAAAGTAG
>NC_092210.1:91983122-91988564 GCF_043381705.1 Parasteatoda tepidariorum | reverse complement strand
GGGGGGGGGGGGAGATATGAATGCGCCCAAGAGCTTGGGGAGATGGGGGCCACTAAATATATAATTACGTTTGATTTAGACTATTAGTGTTCCTTTTTTCCCTTTTTATTTACGAATTAACATTTATTATCTTAAACTGACACAAAATTTAGAATATATTTTCCAGAAATTAATTATAATAAAAATAAAAATTATCCAGAATTTTTTTGTTTTGCGGAACATTTGGCGCCCCTTTGTGAGTAGCGCCCGGGGCATGATGCCCCCCCTTGCCCACCCCTCGCTACGCCACTGTATTTAATATGCCTCCATTTTATAGTCTTCTAAAAAAAAGCATGATTATTTCTCTCGTTTGCCTTTCTGCTGAAGGAATTGAGGGGATTATATTTATCGACTATGTCAACCTTCATCTATCAAAAGGTAACTCAAGATAGAATCAAGTTAACATGTCTTATAGTATACTAGGGAATTGGTATTCAATATTTATAGTGGTATTTACGCCACAGAATGAATCAAAATTATCCTTATAATTTTTATAGGAATAAAACGCAAAAAAAAAAGGATCCTGCTCGTTGTGCAATTTATTTATACTTACTTTGTGCACTTATTTATAATTACTTTGTAGTTGTGCAATTTATTTATTTTTTTTCCCCTTAAATGAATTGATAAGCAAATTACAGTGAAACACTGAGTTTGCACTAAAATAACCCAGTGAAAGCGCCGAATTCGAATCAAATTACTCACATCACTTATTCGAATCATATAATTTCGATTAGGGATTCAAGTCAAGGGATTTAGAAAATAGTCATTCGAATCAAACGATTCAGTTCAGTGATGCGATTAAAGTTTTTTGGATATATGATTTGAATCAAGTGATTCAAGTTACTGGTTTAGATCATACGATTCAGATAATTGATTCGAATGAAATGTTTCGGATCAAGTGATTTAGATTACTGATTCGAATTGTTATTAGGATCACTATTAGAAGGAAGGAAGTCGCATAAATGATTCAAATCATGGTATTTGGATCACTATTCGAATCAAGAGATTTGTATCATTGATTTTTATGACTTGCTATGGATCACTTATCCTTGATTACTATTCGAATAAAGTGATACAGCAGATAACTGATTTAAGTCAAGCAATTTAAATCACTTGTTTAAATCATGTGATTTGGATCATTGTCAAGAATAAATTGGATCACTATTAGACATGGTGCGTAGCGTTTTTAAAAAGTGCTTAAAGGTGCTTATTTCCGTTTTTTAAAAGCCCTTAAAGGTACTCTTTTCATTTGGTATTTTTAAAAAGTGCTTAATTTTCCCTTTCCGAAAATGAGATTTTTCTCTTTACCGTGTCGATTTTCGCCTCGTATTGTGAGCTGGGTTCGGTGAGATTATTGCACTCTCATGTGCAACTCTGCTGCATTTTGCAAGATATTGTCTATTTCAAGCTTCATTTTCCACCCTCTGACATGGAACCGAAAAATATCTTGATCATTTTATAATGGCTAATATAATCAAGAAAGGAGTTCTTTGTCATGAATAATTATTTTATCATGATCATGTAAAGTCATAAAATTATTTTGTTTATGTATATAGTGCTTAAAAATATTTTTTGAGTACTTAAAAAGTGCTTATTTTTTGTTGAGAGATGAAAGACTTCCACGAAAAAGCGGAAATCCGCTTTTTTCTCCCAATTTTTAAAATTTCCGACCATGTTCCAAAAACTAAAATTTTTGGGGAGTTCAATTAGAGAACCCAAGCCTCCCGAACGATAGTCGGATTACCGCGACTTCCGCTATAGAGTGGAAAGGAGTCTAAGCGTTTCGTTTCCGACCGCCGATATTTGATTTCTTTTGTTTGGCTGATTTTCGGAATTTTAAATATTCGGAATCTGCTAAAATCGCGATTTTTAATCAGACGATTTTAATATCAATCATTGATTTTCGTATTTAACTGATTTAAAAGTTACGTGTTGCGATTTAAATGCCGTACTAGCGATTCCTATTCACTCAATTTAAAAATCCAATATCGCGATTTGTATTTCAGCTTTTTTAAAACCCAATATCGCGATTTGTATTCTCGCGAGTTTAAAATCCAGCATCGCGATTAATATCAGATATCGCTTTTCTTATTTGTACGCTATTTAAAAATTACTCATTGCGATTCTTAATTACGCGATTTGTATTTTCGTGTTTTTAAAATCCAACAGCGCGATTCATATTCACGTGATTTTAAAATCCAAAATCGCGATTCATATTCACGCGATTTTAAAATCCAACCGCACGATTCATATTCATGCGATTTTTGAATCCAACCGCACGATTCATATTCACGCGATTTTAAAATCCAAAATCGCGATTCATATTCATGCGATTTTAAATTCATATTCACGCGATATTAAAATTCAAAATCGCGATTCGTATTCACGCGATTTTAAAATCCAATATCGCGATTCATATTCACGCGATTAATAAAATCTAAAATCGCGATTCATATTCACGTGATTTTGAAATAATTGTTTAATTTTTTTTAATATAGTAGTGGTCACAATTTTAAAATTATATTTAAGAAAAATTTAAAGTTAACTGTCTAAATGCTTCTCCCAGCATAGTTGAAAGTTGCTTTTATAAATCCTCCCAGTGACCTGCATTGTAAAAGTTAAGCTTTTTTTATTTTTGTCCACTTTCATGCCTGTATTTTGCTACTCACCCTGTTCGAATAATGATTCTAATGAGGTGATTTCAGATCAGTGATACAAATCATGTGAGTCGGATCATAAATCAAATGAAGTCATTCGGATCACTATTTGAAACAGCTGATTTCATATCAGTGATGTGAATCATACGATTCAGATCACGGATACGAATCAATGATTCAAATAAATTAATTCGAATCCCGTGTTTCGGATCACTGATTCTCGTGAAGTAAATTCGGGTCAAAACAAACGTGTTTAAAATTAAATAGAGATAATGCAATACTGCTTAAATTTATGATTTTTTTAAAAAAAAATCATGCGAGTTTTTTTAATTACATATTTTTTAGTCATGCCAAACCCTGTTTTTACTTTTCTCGATGTTTTCTGTAACAGTTCTTGGGAATTGCCCACACATATTCATAAATAGGAAATATTTGTAATATGTTTTCATGACATAAAAGTTGTAAGAGAAAAAAAATTTTATTTCAACATTTACATAAAGGAACATTAACTGAAATGAAATAAGATTCATTTTGAAATATTAATTATAATTCATATATTTTAACATCTAAGGAACAGTTAAAATATATCAAAGATTCAGCAAACGTAAAGAAAGACTTGTAATATAAATCAGTCCTAAATTTGAAAGATCATCCCCTAAGCAAGGCCCTGGTGCGAAAAAGAACCCCCTGAATAACTTTTGGTCTAATGATAGGATTTTCACATACTAGGAATTAAGAATCTGATTTAAGAGGACGCCATACCGGGGAAGAAAATTTTCGTCACAAATTCTCTTTCATTATTATTAATTATTATAATAAATTAATTTATTATAATAAATTCATTATTAATTGAAAAAGTAAGCTTAGGCAAGCGTTGTGCAAGTCTTAAAGTTTCAATTGCTGGAGAAAAAAAATACTAAAATGCAAACAAATTATTAGAAAAGAACTTCTCTATTGCGTAATCCTAAGTAATTTCATAATTTATTTTCATTTGTATATTTCAAAATTTTCTTTCCAATACTTGAAGCTTCATGGCTTACTCTTATTAGTTTGTCTGAATTCACTTTTTCTACACTTAAAATAAGTAATGAAGAGAATTTGAGAGGAAAATTTTCTTTCGCTGTATGGCGTCCTCTTAATGGTTCACGGGGGGTGATCGCCAATTTGATTTACTGCACTCGTGACGAAATCAAATACAAAAACTTCTCCGGAATAACAGCATAAAAATGATTCGTTCATCACCTTTGGAAACACAGAACTAGACTCAATAGAACAGAGAATAACGTAATCTGTATTGAATTCTCATTTATGCAATAAGAGTCAAAATAACTGACTTAAAAGAAGTTTAATATCTGGGTTTTTCTTCAAAATAAACCGGATTTGTTGAAAGATCTCTCTGTAGGACCTTTTTTTAATTTTTGAAAGTGTGGTTTAAGGGCTCCAAATATGCTAATTAATTAGTGCAGATGATGTTTTGAGCTTTCTCTGACTTGAATATAGGGAGTAACCGCAATCTGGGAAATAGTTTAGGATCCCTTAATTTTTGAGTAGTATTGCGCTATAGCTCGGGAACAGCTAATTGAAGAACTTTTGCACACAATTATAAAATTCGTTTATCCAAAGATGTAAACATTTACTATTATTTTATTTCATAATATGCTCGAAAAAAATGTTGGGTTTTAGAGTACACAATTCTTTATATTGCAAAATCGGATGAATAGTTCCTGAAAAATTGAATTTCAATAAAGTCAGATATTTAAAATTCAATAACTGTGTGCAAATTTGTTTTTAAAAAAATGACGAGATATGGGGAAGTAGGCAGAAAGTAAAATGAACTTAGGATCACTGTCTTTACCGAGGATCTTCTATATTTCTGGGTCAGAAATCCGTAGAAAAGGAGAAATGTTCAGAGAATTTTTGTGTCTGATTTAGAAACTTAAAATAACCTTTTAGCATATTTGAAATCACCCTCGGAACTATTAAAACTGAATCCTAGAACGTGAAGTTATTCAGGGTGGTCCGTTTCTTTTCGCGCACTGTACCTGTGACCTTTTCATTTATCCAAAATTAATTCCATCCAAAAAAATAATTTAATTTTAAATTCTACAACTTTCTGCGTCATTTTAAAGAATGTAACTTTATTTGACAGGAAACATAATCTTTCTAGTAGTTCCAGAGAAATCGATGCAGTGAACACTCGCTACTACGATATCCATTAAACAATAACTCCCTTTATCGCGATCCTGTTTCATGGTCCCGGCGAACTTGCATTTGAATTAATGTCATTCTCCTCTCAATATACGATATTCTCTAAAGCAGGGGTGTCAAACTCGCGGCCCGAGCTGAGCATTTTTGCGGCCCAGTCAATATATCCGGGGCAAAGTAGAAATAAAATATAAATGTGAATTAGAAAAAAAACTAGTATATAAAATTAGAATATACTTTATTTATAAACTATAGGGGAGAGTGGGGTCAATTGTAACATTTTTTACTTAACTATTTTT
Source organism: Parasteatoda tepidariorum (assembly GCF_043381705.1). Taxonomy (NCBI): domain Eukaryota; kingdom Metazoa; phylum Arthropoda; class Arachnida; order Araneae; family Theridiidae; genus Parasteatoda; species Parasteatoda tepidariorum. Next base: position 91,983,364 of record NC_092210.1, on the reverse strand, counting down.
AACTAACAAAAAATCCAATATATTATTAATATTAATTGACAGACGAGTAAAGTAGACTATCCTCTACTAGAAAATAAAAATAAATACCTTATTTTAAATGTTATTATATTAGTTATTAGCAATTTTTGACAGTCGTGCACTTGTTACAATTGTCCCCACTTACGGGGTCAATTGTAACAGTTCATAAATTCAACTAAAACATAGTTAATTATACATATTATCATAGTTGTGATATATTTTTT
>NC_092210.1:91978040-91982964 GCF_043381705.1 Parasteatoda tepidariorum | reverse complement strand
GAGATTCAGTGCGACTCAAATTTGAAGGCAAAATTCATTGAAGTGGGTGTGCCTGAATTTTACAAATATTTACCGGCAAGGTTTGAAAATACTCGAAAATTCGCATATGAAATTATTTCCATGTTTGGAAGTACTTATCAGTGTGAGCAATTATTTTCTGTTATGAATGGAAATAAATCTCCTGTTCGAAACCGTATTAATAACGCTCACTTTGGATCAATTTTGAAAGTAGTCTCGGCCAATAAAATTTCTCATAGGGAGATATTAGCAGAAAAGAGATGTCAAGTATCAAACAATAATTTAACTTTATATATGTTTATTACAATGTACTATTCAAAATAAAAATATTTATTTCTATGAACATATATTTTTTTTTTGCGGCCCACCTAAAGTAAAGCATTGTTTATTTGGCTCAAGTTAGCTTTTGAGTTTGACACCCCTGCTCTAAAGCAATAAACCCGTGTAAAACGATTTTTTTTTTTGTTAAATTTCAACCTTATTTTCTCCATTTATTATTCGTGTTTTTTGACAAAAGAAGACTCACTGCTGGATTTTCGTGCTTTGGACTCAATGCATACTTCGTGGGTTGAATTGACAGTCAAAAAAATGAATAAACAAACAAAAATATCAGATCAATAAAAATGGTATGTTTACGATCTTATTTTCTGTATTTATTTCAATTGTTTTTAATATTTAACCACCATTAACACTCTGCAAATTAATTTTTGGCATAACATCTAAAGTTAATACATATATAACATTTGATAAAAAAAAATCTCATTGTGTTCCCTAAGTATGTAGGTATAACACTATATTTGATCCTCAAAATATTGTTGCAGCGAGGATTTACTGTATAAGACTTTTTTTTTTTAAATTCCATTGTTATTTTGAGGACATGATATTTTATTTAAATGTTATTTTTTTTATGTCTATTCGAGGCATTTTTTGAGGTCCTCAACACAAAATGTTCTCCCAAAAGTGGGGAACACCGGATGGGTGGTAATAGCATCCTCTATCACACATCAATGAAGGAGCGCATGCGCAATGATACGTGTCGGGAACAAAAGATGTCCTCAGCTCGCCGCCATTGAATCCTCTTGTCTTGCGGGGAAGACAACATTTGCTCGAACACTTCATCTCAATCTCGATGAGGGTAAGTTCTTCTTCAAGAGACTCTAAGTTATACAGAGATGATCTAAGTTTTTCATGCAAATTCTGCGGTCATGGCGCACTAACCTGATTTAAATAGGGAGCAAAACGAAATAATTCCATCAATACATTAGTCTGTTAAATATAATAGAAAATGAATAGTTGTGTTATTTTCTCTTTCAATCTTGATTGTTTCTTACATATATATTTAATAATTAATTTTTTCTTTTAACAATCTTCGTTTTCAATTTTGTTTTAATCATTTATTAAAAATCTTTTTTTTTTTTAAATTTTATTTTCTTGTTTTCTTCTGTTGTCTGTGTTTTCTTTGTAAGTTTATATATATGTGTGCCTATAAATATATTCATATAGATATATTTATAAGAGGCAACAGAGAATAAAAGAAACGAGAAATTTTATGACAAAAATTAAAATTTAATAAATTTATTAAGTAGTTTAACTTAATTACAGAGCTCAGTATTATTGATAAAAAAATAATTCAATCGATTAATTCAATAGAATTCAATCGTAAAATAGTGTTAAAATTTGTGTTTTAGATATTGTAGATGATTTCGATTTAAGACTGCGAAAAGAGAAACTATTGCATGCTTTTACACAAAACAATTTTGCCATATGGTTTAAATGATATTTTCCAACATACACAGATTTGTTCCTCACTATTTAATATTAAAGATAAGGATAAACTGGGCTCAACATTAATAAAACTCTCTTAAAAATCGCAAAAGTAAATTTTCTTTCTAACGAGGAGAAAGATTTTATTTTCGGCCATTAAATGATGACATATATCGACTTCGATTTCTTATCAGCAACATTTTTTTCCTTCTAATTTACACTTTTGAATTCTTTGCTTTGTACTTATAAAAGCTATTTGATGAGTTTATCTTTTTGATAAGTATGAGTTTCATATTTTATTTAAAAATGTATGGAATTGCACTAAAAGAGTTCAACCTGATTATAACTTAATGAATATAATAGCATTTTTCATAGACCTATTTTTAATTATAATAATACTAGCAAAAATTTAGGAAAAATGGATTTATTTGATTATGAATTTTACTGAGTGGAAGAGAAAATATAATATTATAAACATATTATTACTAATAATTTAAATATTATAGAAAATTTAGAACTGAGAGATTAAAATGTAAAATTAATAATGTACAATTAATAATGTACAATTTTCATACAGTCCAAAATGTCCTTAAATTCCTTTTAAGTTTAGAACAATCACTTGTGGATCTAATACTTAACAGAACATGGCACTATTTCCTCTAACTACTTAAATCAAATTGTTAACAATATCATCAAAGAAGGTTTTTCATGAATGATCACTAATATTCAAACGATTTTAGACTTTATTAAGCAAAATAAAATTTATTCTATCGCGATTTTTGCTTCCCAGGATCTTTACAATAGCATTCCCCTTTCTAAACTATAAGATGTTCTTTTGAGACTATGATTATAAAAATATCCTTTTTTTTCTGTGATTATGAAAATACCTTTAATTGCAAATTTGATTATGGGGAAATTCTAATTGATATTTGTCTTTTTAATAATTATCTTTACAATAGAATACATATTTTTATTCAAATTGATGGAATACGACAAGGATCTAATTTTTCATCTCTCCTAGCTAACTTATTTTTACACTGCTAGGAAGAAAAGTTATTCTCTTAATATTGAATTTGTTTTTAGATTTATTGATGATTTAATTATCTTTAATTTTTAAAATTATACTATTTTGTTAAATAATATTTACTCCGAGAAATTCATTTTGCTTCGTCGACGATAATACTAATTTTTATTCTTTGAATATTAAAAGGGATTTACACAATATGATTTTAAATTAAATATAAATAGACTTCTAATTTTTAATCAAATGAATTGAATTAAAAGAATAATGAGGGACGTCATTGTGACACTAAATATTGGTAACACCTATCTTAATACAAAACCTTATCTTAGTTTTAAAAGATACAGCTGAAAAAAATTGACTATTTAATTTGTGGAAATATTGTGATTACAAAACAAAAGCACGTGGCTGAATTATTAGACGCGCAATAGGATTAAACGTAAAATCTTAATTATCAGGTAATACTCTATACAGCTGCATTGTTTTTACGCAGCTAAAACCGGTTTATATTTGTTAATGTTTTTGTATCTAACATTATAATGCAATACGTTAAATATAAATAATAATAGGAAGTATATAAAAAAAAAATTCTGAATGAAAACCCGTTACATGTATGTTTAAATATAAAAGTATTGCACATAAACTCGTGCAAAACATGCCATTATTGAAAAAAATACGGTGCGTCTAATACTTTGGTCTATTTATTATAATGTACTAATATAATACAGTAGGGAACCGATTATCCGGAACGATCGGGACCATCGCTATTCCGGATAACTGATTTTTCCGGTTTTCTGAATTGCTACAAAAAGCCGTCTTTTTCATTGTTAAACCCAACTAAAAAAAAAAATTTTTTTTTTCGAAATAATCTTAAAAAGAAGAAAAAACGATGAAGTAATACACTAATGATTATTTCCAAAATGATGGTAAGGTAAACATCTTTCAAAATAGAAAAAAAAATCCTAAAATCTTATGAGGAAAAAACATTTTTTTTAAAAAATGGAGGGAAAATTTATCGAATTTCGTTCCGGTTTTTTGGTTTTCCGGTTTTTTGGTTTTCCGGTTTTCTGATTTCCGGATAACGGGTTCTGTACTGTACCTAATATAATAAATATTCTATAATATATCGTTTCATGTATCCAATCGTCGAATTCATATTATATGTCGTTTAATTTAACCTATTGATACACTAACGTAAACAAGTACAAACCGGTTTCAGTCACATAAAAACAATATAGCTGTATAGTATCATCTGATAATTAAGATTTTGCATTGAATCTAATAATGCGTCTAATAGTTTGACCACGGACTGAGTATTTCTTCAATTTGTCATAGTTTTGAAACATGCAGATAGATTATTTAAGTTGAAAAGACTGCGAAAACGATGTAAAGTTGAATGTTTAATTTGTGGAAATATTTTTGATTGCGATTACGAAACAAAAGCATGCATATATGCCACGATGGAGACAATGTGTCGATTAAAATGTTGGGCGAATCTTTAAATCATTTCGATGCAGGGAAAAAAACGTGAAGACTAGTTCAAAACGCGAATTACTGAAGGCAATTTGGAAATAATCGTTTCAATTTCGCCCTTTTATTCAAAAATATAGAAAAGTGAAAGTCAAATGGTAATGTGTTTTAATGGAATGTCTAATACGACCCCGTTTTCTTAATTCAATAAATAACTGTAATTTTAATAAATTTTTAATTATGCAACAATTCTTTTTTAAATTTAATTCCTGAGTTCTTTTATTGAAGCAATAAAGTAGTTAACTTTATTACAGTTAAAGAAATACCTCCTTATGCATATTTTAATTTTTCCCTTTTCTAAACTGAAAGGTGTTCTTTTCAGTAATTCCTGCTATTGTAAAAATAACTTTAATTACAAATTTGATTACTGGAAAATAAATTATATATATATATATATATATATTAAATCAAAATAACCCCTGCTATATATATGTTATGACGCCCGGTGGCTGAGCGGTAGCGTTTTGCGCTGTAGTGCCACAGGTCCCTGGTTCGATCCTCGGCCGGGCAAGGTTGACTCAGCCTTTCATCCCTTCAGTGGGTCGATAAATGAGTACCAAGCATGCTTGGGAACTAAACACTGGGGGTTCC
>NC_092210.1:91962436-91977193 GCF_043381705.1 Parasteatoda tepidariorum | reverse complement strand
TATATATATATTCTTAACGAGAACAGTCGGCTTGAAAACTTAATTAATGGTGACTGGGGCACGTTAAATCTGCCCGATCACAATGTCCTCCATGTTCCCATAACAAATAATTCCTCTGGGGGTACTGAATTGGAGATTGATCATTCTCTGGTTCAGTTTAAAATTACGATCTGTGGAAGAATGAATGGATGGGTCCACCCTATAAACGGGTTTAACGTATGGGTGTGGCAGAAGTCAAATTAGTCATACATGGCGCCACATGAAAACAAGAGCATTCGAACCCCACCTGTCTTAATGGCCGGCGACAACAACATAATTTTGATACCAATAACCCCCCACTGTTCTGAAGTAAGTTCCACCATAGAAAGTCAAATGCAAAGCAGAATATGTTCTGGAGAAGCTGGTTGAACACTGCATTTACATACGTCACAGCCCGTTTTACGGGGAAGACACATCACCCATCCATCCGCACATCGTAATTTTAACCTGAACCAGAGGACGATCACTTCAGTACCTCCAGAGGTATTTATTTGTTATGGGTCACAAAGTCCTCCTTGGTTCAGGTAAAAATTACGACCTGCAGATGGATGGGTGATGTATAAATCTGCCCTCTCTGTAAAACGGGCTGTGACGCATGTATGCTGTCTCCAGCTCATTCTCAGGTCAGCTCGTAGTCAATAGCCCATAGTGCAGCTCTAGGGCGACATAAAGGAATGAAAAAAAAAGTAGAGCAGAGATCTTTCTAATTCCCTCAAAATTCACATCATGACATTGGAGTATGAAATAAAACTTTGGAGAAACTATCTTGAAAGGAACTGCTTAAAACTTTTCGGGCGAGCAGGAGCTTTCTTGTGATAATAAAATGAAACATTAAGAACTTGGCTCCGATAGAAATTAAGTATTCTTTATATTAGTGGGAGGCTCTTACAAATTCCCTTAGATTCTACAATTCGAATTCGAACTGCGAATTAATGGTGGTTTTAAAGATAATAATTTTTATTTCTGCTGATTTTATGTATTGACTAGAAAAATTAAGTTTAAAGTACGGAGAACAAAAATCTGTTAAAATTGCCGAACAGTTTTGGTAAAAAAAAAATGCACAAAAAAATAATAATACTGATTATAATTCCGTTTAATGAAACCAAAATCTATGATATTATAACCATTCTTTTGATACTTTTTCTGTTCAGGTGGTAATTTTTTTTTAAATTAGAGTTCTCACTACACCACATTTGGTAAAAAATACAAAAGTTAATTTATAGGAATGAATAATTTTCATACCATGCTTTAAGGTATCATGATAAAATCACCAAATTTAATATTCGATATTTTGTTGCCAATTTTACGAAAATCAGAGGTGAACCGGGAACCATTAAGGAAATAATGAAAATATTTTCTAAAGTCAATCTGTTTCTTTTGTGCCACAAATGGAATTCATGCCTGTTTCAGCAGAAGCGTTCTTTGCCTTCTCTTTGGAATTTTATTTCATATTTAATAACCGTCGTTGAACAGCCGACCTAATTTTCGGATTTACAACTACTAATGTTCAACTACTTAGCCTTGTCATTATGAACCCAATCCAGAAGACAAGAGAACTGCTGGATCAAGTATTGGGAGAAATTTGCCTTCGTCGAGGCTTTTTGGGTGGAACTTCTCCTTATTAGCGTTACATGGAGAGGAAATGCACGTTAGCCTCCAACGGCTTATGCGACGCCAAGGGGGTTCAATCCGTCGACCACTCCGTAGGTTATTTTATGTCATCCCTGTGGTCAGTGCAAGCCGGATACGGAATTCTTATCGAACAGTCATAGCTGGGATTCGAACCCGGTTCACCTCATTGGAAGGCGAACATTCTATTGAGAGGAAGACCGCGAGAGCCTCCCACTGTTAGCCTGGTGGCAAGTGGCCTGGTGTCTTACTTGTTGGCTCTTTTTGTTACATTTTCCGTCTGATCCACTTGGCGTTCTTTAAAAACGTGTATCTTCTGTACAATATGCGACATGAGTGTTAATCTTTTTTTGAAATATTAGTTTCCTGGTTAATAGTCTTCTGTTCCTTCAGCGGGAAGGAAAAATAGGTGTCTTTGCATTTTTAACTAGAAATATTTCTTGAAATAGGCTCCAATATTCCACATTATACTCTTTCTGAGTCGCTCAGGGGTTCGCCTTCCAATGAGGTATATCGGGTTCGAATCCCGGCGATAGATACGAATTTCACATCCGGCTTGCACCGACCACAATGCTGACGGTAAAATATCCTCAGTGGAAGACGGATCATGCCGTCAAGCTATCCGTTGGTAGTTTCCCTCTCCACGTTACTTAAAATGTGGATTACTTCCATCAAAAAGTCTTCCATGAAGACAAATTTCTCTCAATACTTGATCCCTTGTATCTTCTGGATTGAGTTCAAAATTAAAAGGCTGCGGAGTCGCAAACCCAAGAAATTGGGTCGGCTGTTCAGCGACGGTTATAAGACTATGTCTGCTAACTACGAATCGAACTCTCTTTGAAATGTAATGGTTTAAGTGAATAGCACGTTGAAATTGTAAGAAACTTTATGGTCTTACCGGCTGATTCCCATCACTGCCCTATGGGAATGGAAGGTTTGAAAAGTTAAGAAATGCAACGTTTTCACACTTTTAGAGCTAGTTTTTTTCTTTCTTTAAAGTTAAGTATCATTTGCCCAATATTCCTTACACTAAAGTTTTGTTAAGTATTATGTTCTTGTCCTTTATTCCCTACATTCATGTTTTTTAAGTTAAGTGCCACTATTCGGTACAGACCTGCCCGGTATTCTTTACATGGATCCCCCTTACCCTTTTGTACGTCGAAATTATTTTATTTAATAATGATCAAAAAATTAAATAATAAGGTACCACGTTTTATTTTATTACATATTTTAACAGGCCAATATACAAAACATTCAAAATTCTTCGAATGTGTACATATTGGTTTATTCTGATCTCTCATTCAAGAGTTTCTACTCTATTATGTGAATTCACAGCTAAATATATGATATAAATATCAGTACATCGCACTTTATTCTTTTCATCTGAAATTAATTTTCCTGTTTTTTCCCCCCGCACCAATTCTTAGTTTTTTTTTTTTTTTTTTTTTTCAGAGATTGTTTTGCAGAATGCGGTCTTGAAGGATTGTGTAAAATGTTTTATTTTCCTGTTTTTTTTTCTCTCCAGAGATTGTTTTGCACAGTGCGGTCTTCAATGATCTTGTATAAAATGTATTGAATAAAGATTGGGGTACTTCAGTCACTCATCACAAGTGCGCCATTAGATTTCCACTCATTCTGATCGGTATAGCATTTCCTCAATGCCTGCTTCTGATGTTTTGCTTAAAAATTCAGCTACTTTATAAATCTAATATTAATAAATTTTAATAAATCTAATCCATTTAAATTTTGCAGGCTAGATAGCAGAAAGTTTCTGATAACTTAGATATTTCAATCATTATTTAAAATTTAAAAAAAAAAAAAACTTTGGAAACTTGAAAACTTTCTTCTATACTCTTCCCCTCTTTTAGGAAAGGGGGAATCGAATTTTTTCTAAACAGGCAAGTGAGATGATGAATATTTTAGAACATTTTTTTAACTTTAAAAATTATATATTTTTAAATTAATTTTTTTTGTCTTGTTTTAAAAATGAAAATCGTCATTCTTGTCTGAGTATTTAGAGTTCTTAAAAAAATAAAATAACGAACCGCCATCCGGAAGACTATACTTTTTTGGTAAATTGAATGGCCAGACTTAAATGAATTAATGAATCATCATTTAACCCTCTCCTCTCAGTTAAGAAAACGCGCAAGGAAGAAAAAAATTTAAATGCAAATACTGTGCTTATTAAAATCACGTTCGTTCTTTTAATTTTATACATCAACTGATTTTAGAAAACCTGTACTCTGTTCATTCGTCAAAACGAAAAAGTTTTTAAGAATGTACCTTCTTAACACTATTTTGGATTTCACAAAACGGTGACAGTGATGTTATGAAAGTGTAGTGATTGGATAAAATATCGATTCCGTTCTTTACAGATATGATTTCAAAAAATTGTTGATTTTTTTTCTTGACGGAACGAAACATATGATGGTATAATTTGTGGACAACATCGTTTTTCACATCAGTATGTTCACTACCTAGTTAGGGTAAAAAAAATAAAAAAAATTCCTGGTATTTTACTCAACATAGAATTATAAGTAATCTGCTTATTTTAGCTCGCATGTTTGAGAGAGAGGTATGAGCAATATGCTAAAACACTAAAATAATTTTATTTTAAATTTTTTTAAAAAAAGAAGTAAAATAAAAAGTAATAAAAAATTTACTATTTGAAAAATTTTAAATTCTGAGTTCGGAGAAATAAAAAAAAAAATTTCGGTGAAAAGTTTCAGAGGTCAGCTGATATAACCGCACAAAGAAAACTCAAAATATTTCCAAAGCATATTCCACTCAAAATTTAATGCAATAAATTTGAATTTTATCCTAAAATTAAATTGCTGAAACAAATTACAGAACCAATTAAATTTTAAAAAAACATGTATAACTTGTCTATGGTAAGAACTCCCCTGTCTGAGACCGTCTGCTGTAATGGAAACAAGAATATAGCGCATTTCTAATACTAACACAATAGACCGAAGAAAAATATTACCTTTCTCTCGCCAACCCGAGCTTAAACAGTAACCCCACACCCCTACTTGAAATAGTTATACCTCGTTACCATAGTCACCGCCACGGGCCCAGACGAATGACTTGGGGAGTTCTTACTTCAGACAAACTATAAATTGTTGCGATTTTCTTACTTAAACATGGCAGGAAGTTTGTGAATTGCTTATTTTTGCTGATAAGGGAGGAAACACAAAATTACAACAAATACACTTACGTGCTATTGGAACAGCCTCTTAAGTCCATCGTAAAGAAAGAAATTGAATGAATGTACTTAGAACTGAGCTTGTCACAATAGAGAAGTAATAAATATTTTTATTTTCAGGAAAGAAAAGGTGTTTTGCTAAGAAGAAGATCTCATTAGAAGAAGAATCGAGAAGTAAGTAAACTCTTCATTCTTTTGCCCTCTCACAATGTTCAACACTCAAAACTAACTGATGCAAGAAGCCATTCCTTTTTTAGTATTTATTCTTTAATCTCCCGAAACAATTCCAATCCGAATCTGGTAATGTGGGACAGATTCTTCGCTGAGTGTGGCAGGAGAGACTCGTTACAAAAAAATAACCTCAGACTTTCCTCTACACTTGACACTAAAATTAGCTTTTAAAGAAGCACCACCCTGCAAAAAATGACCAATAGAAATCAATAAAAAAAATGTATTGATCTGTACGGGGAAATGGAACACTGATATCAGTGGAGTAGATCAGTACAATGGACTGGTCATGATATATTGATATCAGTAGAGTAGGTCAATACACTGTATTGGTCTAAATCAGTAGAATGGACTGATATCAGTAGAATGAACTGGTCTGTACGGGGAAAAGGAACATTGATATCAGTAGAATGGACTGGTCTGTACGGGGAAATGGAACACTGATATCAGTAGAATGGACTGGTCTCTACGGGGAAATGGAACACTGATTTCAGTAGAATGGACTGGTCTGTACGGGGAAATGGAACACTGATATCAGTAGAATGGACTGGTCTCTACGGGGAAATGGAACATTGATATCAGTCGAATTTACTGGTCTGTACAAGGAAATGAGACATCATGGTCCCATCAGAAAAATAGACTGGTCTAAGTTAGGGAAAACAATATTAATGAAAGCATATTAGATAGGTTTAAACAGGAAAATGCAACATTGTTTATCTTTTTTAATATGCAAGATTTAGCTGAATTGATCACCTGCTTTGTAAGCATTATAGTCAATATAGTAACAAAAGCATATAGCATATAGTAACAAAAATAAATAATTTTTTTTAAAATATTTTGTAACGGTCGTTGAACAGCCGAACCAATTTTTTACGGTTTACGACTACTAATGTTCGGCTCTATCCCCAGATAGCAAAATAAGGTTTATTTTCACTCAGCAAAAACCTTTTAATGTAAACCTAAAAAGGTTTGTTATGCGGTTTACGTGTAAACCTTCTAACCTTAAAACGAGATCTGTGACCATCTGCTCTATTCTAGTCACATTACCCTAATCCGTAACCTTGGAAAACAACCTTCTATATAAAACCCTTACATCGATGTTGACTTAGGGTTTTCAAGGGTGAAAAAAACCCTTTCATAGAGCTATTCTCAAGGTGAAAATAATCTTAAATCTAGGTCATTATAAGGTTTCTTTTCGCAACGTCTTGTAGACTCAGCTAAAATCCACCTTGTCTAGAGATTTTAATGCACAGTTTAATTTCATCCTATCGCTAGTGTGACGTCAGCTGAAACGTCACGATGTACCCAATCCAGAAGACAAGGGAACTCCTAGATAACGTATTGCGAAATATAGGTGATCCCCCTGAGCCACTGCAAATCATTCTGAAGTTATTTAACCTTTCACACGCCAGCGGAAGGTAAATGTTTTCTTTCCCGGATAATGAAAAACTATTTTATTGTAAAAACGATCTGAAGTTTAATTCAGTTACAAGTTAAGATTTTAATGCGGGATCATTTTAAATTTTACAGACACAAGTATGCACTTGTAGGTTTTAAGTTAAATACAGGACAGATATAGAGTCTAATAAAAGAACCCAAATTATATGAATTAAGGCTTCTTGTTTTTTTTTTTACAGTGAGCAACAAAAGCAGAAGTATCTGTCCGATGGTGAGGGAAAACGGTTGAAGGGAAGGAAAAAAACAAGATGGCGAAGGCTCGCTCAGCAAGGAACAGCAACAGGATGGCAGCTTTAAAAAGGGCGAGCGAAAGGCGAGCCAAATCCTGCTTTCTGGTGGTCATCTTCTTCGCTGTCTTTGCCTGCATGCTAGTCACAGAAGTGTTCTACGTTGAAGACGAACGCTGGAGAGAAGAAAAGTTCTTGTCCATGTTCAATTTCGGAGACGATATGATGGATTCAGCGCCGCCACCTTCCAACAGCAGAGTTGCCAGAGAGCTGAAATACGAGGAGAACGATACAGTGACAGTCGAACATGAAGACTTCTGGCAAAGTGTTTCCAATGCGAAAGATAAGTTTTTCGTTTACTCTGCCTACTACGATGACAGGCGAACAAAGTGGGTGAGGGTGATAGCCGCGGCCAGAACTCGTCTGGCGGACAAAGTGTTCTGCAGATTCAGCTTCAGCAAAGGAGATTCCTTAACTGTGGTGGGTATTAACAGACTCATCAGAGAGAACTGGAATCTCAAGTACAGTGCTTATTTCATCCTCTGTCCCTTAAAACAACCCCTCATACCGACCCACGTGTCTATCATCAAACAAAGTGAGACACTACTCACGGTTGGAAACAAGCTGCTCGTGAGGAATAACAAAAAACTTTACAAAAAGCCGGAAGGGGTGGCTGTGTGCATCAAACCGCTCCACTACGAATACAACAAAGTGAAGAACTTGATTGAATTCATAGAGCTCAACAGGATAATGGGCGTGAACCATTTTGTGTTGTACAATCACACAGTAGGCCCGGATGTGGAGTGTATATTGAAGAAGTATGTTACGGAAGGCGTGGTCACCGTTCTGCCATGGCAGCTGGACATTGTGTCTCAGAAAGAGATACGAACCGAGGGTCTCTTTGCGGCCCTTAATGACTGCTTGTACCGGACGATGTATCGATTCCGCTACGTCCTCATGATAGACTTGGACGAATACGTCATCCCACACAAAAACAATTCCCTCAAAGTCATGTTGGAGTACTTGCTAAGAAAGAATCCCGACAGGACAGGGGCTTTCTCCTTCCAAAACGCTTTCTTCTATCTTCAGTGGCCAGATGATTCATCTGCAGTGAGCCTACCCTACAAGCTGCTCACTTTGCAGAAGACTACCAGGAAGTCCAAGTTCCACGCCCACAAGCAGCGTTCCAAGTGCGTCATTTTACCAGAGAGGGTGGTTGAAATGGGGAACCACTTTGTGTGGGAGTTCATCACGGGGAAGACGATGATGAATATACCACCAGACGTGGGATTTTTGCACCACTACCGGGTGTGTGAATTTGGTGGTAACGACTGCATTAATACCACCCACGTGACTGATCGTCGCTCATACGCCTGGAAAGATGCGATGGTGGACATGATATCTCTACGCCTCAGACTATTGCAACCAGTATGCCAAAATATTTCCCCATTTCTCCTTGAATGAATAGCTAATGTGTCGTAGGGTTTATTTTCTAACTTAGGGATCGTTCATACTGCAAGTGATTCACGCACTTGCGGCCACCCTCCAGAGGTAACGAATCTTAGCAATGGTTTAACCAACCAAGTGCTCGTGTGAAATATTCTCAGAGGTAATGTGACCAGATTTCTGAACCATGATTTGAAGACAAATCGCTTGGGGATTCCTCAAAAAGTTTTACCACTCGAGGATACCCATATATTCATAGAAAATAATAATTTAGATGTGCAACAGAGCTCTCACTTTTTTTAAAAAAAATAATAACAATAACTAATATCAGTTGCAGAGCCATCTTCATCAAGCTTGATGTCATTATTAAGTAGTTTTGATCTATCTTTAGATGTTCTACATTTGTTCATCACTTGTAAAATGAAGGAGTTTATGATTATTAGTTTATTTTTTGCTGGAATTATTTTACAAACGAATACGAAGTTTTCATAAGTTAATTTTAGCATGGTACTTTTCTGCTTTCTGTAGTAAGATAAAATTATTTTGTTTAATAAAAGATGCGCATTTCCGAATTTTGTCATTTGATATTTCACTGCAAATTAAAAACGATGGGGTGGTTTCAGAAGATTTGAGGACGTATATAAAGGTTTGAGAACAATTACTATTCAGTAAGAGATATAAAGTTCGAGGATTGTTCCGAAGATTCAGTGACGCCTGATCTCCTAAATCAGTTGTAGATGAATCGTGGCTTAAAATGCCTCAGCTGACCCGATAGGGACCGTTCTCACTGTTTGCGATTTTTTCGCGTACGAATGAGAATGTGATTGGCGAGTTTTTTCGCGGATAAGATTCTCTAACGGAAATTTGATATAAACTAAAAAGAAAAAAAGGGTGGACACTGTTGAGTTCTTGACTAAGCTCTTAATGTTTTCAAGTTTCACCCGATGAGGATATCAATAGTATTTACGTTGAACTAGAACTGCGCGATGGGCTGTTGGCAATAGTCTCAGGACATGCCATCACAAATTTGATCCTCTGTAGAGAGGATGGCTCTTAAGTAGCATGACGGTCTGCGTACGAAGTCGATCACTTTACAGTAGAACAGTTCAATTAATACCGATACCATGCACCCTAGTTCCCGACGCAGACTGATCAAAGCGGTCACCCTACCGCTTGCTGACCGCAGCTCATGATGCTCAATTTCGATGTCTTACTGGAAACTATGTCTTTAGTGGGACCCACTTCCAAGCGAAAAATAAAACGTAATTGGCAGGTTTTGCCGGAGAATATATTTCCCCAATCAGGTTCTTATTCTTACTGGACAGCAATCTGATGTGCGTGAATCACATGCAGTGAGAATGACCTTTAAAATTTTTTTATAGTAAAGCAACATTCCTGACGTCAACAATCAACGAAGTTTAACCCTTTAAATGAGAAAAGAATTTTTTGTGTGCTACATCATAAGATTTTTATTGTGATTTAAGTTGGGTATTCATTACTTAATTGTAACATATTGTATTTTAAATACTAAACGAATTGTTAAAATAGAAAAAAAGTATTTATAGAAAAAAGCTCATGTTTCATTATTTAATTCTTTCTTTCTTTATTTTTATGCTATTAGAAGTCATTTATATATTACGCAATTGGGGGAAGAACTATTTTTGTCTGACAAAAAAAGTTGATGAGCCTTATGAATTACATTAAGGTATCTGACTACTAGTGACAACTTTTTTTTTTAAATATTGCTTGAAATTAACTTTTAAACTCATTTTTTGTTTGAGTTTAAGTGGAAACTTATAAAATTGGTTCAAAACTTTTCTGGGTATATATATTTTTTGAAAAAATTGGTAATTTTATGCATTAATAAGGCGTTTTTTGTAGATTACGGAAAAAGCTGTAAAACTTATTCTAATGCATAAAATAAAAAACCCTTCTACTATTATATTCAAAAGACATTTATCTGTGTTATGAACTATTATCTTTGCAATATTTCTATTTATTTGTATGTTATGAGCCAAAATGCTACAAAAGTACAAATTTTTCGAAAAAGTTACATTTATCACAGAAAAAAACAATCATAAAAAATGTAAATAAACAAAATTTTTTAATCCTTAGTTCCAAACATGTGTTATATATTCTTAAACACTGGTACGAAATTTTAGAGAATTATCTTAAAAACTTTTTTAGTTATCATCTTTGCGGTGGCATCAAAAACGAAAAAATCTGATTTTGAGAAAATTGCATTTAAAGAATTAAAACTAAAATTTCAAAAAATTATACTGCCAAAATCATCTAAAGCTAATTTATATTGGAAGAATAAACTTTTGTTTAGTACATATCAATAATAATTAACTTTTCAAATTACTGTAATTTTAATTTTGGAGCCATATAGTAATGGCAATCAAACAATTTTTAACGTTAAAATTTCTAATTACTGAAATATATGCATTTAACATTTTAAAATAATATACTAGATTAAATGTGTTACATTAAATGATATAATTTTTTGCAAATATGGTTTTCCTTTTAATGTTTTGTATCTTTTGAAATATATAAGTCGAATTACATAATATAAACAGCATATACAGTGGTGGCCAAAAGTGTGGACACTTTTTGAAAGTTTCATGTTTTTCAACTTTGAGTGCTTGTAGAATATATTAATTTTCACTTAAATACAAACGTTTATATACCACATTGAAGGTAATTTAATGTAGAATTTAATAATAAATACAGTATTACAATATCTGTATTACAAAAAAAAGTTATGCAATTAATAGTAAGATCTATCTTAGATTTGCATTTTTTTAAAGTGATACTTACACAATCAATACTTAGTAGGATAACCCTTAATTTTTAAGACAGCTTCAGAGCGTCTTTTCATCAAGTGAACGAGTGTTTGGAGTTCATCTTTCGTAATCACATGGTGCCAAGAATCAATTATAGCTTCACTTAGTTGTCTTTTATTGGATGGACGTTTTTTTCGTACAAGAATTTTCAAACGTCGCCACAAATTTTCAATTGGATTGAGATCAGGGCTGTTTCCTGGCCATGGTAATATATCTATGCCTTTATTTTGAAACCATGCTTTGCATACTTTTGCTGTGTGGCATGGAGCTGAATCCTGCTGAAAAATAAATGGTGCGTTGTTGGGGAAGAGATCCCTGATGGAAGGTATCAATTTTGGTTTCAGGACAGTTTCGATGTATTTTTTGGCATTCAGGATGCCAAATCAGGCCGAAAAAAATGCACAAGTGCTACTACCGATAGAAAAATTAAATGGCTATGCCTTCAAGATAGAAAAATGTCATCAGATGCCATTAGATGTGAAATGAATGCAGCTGGTATTGCAGTAAGTTCAAGAACAATAAGAAGAAGGTTATCAGGATTTGGACTACAAGCTAGAATTCCAAGGAAAAAACCATATTTAAATCAAAAGCAACGCGAAAAACGAGTTAAGTCGGCAAAAGAACACATTAAATGGTCAGAAAATCAATGGAAGCAAGTAATCTGGAGTGATGAGAGTAAAATATCGCTCTTTGGAAGTGATGGTAGAAAATACGTGAGACGTAGAGTAGGTGAAGCGCTTCATCCTGATTGCATTGAAGCAACTACTAAAAATCCAACAAATGTCATGATTTGGGCATGTATATCTGCAGATGGTGTGGGCCGAATTCAAGTGATTGATGGCATCCTGAATGCCAAAAAATACATCGAAACTGCCCTGAAACCAAAATTGATACCTTCCATCAGGGATCTCTTCTCCAACAACGCACCATTTATTTTTCAGCAGGATTCAGCTCCATGCCACACAGCAAAAGTATGCAAAGCATGGTTTCAAAATAAAGGCATAGATATATTACCATGGCCAGGAAACAGCCCTGATCTCAATCCAATTGAAAATTTGTGGCGACGTTTGAAAATTCTTGTACGAAAAAAACGTCCATCCAATAAAAGACAACTAAGTGAAGCTATAATTGATTCTTGGCACCATGTGATTACGAAAGATGAACTCCAAACACTCGTTCACTCGATGAAAAGACGCTGTGAAGCTGTCTTAAAAATTAAGGGTTATCCTACTAAGTATTGATTGTGTAAGTATCACTTTAAAAAAATGCAAATCTAAGATAGATCTTACTATTAGTTGCATAACTTTTTTTGTAATACAGATATTGTAATACTGTATTTATTATTAAATTCTACATTAAATTACCTTCAATTTGATATATAAACGCTTGTATTTAAGTGAAAATTAATATATTCTACAAGCACACAAAGTTGAAAAACATGAAACTTTCAAAAAGTGTCCACACTTTTGGCCACCACTGTATATAGCGTAATATAGACTGCAAAGACTTACGAAAAATATTTAAAATACAATCTATAGTAAATAAAAGTATAATTCATATAAATTATTCATCACATATGCTGGTTTAAAATCCACCATATGAATACGTTAAACCTTCTTCTTTTTCATATTTAGTACATTTAGTTTTTCGTACTGCTTTTCTTTTTTTTTCGAGCTAACTTCGTCAATGGTAAAGAATGTCTTATAGAGCTCGAAATAAAAAATTTTTTTATTTCGAGTTAGCAAATTTATCAAAGTTAATTATTTCTTTTGAAATAATTTCATGGAAGGAAAAATTGACATTTTTAAACACAGACAGTAAACCACTATTCCCTGAATTGAAGAGAATTACAGCTAGATAAGTACCTAAACGAAATGTTTCAAGTATCTTTAGGCAAAATGTTCCACAAAATTGTAACAAAACTTTCGTTACAATTTTGTGTCTTACCATGGAGACACTTTTGTAGTAGAGCTGTACTACACAGTTTTAAATATGTCGGTTTGATTAAATTAACAATTTTATTTGATAATCCATTTTCTTTGAGCGATTTTCCTATTGCTTTTGCTCTTTGAAAACGACACCAACTTTCAATACCTTCGGGGCATTGGCCATGATAATGATTATCCTTGCCAGACACACTATGATAAAATGCAGCTATTACACCACTTATCATGTTTTGTAGATTACCTGCATTACTTCTTACCGCAATACCGTAATAATTTTGGATTTTGTCTATCAATTTATCAGTTAATTTACCTTTGCCTCCTATACCTTTCACCTTTTTCTTCAATTTACGCAAACTTCCACCTACACGTTTTTGGACATGTCCAATACATTCTAGTTTCATTACTGAATTATCACCCTAAAAGTTTTTTACGCTGTCATACCCTTTCGAGTCTCCGTCACCGTAATATTCACTATATTGCACATTTTTTGCATTTGACCGTTCAAAGATGCGATAAACACCAACAACTTCCATATTACCAGCTGAACCTTTATAGTTTGCACAGATATGCTCTGATGACTTGTCACCTTTTGAGCATATACGGCAGTACTGTGACACGACTTCAACATCTAAAATTTTACCAGTGTCGATGGAAATAGCACTAACACATCCATTTAATGATGAGTATCCTGTGCGTTGCCATGTCCCATCGACAGATATTCCACATTTAGCAACATCTCGTGAACTTCATCTAAAGCAGATTTCATGTTAACTTCTGCACAGTGTTCAACAATTTTCAACAGTTTTTCTTCTTGCTTTCGAAAAGCACCTTTTCCTAGAAAGGGTAAACAGAGGAAAGCACATAACTTTCTTCCAGCTGAAAATCCTTTCCCGATTAAACGTAGCCATAAAACAATTGATGAATTAATACAGCAAGAATTTTTTTGTTTCTCTGTTGTTGAAAATGCTTTCAAAAAAGGACATTGCTGGCATTTAATGGTCATATTTGAGCATAACCCTGTGATAGAGTCTTCTACCAGTTCTAATCCAAGAGAGAAACAGTCAGGGGAACATACCATGGAAAATATAGCAATTAAATTTGCCAAACTGACAATTCTATTACCTTCTAAAGATTCACGTTTATCTTTAAAAGAATTTTTTACTTCTTCATAGCCAGATCTTAACTTTTTGGCACTGGCAGAATCAACTTTAGCATCGGCCGATGTGCTATCAATCTCATTACTACTAGCACCAGAAGTAAAGCGATTTCCGTGAAATTTTCGCTTCTTAGAGGAGTTTTTACAGTAGGCAAACTATAGGTTAGGGAAAATTATTTTTTGGGATTTCTTAAGTAATTTTTATTCTTTTACAGTGGAAGGAGAAGCATGCAATCCAAGCGATTTACCCGGAGGACTACCGAACGAACACGGCATGACAAATAGTGATCCTGAATGTGGATTGAATTTGTTCTGCGAACGTAAATCCAAAACATGCACCAGAATATTCTAATGGAATTCTTTTATTCTTATCTACACCTTTTAGACAAATTTTTTAATGTGACGGAACAAATTTTTTCTCATTCAAAAATAAATAAAAAATTTAAAGATGTCACAGATTTTTTTGGAAATTGGAATTATACATTTTATATAAGAATTTGAAATGGGCAACTCAATGAAGTTTGATTATTTAGTGCTCGTAAGCTCCTCTCCCCCCCCCCCAAAAAAAAAATTAGGA
>NC_092210.1:91946132-91957614 GCF_043381705.1 Parasteatoda tepidariorum | reverse complement strand
AAAAAAAATATCTATATTATGAATTTTTTAAACGATTATTAAAAATAGCTAACTTACTGATTGGGACCAACTTCTTTAACATCTTTCTTTTTCTAGTTGCAGGGAAGCAAGATTTTCAACGAAAGAGCCAAACAAACATAATTTTTTTTATTGCTTTCATTGTAAATATTGTAAACAAAATAAATAAATTATTTTTTGTATGGCATCTTTCTCCTTTTATTTCTTTTTTTCTAAACGAAGTTTTAACGAGTAATAAAATCCAGTTGTTACAATTTGCATCATGGCAAAATAAAGATCATCTTTAGTCCTACAGTTAAAAACTTTGATATTTGTTTCGATTTGTAACTTAGTTGGTAATTTTGCAGTATAAATTTATGCACTTTTTTCGCAAAATGAAAGTTATTTTTCAAAGGCTTCGTCATCATATGAAATTATGCTTTTTTTATCAAATAATATGCTATTTTTATAACTGCCGTGAGTTTGTAACAGTTACTAATGACTGTCAGGACAAGTTTACAACGTTCTAAATCAAAATTCTAAACTTCCTAAGGCTTTAGCAAAACGTCAATTCAGAGAAAAGCTGCAGTTTTGACAAAAGTTGTTGTTGTTAATTTACGTCGCACTAGAGCTGCATAATGGGCTATTGGCGACGATCTGGGAAACATCCCGGAGAATGATCCGAAGACATACCATCACAATTTTGATCCTCTGCGGAGGGAATGGCACCCCCGTTTCGGTAGCCCGACGACCTGCGCGCGATGTCAAGCACTTTACGGTAGCACAGTTTAACGAGGACCAATACCGCACACCCTCGGTCCCTACGCAGACTGATCCAAGTGGTCATCCACCCGCACACTGACAGTAGTCAGTGATGCTAGACTTCGGTGATCTACTGGGAACCGTGTCTTAACGATCAGTCCACTGTGGGACTTTAATATGTAAGAACTTCCTCTAATGCTGCATTATCTGGGGCTCATAAAAATTTGAAAAAACTGTGAATAAGGCAGTGATTTTGATACTTTTCATCAATTGTCTATCAAATTGGCGATTTTTAAGTAAGTTTAATAATTTTCTAAATATTTAAACTATTCGCTCGTTCTAAAGCCCAGATAATTCTTCACAGCATGATGATATCTATATTATATCCGTTTGAACAGCCGACCCAATATTGGCTTTACGATTACTAATGTTCAACTCCGTAGCCTTGTAATTTTGAACCAATACAGAAGACAAGGAAACTCCTTGATCAGTACCCCGAGAGGTTTTGATTTGTCGTGGGAACATGGAGGACTTAGCGACTCGACAGATTTAACGTGCATCAGTCACCATTTACTACTCGGGGAGTCTTTGGCCGGCTTGGGATCGAACCCACGAATTCTCGGACATGAGCCCAGTGCCCTTACCAACCAGGCAATCCCGGCCCTAAGATGATATATATATATATAGTTTAAAATCATCTGATGCCAGGGGCGATGCACTGTTTGAACTTATTATTTCTAATAATCTAAAAATATTAAACACCCAAAACGCTCCACCAACTTTTGTTACTACTCGATCTTCCTCCTTTCCAGACTTTACGCTAACAAATAGTCAGGAGCTCCTCAACTATTCGAAGTTTTAGACACAGAAACAGACTCTGATCATAAATACATCAAAATCCAACTAAACAATTCTTTCTCATCCTTTATTAGATTTAAAACAAAATACGGTAATCATAAGAAATTTAAGAAAAACTTTTCAAATTTTCATAATGAATTAAATGGTAATTTAGACCACATAGACACCCCATTACAACTAAACGATTTCACAGAAGATTTAATCGATAAAATTTTAAATCCTTGTAAACTTTCGTATAAAACAAAAGCATTTAACAAGCAATCAAATCCCACTTGGTGGAATAGTAAATTGTTGATACTCCAAAAAGAACTGCTGGCGACTAGGAAAAGATACCAACGCTCAAAAATAGAAGACGAAATTACCAATAATCATCTATGAGCTTAAAAGAGCCCATTTTAAAAAAGAAATTCTCAAGGCTAAATATAATAGTTGGAAATTTTTATGTGAAAACAACAACAATATATTTCGAAAGCACTATAAAACGTCTTTTAAGACAAATCCTCATCCCTCTATATTTACAGATATATTTAACACCAACTCACCTTTAGAAGAAGCGTCACATATTTTAGAGAATCTTTTCCCAGACAATAACATAATCCCAATCGATAATTTCCATTACCCAAATTCTAATCATGACCCACCTTTTACATACAATGAATTAGATAATTTAATAAAAACTCTAAATAATAATAAAGCCCCTGGCATCGACGGTGTTGATAACTAGTCAAAAAACTTTTTCTATTTTTTGGTAATCTAATTCTAAAATTTTCTCGCTATTTCTGAAAACTAATAAAAATCCGAAACTATTATCATCATACAGACCAATTACACTACTCCCTTGTCTAGGCAAATTTCTAGAAAAACTTATTACCAAGAGAATAAACTATTATATAGAAAAATATGAAATTTTATCAGACAAACAATTCGGTTTTCGCTTCGGCAAATCTATAAATCATGCACTTCAAAATTTTCTAGATAATCTGAAACATCTCAAAAACAACTTAAAACATGTCGCAGCCACTTCCCCTGATATTAAAAGCGCTTTTGATAATATACAGTATAATTTAATTTATAAAGAAATTTCAACTTCAAATCTCCCTAAAAATTTATGTCACATGGTAGAAGATATCAACATAAATAGAATTGCTATTCTATCAACAAATCAAAGATTCAAAACAAAACATATACTCAAAGGTTGCCCACAGGGTTCTTGCATAGGTCCGACAGCATGGAATTTTTTAATCAATAGCTTGCTCAATACAGACATGAACAATCAAATTATACAAGCATTTGCCGACGATATTATTCTATTAACGCTTGGAAATTCAAGAAGAGATTTAGAAATTAATACTAACAACACACTCAATATTATTCAAAATTGGCTAATAAATAATAATCTTAATTTATCAATAGACAAATCTGTTTTCATCCATTTCTCCAACTCAAGCAGGGGTCTGATCTTCAAAATAAACAACCAGAAAATCTCACAAAAGAACCATTTCAGATATTTGGGAGTGATATTAGATGGGAGCCATAACTGGGGTCCACATGTTAAAGTCCTGAAAGTTGTTGTTGTAGTTCATTTACGTCGCACTTGAGCTGCACAATGGGTTATTGGCGACAGTCTGGGAAGCATCCCTGAGGATGATCCGAAGACATGCCATCACAATTTTGATCCTCTGCAGAGGGGATGGCACCCCCGCTTCGGTAACCCAACGACCTGCACGCGAAGTCGAGCACATTACGGTAGCACAGTTTAACGAGGACCCATACCGCACACCCTCGGTCCCTACGCAGGCTGATCCAAGTGGGTAACCCACCCGCACACTGACAGCAGCCAGTGATGCTTGACTTCGGTGATCTGCTGGGAACAGTGTCTTAACGATCAGTCCACTGCGGGACTAAAGTCCTGAAAGAGAAATCAAACCAACTACTCACTTCTCTTTTTAAAATAAATACAAAATCTTGGGTCATAAGCCAGAGAGCTCGTAAACTCATATATATAGCATTATACATAGCATAACTTTTTCTGCTGAAGCACAAGTTTATTAACTTTCTGCCACTCTTTCAATTGAAACGAGTAAATATCGACACGAAATTCACAAATTTACAGGTTCGAGAGAGGGCCTCCCTGATTGAGTGGTCCCACCATTTCGGTTAGCTCGGACGTGGCGGGTTCGAATTCCGTCATAAACCTGGATGATATCCGTTTGATATCAATCCTGTATCTTTATGATATCTTTTTGTCCCACAGTGGACTGATCGTTAAGACACGGTTCCCAGCAGATCACCGAAGTCAAGCATCACTGGCAGTGTGCGGGAGGGTGACCACTTGGATCAGTCTGCGTAGGGACCGAGGGTGTGCGGTATGGGTCCTCGTTAAACTGTTCTACCGTAAAGTGCTCGACTTCGAGAGTAGGTCATCGGGCTACCGAAGCGGACGTGTCATCCCCTCTGCAGAGGATCAAAGTTGTGATGGCATGTCTTCGGATCATCCTCGGGGATGTTTCCCAGACCGTCGCCAATAGCCCATTGTGTTGCTCTAGTGTGACGTAAATGAACTACAACTTATGATATCTTTCTCTTACTTGCACTATCTGTTCTTCAAGTTGACATGCTTTTATAAGTCGTACTTTGTGATGAGCATACAAGCCTGGATATGCATTCAAATAAATAAATAAATACAGACCTATGTGCTTAATTCAAAAGACAGAACAGGGCACAACAAGTTACTAATTAAAATCGTATAGTAAGAATGAAAGATACATTCTGGATTAAAGTGGGAACCCAACCCACGACCTTTACGCTTTAGAATGTTTAGCGGATTGACAATACTCAGTGGCCATGAAGACCTCAACTATTTGTTCATAGTACATGCATATTATTTATGTGGTTTAATGGATTTACATACATTTGCAGGCATGTGTGCTCAATTTAGACTTATAAACCTTTGTCAAATAGAAGGACAGCAAGAAGATACATCCAGTGTAACACCGGGATTCGAACCCACTACCTCCACGCTCTGCACAGCTTTTGGCGAGTGATACCGCTCTTTAAGGGAGGCCCCGGTTCATACATAATCAGGGTTATGAGCTCATATATACAAAGAAATGCCGTATAAATTCTGGTAAAGTGGAAAATGAGATATCACAAAATAAGGAAGTTCAGTCCAAAAATACAACCAGGTTACGGCTGGATTCGAACCCACCATCGCTATCCTTCACAACGTTTGGTGGAAGGAAAATACCATTAGGACAAAGAGACTCTATCCAGATGAAATTTCACTTATTAAGCAAAAACCAGCAACCGGAAGTAATTTCACGCAAAGTTTTTTTAAACCTATATAAGAGTGCGATATTTAATTTTTCGTCGACTGCGAGTCGATTTTTTTATCAGTTGTCCAGTTCCATTACAACGAACGAGTCTAATTTTCGGTGTTGCAAACAAAAGTAAATAATCTGTCTATGATTTGAAGTTTGCTCAAATTTACAGGTTTACCTGCAATTGTGAAGTTTGATTCGATCAGGTAAGTTTACTTTCTTTATTTTAATGTATGAATAATTTTGCTTAGTAATTTTCAAATTAACGGAGTAATTTTCAAAGTAACATACGGAGCAACGAAATTCAATGGTTTTATTTTTTTTTCTCAAGTCTCTTAAAATTTACAATATTTCTACCACTCTTGTTAGTTTTAATTTTGTTTATGAGAAAGTAGGTAATGTCCTTGTTTACTAGTCTACTTCGCATTTAGGGTTTTAACACTATTTCTACAAAGCCTTCAAGACTCATTTCAAATTTTTATCTTCAAGTTAATTTTAAAGTTTAATTATTTATCAAACTGTACTACTTTGCGTACAATTAAGTTTGCAGGCTCCTAGCCAATCCTGGATATTAAAATGTGAGTATGGTATACAAATTTTTACCACTCTGTGTATTTTGATACCTTAATGGATTTTAAAAGTGTATAGTTTGAAATTATTTTTGAATATAAATGAACAGGTTTGCGAATTAGTATTGATTATAAACACAAAACAGAATCTAGGGTTTATTCTCTATGGAAAAAAAAACACACAGAAATTATTACACAACTTTAAAAGCCTCTTAAAACCCAGTTCCACTATATTGAAAAACTTTAGGAACAGTTTTATTGCCGAAAATTTTAGGATTTTGATTTCTTTGTATGTCTGTACAAAACATTTATTTATGTAAACTTATTTTTGTATTTACTTTCGTTGGTTGGAAATCTTAATTATAATAAAGACTTTAAGAAAATTAAATTTAAATAAATTTACCTTTTTGGTCAATTTTATGCTATGCATATCGTAAGTCTAGTAAATTTGTTTTTTTGTGTGACCAGAATGCAAAGTACACCATAAAAATATTCTACATTATACAAAGACTGCTAAATATTTTAACAATTAGAAAGTAAACACAATTTCTAAGTTTAATTAATCGAATTTCTAGAAATATATTATCACCCTTGTGAGTTTCCAAATAAAACTTTCACTTCTGCTATTTCGAACTCGGGTAGTTTATTTTATACAATGTTTCATTTTAAATGCAGGTACTTGTAGCGTTCATTTCTAAAACAGATTAACAACGTTGTGCTTCTCATAAATGCATCAAAACATGTTGTACAAATCATGAATAAGTCCCGAAGTGGACTGATCGTCAAGACATGATTCCCAATAGAATACTGAAGTCGAGCATTAATTGTTGCGGTCAGTGTGCTGGTGGGTGACCACTTTGATCGGCCTGCAAAGGTTCGGTATCGGTCCTCGTTAAACTGTTCTACCGAAAAGTGCTGGATTTCGCACGCAGATCGGCTGGCTATCGAAGCAGGGGAGCTATCCCCTCTGCGGAGGATCAAAATTGTGATGATATTTCTTTGGATCATCCTTAAGGATGTGTCCCAGACAGTTACCAATAGTCAATTATAAAACTCGAGGGTGACGTATACCAACAAGAAACAATTTTAAAACTTTTTGGCAATAATTGTGGGGATAATGCTGGAAGGACTAAAAAAATTTTAAAACTTTATTGAAGTTTAATATCAGAGAAAAATTTTTAGTTTTTTTCAAATGTTCGAAAAGTTCTGATTTTTGTATTTTTATTTTAATTACGCAGATTTAGAAAACTCACACTTTTGAACAGTTCAAAATGTTTCTCGTTTTAAGACGTTTTTAAGTATTTAATTTTTTCAAGTAATATCACAATCTCTTACAGATATTCATTCAGATTACATGGAAAATATTTGGTTTTATGGAGAATATATCTAGATATGCGACTACAATGATGATGGTGGAATCGTTTGCCTAAATGCATGGAAAGACCTACACTATTTGGAGATGCGACTACAATGACTGGAAATATTCGGCTAGATGTGTAGGTTTATCTGGAGACGAGACAATAAAAAATGTTTGGCTGGATATGCATCTAAAGTGTCTAGGAAGAAAAGGGTGAGTTTTTTTCCTACATAACTTATATTTTTACCCTGTATACTTTTACGTTTTTACGATAAAATTTCCTCAGTTTGAGGAATTAGGGTTGTTACTATAACACTTAATAATCTTCAGGTTCCAAACGTTAAATACAGGGTAGTTCAAAATTAATATAAACTATTACAAACGGCTATAACTATTTAATGAAAAAGTATGGATAAAATTTACACAGAATTTAGAAGGAATTTCAACATTTTGTATAAATGCATCAGATTTTTCTATGCAACTTTCCTTAGTCAACTAGACCCCATCTAGGCGGTAGTCCTTTCTTGTCGAACATTCTGAGGTAGGTGGCCTTCCGCTATCTTTCCCTTTGCACAAACTTCCAGTTTCTTCGAGCATCTTATGCCATCTGCGTATGTTTTCATTTGGAGATTCTTGATTGTAACGCTGGCGAAATCTTCTCTACACTGTGATAACTGAATGGCAAATTCTAACACTCGGAATACTTTCTGTACGGGACTCTCTATTTTCACTTATGAACACACGCATGCGCGTTCTAAAATTTATTTCAAGAACTTAAAATTTTGCAAAACTGAGTTGTCGTACATTTTTTCAAAAATCTGTTATTTTGTTTTTTCCAAAGCCTAAGAATAAAAGAATTGTGCACATCAGTAACCTTTAAATTTTAAGCAAAAGATTAAAATTAAAATGAGCGAATTTTCTTCACGTTATTTGACTTTTTAAAACTGATAAGTACTAGTCTATTACCTAAAAATACTTTAATAAAAATTCTGAATTATTGGCGAATAAATATTTCAGTTCATTAAATTGTTGGATATTACACAACTTCTATTACTCTAAATAGTATGAAAAATCTCGTATAAATTAGATTTATATGAAGTTTCGTTTTAATAATTTAGGAGGCATAAGTGCTAATAGTCAATCTAGAACTTAATTATTCGTACTAAATTTAAAATTATTTGAATAAATCCTTGAGCAAAATTTTCAATTTTCAAAATCCTCTTTATCTAGATTGTAAACATTCATTAAGTCCATACAATTAAAATAAATTCCAAAGTCCAAACAATTAATCGGCATTTTTCTTTAGTTTCAAACACTGGTAAATTTTAGTCTCAACCCAAACTTTAAAATATTTTTGCACAGTTGAGAAGTCTTTAATGTGACAAATTGTTTAACTTTCTAAGAACTGGCAGCAAATTTTTTTTCTTTTACATTATGTTTAAATTATTAGAATTTTAAAATTTTTTAAATAGGTTTAAAGTTCCCTTTTTTTTCGGTTTGACTTGTAAAATTTGCTATTGATAAATTTACTTGTGTATTAGTTTATACCAAAATAATAAATTCTATTGTTTGTATATTAAATGGTTAGTAAAAAATGATTTAAATTCCGTTAGGGTGATTAACGTTAAGTGAGTAATTCACTTATTCAATTTCTATAATTTGTTGATTAATTGGTTAGTAAATAGTTTCTTAACGTGTCAGAAAGGTTTTTGGAAATTAAAACTACGCTAGTTTTGAAAGGGTGATTCAGCAGCTATACTTTTTAAATTTAGTAAGTTTTATGCTTTCATATTTGTTTCTGCGATATTTTCAAAATATATTGACCATTGAAAATGTATAACATTTATTATATAAAGAGACTTTGTCCATGTGAAATTTCACTAATTAAGCAAAACCCAGCAGCCGGAAGTAATTTCACGCGCAGTTTTTTTAAAACTTATATAAGAGTGCATTATTTACTTTTTCATCGCCCACGTTCGGTGTTACAAGCATAACTAATTAATTTGTCTATGAGTTTGTGGGCCCTGAAATTGAAGTTTTGATTCTATCAAGTAAGTTTACTTATTTTAATGTATCAATAATTGCGCCTTGTAATTTTTAAATTAACCAGACGGAGTTTGTAATACCAAATTTTGCTTGCTTATACTTATAAAGTGGTTTAATGTATTCCCGTTTAGTTTTCTAATAGTTCAACAAATGTAAAATAAGTAGTCAATAAATAGTTACATGTAGCACTTTATTGTTATTAGTTTTCCAAGGTCACCTAAACGCTTTGTTGTGCTTGAAATATTTATTCCTAATATTAATTGCTAGCGTTGAAATGTGCATCGTATTTAAGGATTTAATAATATGAAATAGCTATAATACTTAATTTTTAGAATACTTGAAAGCGTTTGAGATACGTTATCAATTTACTGAATTTTTATGTTAGTTTTATATTTTTTTTTCAAATTTTATCATTCCATACGAAAATGTTTTTGCAAAAATTCTAAAGAGAAAATCGATGCTAATTTCTTATTTTCTAATTATTTGCAAAATATTTTTTTCTTAGAAACTGCTTATATCCTAATATTTTAATCTATTACTCCGAATCAATATTTTATATAAATTTTTAGTCTTATTTTATTTACTTCAATGCTTTTTTTATAAAAAGGAAAATTCATTTAACTTTAAAAAGAATTTTTCTCTTGTTGCTGTGATCGCAGTATAGTTAGAAAATAGTTTTCCTAAATCTAAGTTTTAGTAGTATTAATAACCAGCAACCATTAGTTTCGCATACTGACCTTCTAAATGCAATAGTCATTTTTTTGCTAGGAATCTGTTTTACAATTTATCCACCACTCTTGGTAGTTTCATTTTGTTTGACAATGTAGGTAATGTCATTGTTTACTACTTCTCATTTAGTGTTTTAAAATTTTTTCTGCCAAGCATTTCAAAGACTCATTTCAAATTTTTAAATTAAAGCTTTTTTTCATGTTCAATTATTTCTCTATTTTTAAGTTTAATTATTAATCTGCATTACTTTTCGTACAATAATTAAGTTTGCCAGGCTATTCGTAGGTCGGGAATTTTAATTACAATGAAAGATTTTAAGAAAACAATTTTATGCCAATAAAGACTAGCGCATTTTCTATTTGTGACCAAAATACAAGGAAACACACAATAAAAAAAATTATCCTACTCTATCCAAAGCGTGCTACTTTTTTTATAATTAAAAACTAAAGGCAATTTAAGCTTCATTAATCGCATTTCTAGAAATATTTTGTCTCCCTTACGACTTTCTAAATCTCATTTTTGCCATTATTTTGAACTCTGGTTATTTGCCTATTTTATGTCCATGTTTCGTTTTTAAATTCAGGTAACTGCAGCGTTCAGTTCCAAAAAGATTAATAATAACTTCGTGCTTCGTATTAATGTATCAAAGCATATTTTACAAATTATCAAGTCCCGCAGTGAACTGATCGTCAAGACACTGTTTCCAATACAACAAAAAAAGTCCTCGTCAAACTGATCCACCGAGAGGTGCAATACTTCGCGCTGGTCGTCTGGCTACCGAAGCAGGGCCATCCAAAAATTGGAGATTGCATGTATTTGGATCCTAATCGGGTATGTTCCCCAGGCAGTCGCCAATAGCAAATTGTGCAGCTCTAGTGCGACGCAAGCCAACAATAAGAAACGATTTGAAAATTTTTTGGCAATAATTGTGGTGGTAATGCTAGGACTTCTTAAAAAAAAATATATATAATAAACTCTATTGAAGATTAATATTAGTTCAAAATTTTATTTAGTTTTTCAAATGTTCGAAAAGTTCTGATTTTTGTGTTTTTATACTAATTACATAGATTTAGAAGACTCAAACTGTTGACCACTTGAAAATGTTGATCTCTCTTTAAGACGTTTTTAATTATTTTTAATTTTAGTTTTTTTAAAGTAATATCACAATCTCTTACAGATTTTCATCCAGGTTACATCTATGTGGTTTTATGGAGAATATATCTGGAGATGCGACTACAATAATGATGGTGGAAATATTTGCCTAAATGCATGGAAAGACACTTTATTTGGAGATGTGACTACAATAATGATGGTGGAAATATTCGGCTAGATGTTTGGATTTATCTGGTGACGAGACAATGAAAATATTTGGCTGGAAATGCATCTAAAGTGCTTTTAAAGAAAAGGGTGAGTTTTTTTCCTACATAACTTATATTTTAACCCTGGATACCTTTTTATGTTATGATAAACTTCTTTCTCCAGTTTGAGGAATTAGAGCTGTCACTGTAACACTTAAAAATTTTCAAAGAGTGCAAGCGTTAAATACAGATAATTCAAAATTAATCCCAAATATCAATAATGTTTACTTTCACTCAGCAAAAACCTTTTAATGTAAACCTGAAAAGGTTTGTTATGCGGTTTACGCGTAAACCTTCTAACCTCAAAACTAGATCTGTGACTATCTGCTATAATCTATGATCATTACCCTAATCCAAATCCTTGGAAAACAACCTTTTATATGAAAACCTTAAATCGAGGTTGACGTTGGGTTTTCAAGCGTGAAAAAAATTCCATCTACATCAGGGGTTTCCAACTTGAGGCCGAAGGCCGTAATTAAAAACATC
>NC_092210.1:91944578-91945632 GCF_043381705.1 Parasteatoda tepidariorum | reverse complement strand
TATTGAGAAATTGTTCTTCAAATGCTTGGCGTGTTCTGCTTCAACGTTTGGCATGTTCTGGTTAGTTTTTTCAAGAAATTCTACCTTTTCCTTAGGGAAATTTTGCTTCTTATTTGCTGCTAATAAAATGGCGTCCGTCATTGCCTATGGTTTTGAGGGAACTAATGTCCGATATTTTCAGTCTCCCGCTAGATGGCGTACTCGAGCGTTGCGATCGCGAATTATGAACTTAAAATAATTAATATTTCTTAAAAATATTAAATAAAACACCGAAAAAAATATAATAATTCGCTAAAATGTAATGACTTCCGGTTTTGATTTCTAACTTCCGGTTTAATTTTATCGAACTCTCTTCACACAAACACTGCTGTAACTTCATAAATAATGTGAATAGAATAAAAAGTAAGGTATTTTTAGAAAGTTGAAAGTAGCAGAATTAATAAATGCAAATTAAAAAAAATCGATAATTTCGTCACAATTAGCATTTTTGTGGTAGTCAGATACCTTAAAATCACATTCTTTTAAAAAAATTTCCTTGAAAATGTAACAGTAGAAATTTACTCTTGAAAAAGCTTTAAATATGTAACGAATGTTTAATTTAGAGAAAGAAAATAGGACAGAAATATTTTTCAGAAGTCAGAAATTTTTATCGTTGAAGAAAAACAAAAAGATGTACTTAAAGAATATTACATTTTAAATTTTTACAAAATGATTTCTATTTTTCGCAAAGTTGCATCATTTCTTTAAATTATATCCTAAGGTTAGATGACTTGAGTCAATCAAGTGTTTTGATTTTATTACGTGAACACGGCAGGCCAAATTTTGTGATGTATTGTGGACCTCTTGAACCAGTACTTGTGGTTGCCTCATCGTCTCGCCATGGAAAATGTATTTGCATTAATAATGTATGTGAATGCATCCTAATGTAATTTCAGAAGAGAAACAATCAATTGATATTCACAAGAGACGTACCTTCACATAACCTTAAATCCGTCGCATTGTCCGTGGGATTGTTGTTACTCATTTTTTACAATTGGGTATAATATAATTTGAA
>NC_092210.1:91861058-91944451 GCF_043381705.1 Parasteatoda tepidariorum | reverse complement strand
ATATATATATATATCTTAACGATCAGTCCACTGCGGGACGCGTATTGAATTTATATGACACAGCGAATATAAAATAGTTAAAAATTTAAATGTGAGCAATTAACAATTTTTTACTCAAATAGAGCTGTAAGTTGGAAGTTATCACTGTCATTTTTAAAATATGTGAAACCTGAATCGCTTGTAGTAAAATTTGAAATAATGACTAACGCTTAACCAATCAAAAAATCGTTCATCCCTACTTAATAAATGAATTAATATTTGAAAAAACTGTATTAACATCAAGTGCCATTACACAACATTAACACAAGTATTTGAAATAGAGTGGATGAATAAAAAGTATTTTATTAACGGTTATAATCAGTGATCCGAATCATTTCATGCGAATCAATGATCCGATTCATTTCATGCGAATCAGTGATCCCAATCGCTTGATTTGTATCACTGATCTGAAATCATTTGTTCCAAATAGTGACACTTTGTATCAATAATCCGAATCACGTTATTTGAATAAGTTATTTGAATCATTTGATTATGATACTGATCTGAATCACATGATTTGAATCGGTTATTTGAAGCATTTGATTCGAATATTAATCCAAATCTCATGATTCGACTCAGTGATCTGAATCACTTGATTCGAATCAAATAATTCGGATTCATGTGATTCGAATAGTGAACTTAATCACATGATTCGAATCAGTGATCTGAATCTTTCAATTCAAATGACTGTTCTGAATTCAGTGATCTGAGTCACTCGATTCGAATTCGGCCTTTTTCACTACGCAAACCGAGAGCACTTACTTTAGCTCAAACCGAGCGTTGCACTGTAATTTGTGTCTTGTCCTATTTTTGATTTAGAAAAAATAATTATCAATCGCATGGTCACAAAACTATTACATATATGCTAAGTAAAAAAACGTAAATAATTTTGAATATAAATCGTGACGTCAGAACAATAAAGGGCAAAAGTCAAAGGCAAAAAACACAAGAGCCAAAAAAGTTTTGAATATGAGGTACGAATCACCCTCTTTATTTGTAAACAGCATTTTTGAGGGGGGGAAAAGAAAAGCAAATCAATTGAAACAGGAAACAACAATAAAAACTCTGCCGTCATCTAAATTAATGCAGAGTCTACAATCTGCTGATCAGCCTCACTTCTCGAAATTTAATATTCTGGAGACCTAGTAGGCTGAAAAAAAGGGGAACATTAGTCGGTTACGTTTAAAAAATGATAATAATTTATGTACTAATAGGTCGGAAAATCGCACCTTTTTTTTTAGGAGAAAAAAGNCCCCCTCACCAGTGGCGTAGTTTTGGGGTGAGTTTGGGAGACAAAACCCCCTTTGAAATTATACATTACTTGATTAATGAGCTATTTGGTTTGGTAAGATGTAGACATAAAAAATTTTAATTATTAATTTTTTTCGTAATTTAAACATTTAGAATATATATACATACACATATATGTAATGCAAAAATTATAAATACTTTTGTATTAATAGCAACATTAAAACTCCCTCGTTTTCATAAAATGTCCTTGGTAAAGAATAGGTGTTTGGGTACTAAAAACATACCATTGAATTATAATTAGATTTACACTTCAAAGGAGGAGTTATTTTTAGAATCTTGATCCTCTTTCACTTCCATATTAGGAAGCATTAAATGATTGTCGATGATGCGTAGAGTTACAAGGTATGTACGTCTGGAACCGGTTTACATCATCCTCTGTCAGTATTTAATGCGGGACCGATGGTTTTCGCATGTCTCTTCCTGAATAACTTGTTCCATAAAAGATTTGCCGGANAGTGCAAATCGGTTTCAATATATATATATTGTGTAGCTCATCAATGAAAACAAAAAGGATTAAAAACAAATGTGAGAGAAAGGAAGAGAATTAATAAGTTTTATTAACAGCGCATAAGCTGCAAGTATATCGAAGTCATAAAATAAATTTAAATACTGAGAAAATATGGAAAATAATAATGATTAATTAAAAGAGAAGAAGAAAAATTATAAAAATAGAGACATTTTAAAAAAAAAACATGAAATTTAATTTTTTTGTATCTTAAAAAAATAAATAAATAAAAATATTAAAAATCCCGAAAACAAAATAAAGAGCAAAGATTTAACCTCTTCAGCAGCTCACACGATTACATCCACAAAAAAGAGTGCTTTCTAATATTGTATCAATATAGCCAAAGCAAAATATATCAATACAATAATGTGATGAGAACTGAAAAAAGAATTTTAAAACAAAAAAAGAATTTTAAAACAAAAAAAGAAATAATAATTAAAATAATTGTTATTTTATAATTTTCCTTCTTCTCTTTTAAAATCGATATCAATAAAAATGAATTTTATTATTGAACTACTCACTGATTCGAATTAACTTTATTCCAACTTTATTCCTCAGCCTATCTATAGTACTTTTTTTTAATGAAAAGTGGTCACGTGTTTAAGAAACGATTTAAAATGCCGCCCTCTGGCCAGTATTTAAATTTCCTAATTTTTTCCCCAATCATTAAATGATAACCTTTTAACGATGCGAATTGTTTGAAAAGTACTTTTTTTATTTTTTATTTATCTCCAATGGCAGACAAAAGGAAGTTTCTACTCTTATCAATACCAAAACAAGGAAGTTATTTATTTCATAAATGACGTCTCTTCTGTAAGGTGTGGTGAGTTACTCTTTCTTCTTTAATTCACGTGATAGGGCGGGGTCAGCCTTTTACAGTCCAGATTATTAGACGTACTATAAGATTCTGTGTAAAATCCTAATGATCATCAGGTGATATACAGCTTTATTGTTCTGACGCGGCAGAAATCGGTTCGTACTAGTTTATGTTCGCCTGTCGATTAGTTAACATTGCAATGCTATACGTTAAAAAAAATAATATATTAATACAAATAGGAAGTTCTCCAGAATTGCATGCATGTTTAAGTATAAAAGTATTGCCTATAAACTCGTGCAAAACATGTCATTACACTACAGTGCGTCGAATAATTGGGTCTAATTATTATAATATACTAATGTAATACCTGATATAATAAGTATCCTATATTTATATAATATATCGTCTAATGTATCCTATAGTCAAAATTTATGTTATCTATCGTCTCATTTAAACCATTGATACACGTACGTAAACAAGTGCAAATCGGTTTCAACGAAACACGTACGTAAACAAGTGCAAATCGGTTTCAACGAAACACGTACGTAAACAAGTGCAAAACAATAATTCTGTATAATTCTGTAACCTGATAATTAATATTTTACATAGAATCTTAGAGTGCATCTAATAACATAGCCAGAGACTGAAATTATAATTTTAAGAAAGGGGAACATTTCTATAGATCAG
Source organism: Parasteatoda tepidariorum (assembly GCF_043381705.1). Lineage (NCBI taxonomy): Eukaryota > Metazoa > Arthropoda > Arachnida > Araneae > Theridiidae > Parasteatoda > Parasteatoda tepidariorum. The sequence continues at coordinate 91,941,092 of NC_092210.1, read as the reverse complement.
TGGTTCCCAAAAGGTGCTCGGCGGAACCCTATGGTTTCGCAAAGGGATCAGAGAGGTTCCAGATTTATTTATTTTTTTAACTACCAGGGAATTTTGATACTTGTACTTATATTTCTATTTAATCAATAATGTTAAGATTATATTTATGAAATTATTTTAGCAAAAAATCGATAAAAAGAAATAGCAAAATTAAATAATATAGACATGTTTTTTTTAGTAACAACGTATTGAATGAAAAAGTATTTTCTGTCGACTCTTTCATTTCAAAGTGAAATAGTCCCGCAGTGTCCGTTAAGACACGGTTCCCAGCAGATCACCGAAGTCAAGCATCACTGGCTGCGGTCAGTGTGCGGGTGGGTGACCACTTGGATCAGCCTGCGTAGGGACCGAGGGTGTGCGGTATAGGCCCTCGTTAAACTGTTCTACCGTAAAGTGCTCGACTTCGCGTGCATGTCGTCGGGGGTGCCATCTCCTCCTCAGAGGATCAAAATTGTGATGGCATGTCTTCGGATCATCCTCAGGGATGTTTCCCAGACCGTCGCCAATAGCCCATTGTGCAGTCTAGTGCGACGTAAATGAACAACAACAACAACAATCAAAGTGAAATAAATCCAACAATAAATAAATGTGATTTTTTTTACAACCATTAATTATTTTGTTTCAGTTTTTATGTTTTCGTTTTTATCTTTATGTTTAAATTTTTTTTCTACTCTAAATTTTAAAAACGTATGCTTCATGTTTATAAAAGCTTTTTTTTTCATTTCATTGCCACGATTATTTTTCAATATTATTTCCAACTAATTATTTGTTTAATATTTTTTTCATCTTATGTATGTACCAAAAACATATATTTAAAATTAAATATGCTTTACGAAGCTTTCGAACTCAGCTGCCGAACAAATTCTAAGGCTGTTTTTGATAAAAACGATGAAACATTTCATTCTCTGCATACAATACTTTTCAAAATAATTAGTAGTCTTAATAGTTAATGTGTTCACAATTTTCATTATTTATGAAGTCTCTGGGTTCCGAAAAAAAAAAAGATAATTTTAAGGTTCCATAGACGAACAAAAATTAGAAACCACTGTGTTGGCCTGATTTAGAAATCCAAAGGCACAGAACTGTCAGTGTTTGCTTCGATCGAAATCAAGTTTATTTGCTAACAAAATGGTGATAAATTATTTAAAACATGAATAAATTGTGATATATTTGTAAATTTCAGCTTAAATCTATTTCAGTTTTTGTTAATTTATAATTCTAATAGACAATTCTTAAAATAAATAAATAAATAAATAAATTTTAAACAAAAATAACTAGCCAATTTGTAACATTAAGGGGATTCCAGAAAGGTAGGTGCCCTCCTCTACCAGGTCTTTTAAGTCTTATGATAAATTCGATCCTGCAGTGATAGACATATATGGCAACGTTACTTTTAAAAAGTAACGAGTAAAAGTACAAGTATTTTTAAAAAAAGTAACGAGTAAAAAGNTTCAAAAAATTTTCCAAATTAATTGGAGTATGTAATTGCGAATCAATTAATTAATAAATAATTAATAAATAAATAATTAATAAATAATTATCAAATAAATAATTAAGAAATAATTAATTATTCAATTTGATAAATGATTTATTAATTAGCAAATTAATTATTTAACCAATTAGTTAAAAATTAATTGGATTATGAGACAATTACAATAACTAATAGTCTGCATTGAAGTAATAAAATACCGATTTTTCTATATATTGAATTATTTTTTATCTCTCACAGGACCTTCTATGGGCCGAAACGAATGTTGCCCCCTAAAATTATTCCTCATATGGCATACATCCCACTAGTTTATTTCAAAATTGGCGAGTCACACTTCCCTAGTTTCCCTTGTAAGAGTGGGTTTAATAATTCTGCTAGAGACTGTATTATACAGGCCACAGATTATATAGGCCCACGTATTACGTAAGCTACATTGCCTGTAATGTAAAAGAAAGTTACTGACATTACTTTGATAGGGTTTATTGAGCATAATTATTAGTTTTTTTGTACCCCCTCTAATTTGTCTATCAAATCAAAATTTGCTTTAGTGTATACAGGGTGATTCTAAAAAGATGGGAAAAATTTTAGGAAGTGATAGTACACACGCAGACAAACAATTTTTATCAAAAGATGCATGGTCGAAAACAAAACGCAAAGGTGCTGGCGCATTTGGAAAGTTGTTTGATGCAAACGAGAAAGTTCCATTCCTGTTGCGAGTTACTGCGCTACGTTATTTGTCACTAAGCTTTTGGCCGCTGCAGGGAAAGTTCGCCTATCTTTTATTCGCCGTTGTACCAGCATAGCCGCTGCCGGCCACTATTTTGAACACTTATTGTAATCGCATGCCATTAAATTTGCTTTTGTATCTTAACTTCATCGTTCTTAGTGTGTTTTTGCCCCATATAAGAACATAAACTTTGACGCCCTCTAGCGGTTTTGGGTTTTGTTTTCAACCATGCATTCTTTGATAAAAATTGTTTGTCTGGGTGTGTACTATCACTTCCTAAAATTTTCCCCATCTTTTTAGAATCACCTTGTATAGCGGTTGTATTGACTATAACACAACCAATTAGAACAATGAACTGCTTTTTTATAAAAAAATATTTAAATTTAACTTTAAAAATCAAATTTTTGAAATATATAGGAGTGGTTATTGACATCTTTGTAAAGAATTTTTAATATAAAAATTAACAAAATTTCCACCAAAAAATTTTACGATTAATTTTCTACATAAACCTATCAAAAAAAAAAATTTTTTTTTAAGTGTCCAAATATGACACTTACACCAAATTTTAGGTAATTCCGATAAAGTTTGATTTTTTTTGAAAATGTTATGCAAAATATGTGATTACTACTGTAGCCGTGATCTCAAGTAATCTAAATTCAAATCATCGTTACTTGCATCAAGAATACACGCAATCAAAATATACTATTACAAATAAATACGATTGTATACTGTATGTATAATGTATGTATACTATATGTATATTATACAATACAGATGGTATAATAAACATTTTTTAACGTATTTGCCAGCAACGCAAGAAAGTATGCATCTAAATAAATTGTATAAACATAAACATAAATATTTACCAAAAATACGTGTACGTTGTATGAACCTAAAATTTATGCACGTATGTATTTGCAAACAATACAGACATTTGCGTGTGTACATGCATACAGTAAATATGCATTTTTTATGTATTACGATTGAACCTAAAATGTATTTACGTATGTATCTGCATACAATAAATGTTCGAACGTGTGTATTTACATACAAAGTATGCACAAAATTATGTTGTCACAGTGTATGTGTGTGTTTAGATTGAATGCTCATGCGTGAGTGCATACATAATACAAGTCATTATTAACTGTATGTATGGATAAATATAAATTGTAATATAAATTTTAACTTATGATCTAATGATCGGATCTTCACGTTTTGGGACAAAATCTGAAAAGAAGACGATAATTCAAGCTACGAAATCAGACACAAAAACGGACTTTCCCTGCTAAAACATACCTTTTTTTAAGCGAATTCAAATTTCTGACCCTTAAAGTATTAATTTTAATTTTAATTAGTTGAAATATTAAATACTTCCTAAAATGAATTTTGAAAAAAATTAATTTTAATAAATATTAAATATTTTATTCAATAGTAGTGAAAAAAATTTTGAATTGTAAGGTATAAATTTTTTTGCATCGTTTTAAAGAATGCAGCTTTACATGGCAAAATACAAAATTTCAACAAAATTGGCTGTATAGTTCCTGAGAAATAGATAAATATTTTCTATTGTGGCGACATCCATTGAGTAACAAGTGAAGCAAAATATCATATTTCTTTTTGGTAATATTGATATTTTCCATTGTGGCGACATCTATTGTAAAAATATGGAAGCAAAATATCAAGAAAAAAATATTTATTATTTATATTTCGTAATATTAATATTTTGGGTCTGGATTTTCGATTGTGGTGACATCCATTGAATAACAAATGAAAAATATATCATATTTATATCTTGAAATATTTATATTTTCTATTGTGGTGACATCTATTGAATAACAAATGAAGCAAAATATCAAGAAAAGAATATTTATTATTTATGTTTCGTAATATCCATATTTTCTAGGGTGGTGACATCTATTGAATTGTAAATGAAGAACGACGCAAAATATCAAGAAAAAATATTTATTTTTTATATTTTGCAACATTTATAATTTTGATAGTGGCGACATCTATCGTACAAATATGGAAACAAAATATCAAGAGAAAAATATTTATTATTTATATTTTGTAATATTAATATTTTCTATTGTAGTGACATCTATTGAATAACAAATGAAGCAAAATATCAAGAAAAAAGTATTTATTATTTATATTTTGTAATATTAATATTTTCTATTGTGGCGACATCTAATGAGTAACAAATGAAGCAAAATATCAACAATAAAATATAATTTTTTACTATTTATATTTTGTATTACTAATACTTTCTATTGTTGCGCCATCTATTGAATAACAAATGAAGCAAAATATCAAAAATATATATCTGTAAGCCAAGAAGCAAATATCGGTAGCCTTGTCATTTTGAAACTAATCCAGAAAACACAGGGAATTCCTCGATCAAGTGTTGGGCGAAAATTTGTCTTAGTAGAGGTTTTTTTCATGGAGCTTACCAGCATTTGCGTTACATGGAGAGGAAAACCACGATTACCTCCCACTGTTAGCCTGACGGCAAATAGTCTCTAACCCATGATCCGTCTACCTCTGAGGATATTTCACGTCAGCACTGTTTTCGTGCAAGCTGGATGCGGATTCGTATGGACCAGACATGAGTGGGATTTGAACCCGGTTCACGTCATTGGAAGGCGAGCTCTCTATCCCCTGAGCCATCACGACTTTGAGGAAGTGGTAGAAAAATTGCGATGGCATGTCTTAGGATCCTTATCAGGGAAGTTTCCTTCGACAATAGCCTATTGTGCAGCTCTAGTGTGCCCTAAATAGTACCTACCTCGAAACGGGTATGCTTTTCAGGTGAATTTGAAAGAGAACTTTGTTAAGTCTATTTCTTCAGTTGTTCAACTGACGAAGAGCTCGCAAAGCTCTTTTATGTGAGGATTTTTAGTAGCATCACAAAAATTATTAGAATTCAGTTTTGTGATATTTTTTAATCTAGAAGTTTGGTTGTTGTTTCTTTAAATATACACAGAGCCGGATTATACCTTTCGTAGGCCCTAGGCATAGCCGTTTTTGGGCCCTCCCCTCCTTCCCCCACTATATTAGCTAAAATTTTCTTGCATATTTTTTTTTTTACATTTTTATTAATATGGATTTTAATTTATCTGCAATACCGACATACTGCCGACATTGCAGTTGATATCGATAATACCATTATGATTAGTTCGATCGATAACTATGTAAATACTTCACGTCAAGATCGTTTGGCATCGCTCGCACTTATGTCTATTGAATACGACGTTTTGCTTAGTTTGGAATTCGACAGCATAATACAAGATTTCGTAGAATCCAAAAATTGTAGAAAAGTAATATATTAGATCATAAGATTCCGCAAAATAATTTATTACCGAAAAATATTATATTTTTATTTGTATCTTCATAATTTTGTGCAAAATACACTTGTTGTTTTTAAAGCTAAATTATTTTTATCAACAAATTTTTTTCTCCTAAGTTTTTCGTAGGCCCCTGAATTTCGTAGGCCCTAGGCACGTGCCTAGTGATTATAGGTTAATCCGGCCCTGAATATACAAAAATAATTTTTGATCCATGTGATCAGTCGTATGCATACAGATAGAAATATAATTTTTTTTGCAAATTTCAAGAATTTTTTATAGTAAAATTATTAGATTTACCACGTCCATTTATTTTCTCACACAATATATTAAACATCTTATTTTTAAACATGAAAAAAGTAAATGTTTTTAATCTGAGAAATCAGATTATGTACCATATATTTACAATATTTCGTGGCATAATGAAAGTCATATTATGTATTTCAGATCTTATTAAGCTGCGTGTTTGCTATGGGGAATCAAGAATCGGCAAAAAGAACATTGCCCGTTGGTAAGAATAATTCGAAAATTTCTTCTTAGGGTACAAATAAATTATCTGAATTGCTAGATTCACTGGCCATTTGATTGGCCAAAATTAGACGCACTGTAGTTTTTTTTTTAAACAATTGCGAGATTAATAATTGTGAGATTTCCAGGCGAACACTCTATCCCCTGAGCCATAACGGTAAATATAATCGAATATGTTTCTATTTTATAACCGCCATAGAGCAGCTGACCCATTTTTTTGGGGTTTATGACTACTGATGTGCAACTCCGTAACCTTGTAATTTTGAACCCAATCCAGAAAACAAAGAAGCTTCTGAATCAAGTATTGGGAGAAATTTGCCTTTTTGAGGACTTTTTTTCAAATGGAACTGAGTCGCATTTGACTACCATGTGACATGGCGAGGAACATGGCGAGGAAAACCTTCCACGGTTAGCCTGATGGCAAGGGGACTCTAACTCGTGATCCGTCTACTACTGAGTATACTTTACGTCAGCACCGTGGTCGATGCAAACTGGATGTGGAATCGTATCGACCAGTCATCGCTGGGATTCGAACCCGGTTAACCTCATTGAAAGACGAATGCTCTATCCCCTGAACAATCACTGCTCATAGTAGTAGAATATAGCAGATATTCAAGAGAATGTTCGAGAAAATATATATTTTGTTGCAATTTCGGTCCATCACTGCCGCTTTCCGATCAAGGTCTTCCAACCTTTGTCGCTCAAAATTCCGTCAACGAAACTCTTGGCAATAGAATTCGCTTGGCGATCATCTATTTCTGTTTATCAGTATAGGGTTGTAGAAAGTCCGGCATTGAAGACAGTGCGAAATTTTTCGACTCTTTATTCAGAGTTGAGTTAGATATTTAGCTTTTTGAAAATGGCAATGGTAAACATGCGCTGTCACATTTTTTTTTTATTTCTTGTAGGCGGCTGCGGAGCAGACAGAGGGGTTGGTAGGATTGTAGGATATTAATAATAAGATACATATATGTAAAGTAAGGAAGTTTGATTGGAGAGTGTGCTTTGTGTATTTTGTTACATGATATTTGCCGGAAATGGAATTCAAAATAAGTGTTGGTGAAGCAATAGAACTTTAAATAATTCGTTTTTTTTAAAATTTCTATTTATGTTACTACGGGAAATTTAATAAATGAAATTAATCCTGGTGAAATTAGTACATAATTAACTTATGTTCTTCAATGAAGAAAGTTGCGATAAAGTTTCGTGGCCTATTTATGCGTAGTTTAACCAATTCAGATTAAATAACTCATTGTTTTTCTATGATCTAATTATACATTGAGGTAAAAACTTGCAATTTTAAAACATGGAAGAAGAAATCAGACAGGGATTACCTGGAACAAAATCTAGTGATACTGTAGTTGAACTGAAATCTACTACAATTGAAAGTAGTACTTCTTCTGGTAAGAAACATTTATTTTTTTCCGCATTCCGCAACAATCAGTTTTTCCGCATGCATGCCCGAAATGTATTTCCTACAAAAGGAGTCTCGTCCCTATAATCAGTAGAATCCATCCATTTTTTTAGTATTCTGATATTAGTTTCTTATTTATAATATGCATATCTGACAATGTTATCATTTATTACTGACGAATCTATTCTTGTACCTACAAAGTATAGGAAATAAAATCAGTTGCAGTAGATTCTACCAATTTATGTTTAGTATTCTGATATTAATTATCAGCTGTATAGCATTTAAACCTTTTAAAAGCGAATTACTATTTGAAACATTTGTAAGGACTAACTTATGCTATTTTAGTATTGGAAACATTTAGTGTAATGATAACTCAAATTATCTATTTTTTGATGTTTATTTACAGCAGTGTCAAATTGTCTTCAGAATATAGGCCAAGGGTAGAAAATCCGAAAATGTTACAATTCCTTAAACTAAACGAGATTAATTATGGGACATAATTTCACTTGTTAGCCTACATGTTTCTATTATTATTTGTTTTTTTTTTTAAAAAAAAGAGCTCGTAAAGTACTATTAAATAAAGAGAAAACTACAATGCAGAGCATGTGTAATGTCAATTATGACTAAAAGCCTATTTTGTGACAAAACCTGGAAACTGAGAATAAAGACAAAACATACTGTCCCTCAAGGTATATTGTTGATACGGGGGCAATTCATAAGTATTTTTGATAATCTAAGACAAATTTTACAGCTATTGGAGTTCTGGACCATCATTAGTTTCAAAGACCAGGTGTCTGTCCAGGGCAAATTTACTGCCGTTTAGCGGTACCTTCACAAATTCAACTTTAGAAAAACCGTAGTTTCACAAAATACTCTTTCTTAAAATTTTATTTTTGTATCCCGTAAGAAAGGATAAATCCATATTTTTGTGTTGATTTTCTTGATAAAATTTTTAATTTCCACAAATTAGGTCTAAATTTTCACAAAATAGGTACCTCTCAGAAAAACTTGGACAGACCCCTGGTACTTAATTTATTTTAACAAACCTTTAATTTTTTATTAAACACTTTTTTTCTCTGTGAAACTTTTTTTTACATGACACTGTGAGAAATGTTTTTATAATGAAAATAACTTTTAGTGCAAGTACTGTCAAATGTTCAAAATCAATTTTTGTTTTTTAAATTCAAGTTGAAATTTAACAATGGACAATGATTTTTATGGATTTTTAAATTTAGAAACAATTTTGAACCAAGTCATAATATGATTAATAAATGTATGATTTTTATTTTCAGTGACAATTCTTGAAAATATTTTCTTACTTTACAATATTTTTGTGTTGATTTTTTAATATAATTTTTAATTTTCACAAATTATGTCTAAATTTTTACAAAATAGGTACCTCTCATAAAAACTTAAACTTCTGAAGACCTGATTGACCAAAATTTTTTTGAAAGATTATATGGAAAGTGATAAGATCCGTTCACTTTATGTCATTCCTCCCCGTATCTACTGCAGCCTATTATTCTATGGTGTTCAGAATATCTGAATTTATAACAAAAACCCCACTCACAGTCATATTTTATTACAATATAAAATGTTTTTATCCTGTTCTTTAAATTATGGTGCTCTTTCAAAAAATGAAAGAAAAAACATTTCTGGAGTGAATTATCTTTTAAACTTCTGTGATTTCAGAATTTGCTGAAGCAAGCCAGTCATTTGAGATTTTTTTTTCGGGAGTAAGAACAGAAAAATCACTAATATTTCTTTTCTTTCTGATGAACAAGAAAAATATCTTTAAAGATAGAATATTTTTTTTTTTGCTTTTGTATTTTTTTGTTGTTGTTATTTTATCTCTTTTTTACTCTGTTTTTTAAATTTAAAATCTATAAATATGAAGAGTATAACAGTTTTGGTTATACCTATCATTTCAATGAATGTTATTATGCTTTTTTAAATTTAGTGTTGTGTTTTCGTGGGCGAAAATAGTAACTTCATTGGATTTGAAAATCTAAATGTAGCAGATACCCTGTAAACACTGTAATTGATTTTATGACAGTTTCTTCTTTGTGTAAATAATCTGTCAAATCACTGGCTATTCGTCATTCACCTAATTTTTGTGTATACGAAATATTATAATTTTGTATTTACAAAACATTATGAAACTCAGTTCAATACTTATACACTAACTAGTCATAATTTTCACCTAATTTTTATGTATATCAATTAATACCTTTATTAATATTTAATAAACAAATGTAGTTAGTACGTGGTCTGTAGGCTTTTTAAATAGCATTGAAAGGTGCTTATTTTTGATTTTCGTTTTTTAAAAGCCATTAAAGTTGCTTTTTTCATTGAATGTTTTTAAATAGTATTTAATTTTCCCTTTTCCTAAATTAGATTTTTTTTTCCTTACTCAAAAGCGTGCTTTTCATGTTGTTCAACGGTTTCACAATTCATTCAACCACATTCTATTTCGGCGTACTGTTTTACATGTTTGATGAAATGCTTGCGAGTTCGCGTCTGAGTCTACGAGTCTGGGTTCGGTGAGATTCTTGCCCTCTCATGTGCAACTCGGCTGTATTTTGCTAATTTCAGGCTTCATTTTCCACCCTCTGATGTCGAACCGAAAAATCTCTCCATTATTTTGGCTAATATAATCAGGAAAAAGAGTTCTTTGTCAGAAACTAATTAATTTATCATGATCCTGTGAAGTTTTTGAAAATTATTTTGTCTTTTGTTAAAGTATATAGTGCTCAAAAATACTTTTTAAGTTCTTAAAAAGTGCTTAAAAGGTTTTGATTTTTAGTTGAAATATTTGGCTATGCACCCTTTAGTATAAAATGGATATTAAAAAAAAGTTATCAATTAAGAATATACTTCCTGTACTCCAATAAATGTTTCTCAAAAATAATGCATGATAAATGTACAATAAATATAAATGATACTGAAATCATTTTAATTGAGAAAAATAACTATGAATGAGTAAGGGCATTTAAGTACCTTGGATAGCTAATTATCAAAACAAATAGAAATCAGAGCGAGGACAACTGTCAGAATATTTCATTTCATGAAAGAGTTGTATTTAAACATTAAATTAAAATTCTTATGCTTAAAGTGATAATACGACTAATTGTACTACATGGAACTGAGACATTTTAATTAAAAGTGTCTGACCTTTTAAAGATATAGAGAATTTTGGGAACGATTTTTGGTGCATTTGAAGTGTCAGAGCAAATAAAGAGATCAATGGTAAATGCGAGACATTGTAACAATTAAGAATAAAATTCTTTTGATATATATTATTATATAAATGCTAAATAAGGTCAAAATCACTGTGACATTGTCGCAGAACATTACAGATTTCCTGCAGAAGGATTTTATTTTGAGAAGTAAAAGAAAATTACTTTTCTTTTCTACAGAAATTTATAAGTAATATTTGAATCATGTATTTAGATAATCAGTCTTTGACACGTTCAATTTACGCCGATAGTATCATAAATCGATGTAATGTTTCGAATGTATTTCCGGCAGTTATTAATGATGATTTTCAAGTGGATTTTAAATTTCTCGATGTATTTCAAATAAAATGGAAAATTTGAATCATGCATTTGAGTATTTAATTTTTAAGGCAATAATTCTATCCAATTTTCGGCATTTATTGCTATTGGTTTCTCCATAGTTTTTAAATCCGATATTTTTTATGCGACATTATTTATTACAACAACCTAATCTGGAAAAAAACAAGCATTTGAGGAGTTCGATTAGAGTGGTTTCATTGTCAATCTTTTTTTTCAGCAATTGCTACTACGGATTTCATGGTTTTTAATTTTTCTTTATTGTGATGATTATTTATAAAATACGACGGAAATAATTTATTCTCCTCCCCCTACAAAATGCTAAAATATTGCCCATAATATTAGAATTAAAAAATATTACTTGTTCAATTAAAAAAATATATGTATAGTAGTTCTTTCGTAAATAGAGCGCCTTTGTTATTTCAAATGAGTAACATATATGTTTGTTGTTATAAAAAGGAAGAGTTTTGTTTCAAAGAAATTCTGCCACAGGTGGTCAAAATCTAGGGGAACAAGATGGAAAGAATGCATAAAAGAGAAAATAAAATTACTACAAAAACCAACTTAATTTAAGAAAAAGGCCACCTGCAGAAAAGAATAATTCAAAAATTTGAAGGGTTCTGCATTGTAATTGAAACCTCTTATTTAATTTTGACATGAAATAGAAGTTCTCATCACCTTTTCTACCTTATTAGTATATAAAACTACCTATGTTAGAGCTGTTGACATATCATTTTTTGTTATTAATTACATTTTAATTTCGAAATGTGAATTTTAGTTTTGAATAGTAATAATGGTCTTTTTTTTAATTGTTTTTTTTTGTCTTTTTATCAAATTTTATTTTTAAATTTCTTTTTAATGGCAAAGATTTTATTGTAACTTTATTCATATTACTTATTCATTTTTTTATTTATTAATGTGATTTTATTTTTAGAAACACATCCTGAAAAAAAGGCTAAGCCACCCCCTTTGGATGTAAGTATGCTTTAAAAGTTAATTCCTGTTTCTTTAAGATTTAATTGTCCTGTATTTTTTTTCTTTCAATTTTTAAGTATCTACTCTATTTTATACAACAATTTGCATATAAAAGTAATATTTAAAGTGGGATTTTTCTCAGATATGATTGTGCTCCGGAAAAAATCCTGATTAGGGTGACCCGGGGTAATTCACGATCACTCTGTTTCTGGGGTAAATAATGATCACCTAGTGTGGGCCTACTGTTGAGATTAAAAAAATGAGATAATATTGAATAATCATTTAAAAAAAATACTATGATTACGCAAATATTTTTACACTCTACTTTTGTCTCAAGACTTTTACAGGTACAAAATAGTAAAAATGGTGGAAAAATACAGTTTGAATTTTATTCAAATTGGTATAGTAATTGTTTTTTAGTCCTATTTTATTAAAATACAAATGAGCAAATCATAATGAATTGCAAAAATTTAAACCATTAATGTTATTTTCTCATAATTTATGCTTTACGATTTTTATTTCTTACTTTTCATTTAAATTAGTTACATAGTTAGTGCCTAAATAAGCCATTTTGGTACACAAATTTCCTTTTGCAACAAATATTATCACAAAAATCAGGGTGAAAAACATTTCATCTGATATTCGTAGTTAGACTGCATTATCTAAAACAAGACATTTAACAAGAAATTAAACAATCTGAGAAAAATAAACTGCAATATAAAAATTATACACATTTTCCATAGATTGACTTATGCTTGCTGTAATATCAACTCATGCAGAAAAATATTTATTCTATTTTAATGAGGGAGCAGGTATTACAACAGTCACAAAAAATAAAAAAAGTATGCATTTTGTTCTTTAGTTAACCCAAAGTGTGATCAAAAAATATATTTTATTTGTAATTAATGTTAAATATTTTCAAGAAAATTCAAATTTAAAAAATAATTCTAAATTTTTTTTTTAACAAGATGAGTACTTTCCTTCAAAATACAAGATACACAAAATATAGATTAAAAATTTAATAAATTAATTTCTTACTGCAACAAAGCTATCACAAAATCTTCAAATTACTTCAGTGTCCTGATCATAATTCATTTCAGCATCTAATTCTTCATCATCTTCTTCATTACTCTCACTTTCATCATCATCATTATCATCATCCTCTTCTTCATCATCATCTTCCTCAAAATGCTAAATTAAAAAGGTACAAAAAATTATTTGCAATAAATAATCTGTCAGATATTGTCAACTATTTTCTAAGCATATATTTTTTNGAAGTTTCATGAAATCATCGATCACATTTGTGTATAAAAATTCTTGTAGATTTTATTTAGAAATATCAGAACTAGAATTTATGCTTGGCAACTCTTTCATTTGTAAATATTTTTTTTCTGGTAGAATAATAAATGTGATTTGAGGTAAAAGTAAACTTATGCATAATTATTCATTTAAATTACGCTGCATATAATTTAATTAGAATTTCATGTTTTGAAAATATCAAGGATTTAAATGTATAAAGACATAAAATTTTTGAAATGGGTCATTAAAAGTTTCCAGAAATTCTAGGTCTGGAAGTTTCATGAAATCATCGATCACATTTGTGTATAAAAATTCTTGTAGATTTTATTTAGAAATATCAGAACTAGAATTTATGCTTGGCAACTCTTTCATTTGTAAATATTTTTTTTCTGGTAGAATAATAAATGTGATTTGAGGTAAAAGTAAACTTATGCATAATTATTCATTTAAATTACGCTGCATATAATTTAATTAGAATTTCATGTTTTGAAAATATCAAGGATTTAAATGTATAAAGACATAAAATTTTTGAAATGGGTCATTAAAAGTTTCCAGAAATTCTAGGTCTGGAAGTTTCATGAAATCATCGATCACATTTGTGTATAAAAATTCTTGTAGATTTTATTTAGAAATATCAGAACTAGAATTTATGCTTGGCAACTCTTTCATTTGTAAATATTTTTTTTCTGGTAGAATAATAAATGTGATTTGAGGTAAAAGTAAACTTATGCATAATTATTCATTTAAATTACGCTGCATATAATTTAATGATGTTTTTCATGTTTTGAAAATATCAAGGATTTAAATTTATAAAGACATAAAATTTTTGAAATGGGCCATTAACGATTTTATTCTAGAAATTTTCAGGATTTTCGAGTTGGGCTCACAATCACCGCTGTAACACAGAAAATGCATTGAATTTTGAGATTTTCTGTACAAACAGGGAATTTTCTTTCTTATTTGTGTCTTTTAAAAAATAGTGACCAATCAAAGCGTAATCGGGATATTGAAGGATGATATTCCAACTTTACTAAACTATTTCATTTACTACTATAGCATTATTTAAGTGTGTTCAGCTGTTCCTTTGTTTTTTCTCCAAGTTTTTACAGCAGTTAAAACTAGTATAGTGCATATACCTACGGTTGGAAATTCTCTTTGCGTGAACTAGCAGACATCTATGCCATAATTGAGATCATCAATGTACTATCGGGTACAACGTTCAGCATCGCACATGTAGACATCAATGTTAACGATACATCGGGAAACATGGTGCACATCTCAGTAAATAGTTATTTCCGATCTTCGAAAAATAACCAATCCAAACAGCCGATTGACGATATGTTTTTTATAATTGCTCTAGGAGGCGAAAATTTTTGTTTTTCTGAATGACATAGATATACCAACTTTTTTGTTCTTTATATTTTGTTTAATGTTAATAAGTGGGCTTTATGAATAAGTCACATTTCTGAACCTCTATTTACTGGCATTATTGAATGTAATTGTTGAATGTAATTATAGATGAATTCTGCTCAAGAGATGGCATCATCGCAGGGAATGACTGAATCAGAAAGAGGAGGACCCAAGACACCTGTTAGCGCTCCACCCATTACTCCTGACAAAATGCTGTATCGCCAGAGATATAAGGAACGTAAAATTGGTCATCGTAGAGTGAACGAAGAGGGAGAAATAACATTTAAAAAAGTAAGTATATTTTCTTCAATGGTCCATTCATTTGTTTTTATTGGGTTTAGAGTATAGCAATAAAGAAAAAAAAGAGATTTATAAAACTTTAAGACGCAATTGATTTTTACAAAAGTAGTGCTACTTCAAGATATTATGCATTGTAATTATTTTATAACTATGTTTCAATCTCTATATACTGTTTTTGCATGAGTATTTAAGCATACTAGAAAATGATTTTATTTTTTCTTATTTTTTTGAAGTTATCTACTACAAATAATGGAACATGAATTATGAGTTAAGCTGTTTTATATCTGCTCCAATCTGAAAACATCAGACAGTCAGATATCAGACAAAAAAACTGGCCTCGCAAAAAAAGGAGAAAGATCTGAACTTCTTTTACAATCAATCAAATTCTATCAAGCCAAGAGAAATTCCTTATAGTATTTATTTATCTAACAGCCATGGAGTATAGTGCAAAATTTGATTTAAATAAATAATATTAAGTACACCATACCACTACATATTTTTAAATTAAACAAAAATATATGTTTTTTTAATATTAATTTAGCCGTGTGACGTGTTTTATTCAAAGGCATTCAAAAATGAAATAAACGATACTAGATTTAGCTCTCTATGCCAATTAGTTCTAGCTGTTAAAGAAATTTAAAAAGTGCAAAAGATTTAAACTTTTTAGTTTTCATCCATCTTGTTAGTTCTACCTAAGAGTCAAAATAAACTGACATTTTGTAGGGGTTTGTGCAGGGTAAATTTACTACCTTTTTAGCGATACCTTCACAAATTCAACCTGAGGAAAAATGGTAGTTTCACAAATTACTTTTAAAAAAGCAAGTCCTCATGCAAACCCGTGCTCGTTGCAATTTATGAAAAAGAGGAGCTTTTCTGTCAGCTATCTTTTACAAAAAAATAGCTCACGTTTGGTCAGATAATGCAATGTGATAAGTCTAACTGGTCGCTTATGCCATATCAAACCGAGCTTCTTTTTTTTTTTTTTAGTTTTTTATAATGAAATACCGAGTCTCTCCCTGTATAAACTACACAGGAAGTCAAAATTCTGAACATTATTTTAAACATTGGAATATTATCCTAAACACTATTGAAAATTTATTTTAACAAACCTTTATTTTTTGATGAAAAATTTTTTGTTCTCTGTGAAACTTTTTTCTGTTTGACCTAACAAAAATTTTATCATAATGAAAATAAATTTTACTGTTAAATGCATATTTTTATTAAATTCAAGTTGAAATTTAACTATGGACAATGATTTTTATGGATTTTTAAATTTGGATACAATTTTAAGCCTAGAAGTTTACAATAGCGAAATTATTTTTGAAATAGAATAAAAATAAATAGAAATTTATGAGTCATAATATGATTAATAAATGTATGATTTTTATTTATCGTGACAATTTTTGAAAATGTTTTCTTACTTTACCATATTTTCGTGTTGATTTTTTAATATAATTTTTGATTTTCACAAAATAGGTACCTCTCAAAAAAAAAAAAAAAAAAACCAGACAGACCTCTGTTTTAATTTTTTGTTAATTTTGTATGCAATTGCATTATTCTCATTGAATTCTTTTTCTTTCCTTAATATAGATAGGCACATCAGTTATAATGCAGAGTATACAACTGGGCATTGGCCATGCAATTGGGTCATTGGCCTCAAAGCCTGAGCGTGATCTACTTATGATGGATTTCACAATTGTTGAAACTGTCAGCTTCCCTCCGTTAGTATATCATTTTTACTTTTTCAGTAAGAACTCCCCCCGCCTCACTGCCATGGTAAGAAGAAAGGATAGCTTTACTTCACTCAGCGGGTTAACGCTATAGAGCGACGAAAATAATTACCTTTATCTCTCCAACCTAAGCCAAAATCTGTCCTAAACAGTGACCCCACACACCTACTTGAAATAGTTAAAATTTGTCACCATAGTAACCACCACAAGTCCAATGACTGGGGGAGTTCTTACTTTAGACAAACTATACAATAGTCGGCTTTGTTGTTCATTCTTAACTCTATTTGATTATAATAATGATTATACTATTTTATTTGTAAATTTAGTATTCAATATATTTATTTATAAAGTTTTTAATATGCAAGCACAAGATTCTTCTGATTTGGCAAAATTCCCGACTTTCTAAACTTTATAAGAAATTCAATTATTAAACTTACGCAAGCATATTGAATATTTGCATGAATTTCTAAAGTTTATAAATCTTGATTTATAAGCTTTCTTTATAAATCGTGATTTTATTCTCTTTAATCATGATTTATATAGAAAGTTTAATAGTGTTTTAGACTGTCAATCTACACTTATACTTTGAAAAAAAAATTATTAATAAAATGATATAATATATTAATAAAACAATATATTAATAAAACGATATAATATTTTAGCAATCTTTTTACATCATTATGTTTTACTATACTCTTTTATGAAAAGTATTGGAAGAATAATTTATTTTAATTACTTAAGAAATTCATTAAAGAAGAGCCCTGGTTTATGTTTTTTAGTCATTTTCCTGAATATTACATCCATATTTCCCCTTTTACAAATTGGAATTTCTGAGTCTTTGAAACTTTAATTTAGATACTATTATTCTTTTCTATTGTATTATTATTATTCTATTGTTATTACTATTCTATTATTATTATTTTGACGCCCGGCGGCTGAGCGGTAGCGCTTCACAATGTTGTGCCACATGTCCCTGGTTCAATCCTCGGGCCGGGCAAGGTTGACTCAGGCTTTCATCCCTTCAGTGGGTCGATTGATGAGTTCCAAGCATGCTTGGGAACTAAACACTGGGGGTTCCGTGTTCGGCTGACCACCTGACCGGAACATCTGCTCCTGCACCCCTAAGCCCAAGGTCAAGAAAACTGAGATGGGCACAGTAGGCCTTGGCCCTCTATGGGCTGTCGTTTAGTTTAGTATTATTATTATTTTGATAATGATTATTTTCATCTTCTGTTATAGGGATGGATCTAGTGTCACACCTGCTCACAGCTTCTCTGAATTCAAGTTCAAAACCTACGCTCCCCTCGCATTCCGCTATTTCCGAGATCTGTTTGGGATTGCTCCTGACGACTTTTTACTCTCCCTCTGCAATCATCCCATGCGTGAATTAAACAACCCTGGCGCCAGTGGAAGCATTTTTTATGTCACCGATGATGATGAATTCATAATAAAAACTGTACAAAAGGGAGAGGCTGAGTTTTTACAAAAACTTCTGCCAGGTTACTACATGAATCTAAATCAGAACCCCAGAACTTTACTTCCAAAGTTTTTCGGACTTTACTGTTACCAGGTATATCTGTAAAATTAGGAAATATTTTACCTTTTTTGTACCTAAGTAGTTTTTCTGTATATAACTTGCTCTGATAAGAAATTACTTAATATGGTAGATTTTCATAACATTCCTTTGACATGTGAGGCTTTATATTAACAGTTAGGTGCACAGTGTTTTTAAAAAGTGTTTATTTTTGATTTAAGTTTTTTAAAAGTCCTTACAGGTGCTTTTTATATTCAGAGTTTGAGAAAAGGGCTTGATTTTTTTATCTTATAAAAAAAGATTTTCTCTTTGCCATGACGGTTGTTGTATTAAATTGCAAATGCAAAAAATGCACAATTTTTCACATTTTTCTCTGCTATATTTATCAGAAACTAGTTACTTTATCATGATTATGTAAAGTTTTTGAGTTATATTGATTTTATGTTTATAAATTACGAACCTTAAATGATAAAAAAAATATAATTTTTGTTACTGCACAGATCCTAATTATGATTTGGGGGGAGGGGTGATTAAAAATAATTTTTGAATGCTTAAAAAGTACTTATTTTTTGTTAAAAAATCTGGCTACGCACCCTGTCTGTATATCTCTTGCTCTGATAAGAAATTCTTTAATACGGTAGATTTTCATAACACTAATTTGAAGTGTGAGGTTTTGTATTACAGTAGCTACACAAATATCTGACGTCCAATCACTGGCAGTACATTTGACACTATTCATTATTAGACCTGCAGTTTCTAATTAAAAAGTTTGGCTGCTAAAAATAAAGAATTAAAAGTAAGATTTCTCAATTTTTTAAAAAAAAAATCTTTTTCTCATTTTCAATTATTATATAAGATCTAAAAACAAATATTTTTTTATTTTAAATTTTATTTAACCCACAACAAAATTGGGGTAATAGGACTCGTGGAACAATGTTGTGTCATTTTACTCATGGTTCAATTATTATTTTCATAGACTTTTTATATGTCTGCTTTTTTAAGAGTGTTTCTGATAGACATTTTTTCTTTTATTGCCACTTTTTAAATGAGTTTTTCCACTTCTGAGTTTTGTTTTTATCATTGGGCTGCAATTTGAATAGTTTTTCTGTAATTTTTTTCTCTTTTTTATTGCCTTTTTTCCCCTAAGAATACATATTTTTTAAAACCTTTTTTTTCAAAATTTTGCATATTTTAATTGCAAATTTTGTATATTTTGCATTATTTGAAAGCATTTCTAATAATTTTTTTTCAATTGTGCCATCTCTTTCAAATTATGTGGTAAAACAAAAAACTGAGATTTTCAGTGTTAAGATTTGTTTTTAGAAATAAAAACAAGATAATATCTTAACAGTGATTGTGTTTTTTACTTTTGAGTATTTTTTTTATTATGGCTCAGCATTAATTGAAGTTTATTTTTAGTAATTTTTATAGACTACAACCATTATATTTTTTTTCTTCACTTTATCATTTAGTTTTTAATCAAGACATTAAAAATAGAGATTTGTTTTACTTAATAATTCTGCATTTCCCGTGAATTCTAATTACCTTTATCTCTCNTTTTTTTCTTTATAGGGACACTGTTTAAACATGTCCCTCTGAAACTAATTTATTTAAGACCAACAGTTTCTGAAATTTAAAAGAATTAACTCGCATACTATAAAGCTTAACTAACAGAGAAAATTGCTTTGTTAAAAACAGTGTTTGTACCCGTAAAAAATTTAAAAAAAAAAAACTATTTTTTTTAAAAAGGTATATCGAACAGCAGACAGTAGATTCAGTAAAGTTTTCTTTGCTGGGAAATATAAATTATTAAAATTTGGGATACAGTCTTGATTTGTGATGAAACTAAAAATTGAAATTTGCACTTATAAAATACTAAAAATATATTTAAAAAAAAATTGTACCATAAATATTATATTATTAATATCCAGTCAGGGAGAGTGTCGATATTTTTACAATACTCCTGGATAACTTCACATGATATATTGATGTGTAATCGAAGAGCAACTGCAGTGTTGCCACCGTCTACTGAAATGTGACTATTTGCAACTATTTCCGGCCCGACTATAGCAACTTTTTCTACTATTAGAAAAAGCTACTATTTTCAGGAAAAGGAGACTATTGGGAGACTTTTCTTTCCTCCAGCGATGATTTTTATCATAAATTGTGTTGACAACCTGCCACATGTGGGAGCTCCTGAACACAATGAATCTTTTTTTCTTAAAAAATAAAAAATGTTAAATTGCAAATTTGAGTCATCATTTTTTAATGCACTCAAGTTGCACAGTTTCCATTGCAAGTCTATTTTGTTTCTATCTGTTGCTATCTGTTTTGTTTGTATAGCTGTTCCAACGTATATTGCTACGAAATTCTGCAGAATTTAAAAAACCCAATTTTTCATATGATATACTGATGCGTGAATTTAGAATTTGAATAATGTGTATCGATATATAGATATTTGCTAAATCCTCAGGGGGGATAGTTATGATGATAGTGGGGGAAGTTTGTTTTGGAAAAGTATGTTTTTTCTATGGAAAAGTATTTAATTTTTAGACTTTTTTCATATAAAAATTTAGTGTTCGAGTGCTAATGATTATATAAAAATTATCATATTTGCCATCCACTTGACTAATTAGTTTTCACGGTATATGGCAAATCATTTAATAAAATTTTAGTCATATTACTGAATTTTTTTTTTTCTTCTTATTTCGGCAACTATTTTCATGCTACTAAGAAAAACTTTTTGTTCATTTTCTGTGGCAACCCTGCAATTGATAGTGCTGCTCATTCATCCTGTGTAAATTCTGTTATTGGGTGTATGTTGCTTTAAAATGTCATTATTTTGCTTAGAATATATGAAATAGCAATAATTTTAGTCTTTTTTTTTTTTTTTAAACAAATTTATTTTTAACTTTTAAAAATTTTTAGTCTAAATAAAATGAAAATGCATCTCCTAAGATGTGTTTTTTTTTATTTATTTTTATTTTTGCAAAGAAGTGTTTTGAACATTTTCAAAAATCCCCAACCTTGTTACTTAATGGTTGTAAATTTTGCTTATCGTAAGTTATTTGCAAGTCATGTCAAATGATTAACCTGAGTTTTAATATTTGATGAGCTAAACTTCTGAAGAGGTGTTTTTCTTAATCTAATAATGTAATGTTACCCTGAGGATGCAACAGTAACAAGTAGTAGTTAGAAATTAAATTAGAATTATTTTAGAAATGTCTTTCAGTTTTGCCCTTCATTTCTTAAGTTTTAATTAATATTTACTTCTTTTTTTTTTAAATCCTGTAAGAGGAACGAGTATTCAGCTTTTATATATAAATTCTTAAACTTAAATAGAAACATTTTTCTCATACTAATAAATGTTAAAATTATTCTCTTAATATAAACCCTTTAAGCCATGTATTTTTTATTATTAATATTATAATTATCCTTTTATATTAACTCTTGGAAGAGAATTCAGGGATTTGTCTAGGACAAATTTACTACCATTTAGCAGTACCTTTACAGATTCAACTTAAGGAAAAACTGTAGTTTTGCAAAATACTTTTAAAAAAGCAAGTTCTAAAATTCTCTTCCCCCCTCCCACTACTTAAAATTTGTTGTTGTATTTCTGTAAAAATGATAAACCAGGAATTAATTACGCATTTTGATTTGCAATGGAACCCTTCCGTGGATTGCTTTTCTGAGGAAAAAGAGCTCTACGAATATGTATCCACTTGAAAATGTTCTCATAATGAAAAAAACTTTTAATGCTAGTGCTCTTAAATGTATGTTTTTATTAAATTCAAGTTGAAATTTGACCATGGACAATGATTTTTATGGATTTTTAAATTTGGATACAATCTTAAGCCCAAAATTTTACAATAGCATAATTGTTTTTGAACATATGAGACAAATATATATAGAAATTTACCAGCCGTCAATGATTTTTATTTGTGGAAACAATTTTTTAAAATATTTTCCATATTTTACCATATTTTTGTGTTGATTTTTTAATATAATTTTTAATTTTCTCAAATTATGTCTAAATTTTCATAAAATAGGTACCTTTTAAAAAAAACCTAGGCTAACTCCTGTAATTACCATGCACCTATTTCTCATAGCCCTAAATGTGTTATTGCTTTATATTAAAAGTTTTGTATACACTTAGTTTCTTGTTGGGCAGTTATTTCATTATTTGTTCCAAATTTCTGGATATTCCAATGTAATCCTTTACATCCCATGTGCATCCCATGTAGCTATGTAATTATAGTTTGATTGTAAATTGTTGAATAATTGAGTTTCGATTTACTATCATTCTTATAAATTTTCACTTAGTATCAACATTTCTGAAATGCTGCAAATAATTTTAAAAGTGGTACAAGGCCAAATAATTTTATCTTTGTAAGCTGTACGCTAAATGCTTGTACATCAATCGTTCATGAATAACCATTAAATAGCATTTTTGTATTTCAGACATTATACAATAACAAAATATGTTGACTTTTCAAGTCAAAAATATTTCTGAATCAATATTATACAACACGAGGCATTTTTTACGTTCCCAAACAAAAATTCTCTTACTTTTGTCTACAAGAAGTTGGAACATACAATGGAATAGGAATATAAATATTTTAAACTTTTTTCTATTGGCCTCACTTTCATTTAATGGCTTCACAAAACATGAGAAGTCAAAAATGGTACCCGAAAGTAATTTGAATGACTAAAACAGTTTTTTGTTGTAATATTTCAGACAATTTTCTTTAAACTTAACTCTTATTTCTTTATTTTGTTTTCCAGTGTGGAGGTAAAAATATCCGTTTAGTTGTGATGAATAATTTATTGCCTTCCTGTATCAAACTGCATGAAAAATATGATCTGAAAGGTAATTTGTGAATTTAACATTTAATAATTACTGTAATTATTTAAGATGAAGAATTATTTGGTACTAATACATATATTATTTATGTGATATACATACATGTCATTTTTTTTTAAAGTTTTCTGTCACTCTTTAAAGACTTCTTATCTGCTACTTTCTGCTTCTCCGCAGAAGAATCTATGTTTACTTTGATAGCAAAATTTGTGCATTCATGCTCGATTCCTTTTTAATGAATTGATTTAATATTTAAACTACCATTAACATTCAAATATACAAAGACTTGACTGTTTATTGTGTTTTAAATCGTGCTGAAATGTGAATTAAGTAATTGTCTACAATATCACTTTATTAATTTTACTACCACCAGGAAATTTTTTTTAAAGATTGTAAAAGTTGGCAGATATGAGACCTTATTTTTTAAAAATCTTTTTCTTGTAAATACAGTACAGAACCCGTTATCCGGAAATCAGAAAACCGGAAAACCAAAAAACCGGAACGAAATTCGATAAATTTTCCCGCCATTTTAAAAAAAAAAAAGTAATTTTTCCTCATAAGATTTTAGGATTTTTCTTTCCTTTTTGAAAGATTTTCACCTTACCATCATTTTGGAAATAATCGTTAGTGTATTACTTCATCGTTTTTTCTTCTTTTTAAGATTATTTCCAAAAAAAAATTTTTTTAAGTTGGGTTTAACAATTAAAGAAACATCTTTTTGTAGCGATTCAGAAAACCGGAAAAATCAGTTATCCGGAATAGCGATGGTCCCAATCGTTCCGGATAATCGGTTCCCTACTGTACATGTCTGGTACCAACAAAAAATATATGACTGCTTTTAAACGAACCTCATCCGAAGGATTTCTCTTTTTTGTTTGAATATATATTTTGTTTGATAATATGTTTGATATTTTGTTTGAATATCATTGACGATAGCGAATCAAAAACTTGATTATACAAAATTTTAAGACTTATGCTAAATCCATTTAACAAGATGTTTACATACATGCGATTCTTCCGCCAATTCGATTCTTTTGGTTTGGCGAATTCTCGCCATTTTGAATCTCTGGAATCTTTTTTGCGATTTCAATATCATAGATCTTCGTATTTCTCTTCTCATTGGCACGACAGCCCAGGGTGGACCCTGGCCTTCTCAACAAGCCCATGCCAAGACATTCTTCCCTAAGCCAAGGCTCTCCAGTTTATTATCTTTAAAACTTGTAGGTCCTTTTCAAGGCAGTCTAAAAATCAAAAATCTTAGGTTTGGTCGTCCTTTTTTTCTTGTACTTGCTGGCCTGGCACTGAACACTTTTTTGGTTGTCCTGCTATCCTCCATTCTCACAATGTGGCCTGCCCATTTAATCCTTTGAATTTTGATAAATTGAATGACATCAGATTCTTGTAAAGTTCCGTGTTTGATCTTCTAAACCAGGTACCGTTTTTACTTATTCCACCAAAAATGCTTCGCAGTATTTTTCTCTCAAATCTAGCTATCATATTTTCATCTCCACGGGTCATTGTCCAGGTCTCATATGCGTATGTGAGCACTGATCGTATAAGATATTTATAGAGTAACACTTTTGTTTTTCTTTTTATTAGGCTTGACTTATATTTTTTGAGACCATAAAAACACTTATTGGCCATCGTGATTCTCGTGTGTATTTCTTGTGCAGTGTCATTTTTGTTGTTCATCTTAGAACACAAATAGGTAAAGCTATCAACGGCTTCGAATTTGTATGCTCCAATTTCAAACTGTGTTTCTTTATAGCCAGCTTTTGTGCAGGGCATATATTTAGTTTTATTTTCATTGATTCTTAATCCCATCTTAATGGCTTCCTTCTCCAGACATAAAAAGGATTGTGTTAGTGCTGTCTGCGTTCTAGCGATAATATCTAAATCATCAGCAAAAGCCAATATTTGAACTGATTTGTTGAAGATATTTCCTCGGATGTTGATGTTGATGTTTGAGTCCCTTACTTTTTTTTCTTCTAATACTAGATTAAAGAGGAGACATGCCAAGGCATCTCCCTGTCGAATACCATTTTTAATTTCTATTGGATGGGAAAGACAATTATGTATCTTGACCATGATTTTGGTTTCACTTAGTGTCAAGCTAATCAGCTTCACTAGTTTCTCCGGTATATTAAATTCTCTTAAGACTGATATTAGAGTTTTTCAGTTAATACTATCATAAGCTGTTTTAAAATCAATAAACAGATGGTGCGTGTCAATACCAAATTCTATGTTAAAAATTTGCTCTGAGGTGGATCGCCCCTTCCTGAATCCAGTCTGATAATCTCCAATTATATTGTCGACAAGTGGGGAGAGTCTTTTGAAAAGGATGTTAGAAAATACTTTATAACTTGTACAGAGCAGGATAATTCCTCTGTAGTTTGAGCAATCCAGCATATCTCCTTTCTTATGTATCGTACAGGTCATGCTGGTTTTCCACTCTTCAGGGATTAATTCTTCGTATTTACCTGTTTTGAAAGTTATGCATTGAGATTATTATTCACGTGATTTAAAAATCCCACATAACGATTCCTATTTGCGAGATTTAAAAATCCAATATCATAATATCTAAGTGATGGGGGAAAAAAACCCACCTTATTTGAAGGAATTGAAATTATCACTGTTTTCTTTTCTTGTCATTTTAGTCATTATCTAGTCTTCTAAATGTTTTTAGAATGTAAGTAATAAATTAAAAAAAGATATCTTCAATTTCAAACAATTTTAATGCAAATTGTAGCAATTTTGAAAATTGAAATTTTGAAGGAAAAAGAAAGTAAAAGCTGAGAGTAATTATGATAGCTTGAGAGTAATTACTTAGAATGTCTTTTATTTTGTTAACAATCAATATATATATATTTAAATTTGTTTTCTAGGGAGTACCTACAAGCGGAAAGCAAATAAAACGGAGCGTAAAAAATCCTCTCCAACATTTAAAGATTTGGACTTCATAGATCACCATAATGAAGGAATTTTACTTGAACATGACACCTACAATGCATTGATCAAGACAATGCAAAGAGATTGCAGAGTAATTTTTTCCTTTTTTTACCCTCTCCCATTTGAATGGTTAATGAAGTCCTATTAATATTAGTAAAAATGCACAGAAATAATTAAATCTTGGGCCAGTGTTACCTCAGAAGGAAATATGTTTCTTTCAGGTTACAAAAATAAGACTGTAAGAAACTGGAGAAAATATTAGTTTGTTAAAAATGTTCTGCAACTCTTGTGAACATTTCAACTTTAAGAATTTTCATTTTGTGTTGTTGTTTTTCGGTGTTCTTAGTGTAAACTTTCATCAATAAGCTCTAAATGACTTTGGATGAAACTGAACGTCGGGCTTTGATTCGCTATTGCTATAAACGAGATCTTTCTGGAAGGGCGTTGCGAAACTTTTTTAACAACCTAATAGTAGGAACTAAAAATGATCAATACAATTGTTCAGCAATAAGTTTTAAAGGAGTAGCTTAAATATAAACAAATTAAATTTAATGTAGTATTAAAAAGTAAGAAACTCGTTTAGAAATTATGTTTATTTTCATATTTAGTTGTATGGAAAATTTTAAAATCTATATGTTTAAGTTTGAGGGATTTACAAAATTTGCATTCTATTTTTAATCGTGGATTTAATGTTTTTTTTTTAGCAGTGTATATGTTAGTTGGTAGTATATGCTTAGTTTGTTAATTCAGCGTTGTTAATAAAGATTTTATGATGTTGTTTTAACAGATTATATAATTATAAAATAAGATTTCATAAAATACAGAAACAGTGTTGCTACGCTACCTAGAAAAGTAAGGGTGTTTGGAAATTGACTGAAAAATCAGGGAATTTTTATTGAAAATCTGGAAATGTCAGGGAGTTTAGTTTGACTACCGTGAAACTTGTGGCCTTTGCTTTTACTATGCGTTCACATTTCTTATGCAAGAGTTCCCTTGTTTGACAAGAAACCAAATTTTACAGGTTTTGTGCCTCAATTATTTTTTTGGTTTTGGTGCCTCAGTAAACTTTCAAATGATAGAATGCATAACGGATGGATTATACTACACATTGTCTATTCCTATTTTTTATTAAGAAATTTACTAGGATTGTATTTTTATTATCTCGTATAAATTACGAATATTTTTCATTGTCAATTTTCTTAATCCTCTATCATTACCGAAATTATGCATCGTTGGTGTCAACAACAGTATGGTGACTTTTTATGGTACCACCCCATAATGAAATAGTTCCATTTCTCCATTAATTTTGTTTTTCGGTACAAAACTTTTTTTAAAAAATTTATTTCAATTACCGATGATTTTTAATTATTCGAGTTCTATAAAAACAAGTTTTAAAAGCATAACTAAAATAAACACGATGGTGTCAAATTACCATGGAAATATTAATTTGGTGATTTAGTTTGCATATGCTACCACAATTATGTTAATCATTCAGATAATCTTGCATAGCAAAAAAATAATAATAAAGTATAACAGAATGTGCAAATAACATCTTTTTTTTATTACTTTTTTTAATTTTATTTTATTATAACATAGCAAACGTAACTGATGATATCTTTAAAATATTTGAAAAACTGAATGGTCTATAACTCATTTTAAAGCACTGGTTTCCGCTAAATGAGCGAGAAAATTCCAATTTTTTTAACTGTCACTGTGTTTAAAATATAATTAATGAATTGTAAATCAGGATTCTTATTCTGTGTTTACAATTTTACACATTTAGATTCATTTTGAATCTCACATTCTTAGAGCTTACTGTATACCCTTAATCTGGTTTACAATCAGTCAGGTGGACATAAGCAGAAATTCTTTATTTTATTATATATATAGATTATTTGCTGTCCTTCGCCATGAATTGACGTTATTAGATTAATCAAAGCACATTTTTAGCGAAATAAAGGCTTACTGCATTATTCAGTATTATCTGGCACAATGCTGTTTCTCAAAATTCTCATGATAATGAAAATTTACCATATACAAGCTGCTTTCTCCTGTACTTATATCTTCGAGGGGCTGTGAAAAATCTTTTATAAAACTGCACATTATTGATGTCAATAATATTATGGCGGCTTTTTACATTATCCTGTAGCGAATAAGTATATTTTCTCCACCAATTAAACTTTTTAGTACATTGCTTGTTTCTTGTTTCAATTAGTACCTATTACCTATTTTTCCCTTGATTTTTTACTTAAATTACCATTAATTTTAAATTATTTAGCTTCATAAATATCCGCTTTAAAAGCATAGCAATAAACAAAATGCCTCGTTTCAGATAACCTTAAAAATATTAATCTGACAATGCAAATACTTATCAGATGACGAAAAAAAATTTAAAAAATTCTTTTTTTTCTCTCCATTTTGTAGTGAGTAGTATTTGGCAACTTATAAAAAAAAAAGTAGATTTGAATATCTTAAAAATTTAAAAAGTTTCAAGCAATCTTCTAAGTAGTCTTCTTATTCTTTAATAGAATGCTCAAGATAAAAAGGGTTTTCCAATTATACCAATAGAAAAAAGCTCACCAGTAATAGATTTTGAATAAATTGTTAACAAATTGTCAAAAACAAAAATATTTAAAACGAAAATTCATGTATCATAATAATGTATTAAAATTTGAAAACCAACATTGAAAGGGCAAAAAAAAATACGTATTGCGTATAGTGTGTGTCAAAGTGATTATTCAATCACAAAATTTTAATGTCTTAATAATATATTTAAAATATCAGATGCTTTTAAACCTTATTGCAAAGACTTAAAAATTATAAGTAACTGTAAAAAAATGATTATACAACATGGATTTAAGATAAAATTGCTGTGAATTGAATGCAATTCAAACTTAAGTATGAAATTTGTGTGTCTTAATAACTTTGTATAAAAAAATAATTTAAAAAAATCAATGTGGAAGTAGTTTTGAAATAAATTATAATAAGAGGTTATATAGATTGTAAAGCTCTGTTTAGAACTAAAATAAATAGAAAAGAATCATTTCATTTTTAAAAAATTAAATATAAGAAATTTTACTTCTTTATTCTACATAAAATTTTATTTGCCTCCATTTGAACTATTCATTAAATAGTTATCATTAAACAATTATATTTTTTAATTTTTAGTCTCTTCCGTTTTTGCAGTTTCTCCCAGTGTGTTTTAAAAAATAGATTTCTTTCAAACAACAGGGTTACCACTCCACAGGGAAAATCTGGAAAATACAGGGAATTTACAAATCTCCTGAAATAACAGGAAAAATGAAAGAAAATTTCTTTTTTTTTTCTTTACAATTTGGTACTAAAATACTGAGAATTTTGTTTCTTAGTTTTGTTTAAAAAATGGATATCTGCGCACCTGGAAAGTCCTGAATTTCGGTATTGAACAAAATTTTTCAGGTTATGATTTTTGCTATTTTTTTAAAAAAATCATGGAAAGTCCTGGATTTAGGTCTCTGAAAAATCTAATTTTTAAAATGGAATCTCCCTCTCCCCAATTTCATCCTGTTCCAAACATCTGAATTTCTAACAAAATCACCACTCAGTCATATTTTATTTGAGTATAAAATAATTTTATCATGTTCTTTAAAAATTATGGTGTTCTTTCAAAAAATGAACGAAAAAATATCATATCTAGAGCGAATTATCCTTTAAACTCTCTTCTGTGATTTAAGAATTTTTATTATTATTATTTTTTTTAAATTTTATCAATTTAAAATTCTAGTTGAATCAAGCCAGTTATTGGCGAATTTTTTTAATTCCGAAATGAACAGAAAAATCAGGAGTATTTCTTTCCTTTCTGATGAACAAGAAAAATATCTTTAGAATATAATTCTGCAGAAAAATTTTTTTTTAGCTTTTGTGTTTTTTTCAACTATTTTATTGTTTCAACTCTTTCTTTACTCTGTTTTTTAAGTTTAAAATCTATAAATATGAAGATGAAGAGTATAATAGTTTTGGTTATGCCTATTTCGAATAATGTTATTATAATGCTTTTTTTAATTTATTGTTGCGTTTTTGTTGGAGAAAATAGCAATTTCGTTAAGTCATGAAAAATTCTTGGAATTAGTCATGGAAAATCATGAAAAGTCATGAATTTGAAAATCTAAAATGTAGCAGATACCCTGTCTATGGGATATTTAAGGATGATGTTCCAACTATACTAAACTATTTCATTTACTACTATAGCATTATCTAAGCTGTTTTCCCAGCCATTAAAACTAGCCCACTATAGCTGACACAAGAGCACGGTAATTGTTGTTTCCTCTTAATATAGTGTGTATAATATGTAGAGGGTAAACAAAGATAATTTTTTTAAAAACTAGATTTGAGTGGCAACCCTGAACAAAATGCTATTCCTGATTGTAATTAAAACAGACTATTTAGAATGAAATCTCATTTTTTTAGGTTCTGGAATCATTTAAAATAATGGACTACTCTTTATTGGTCGGTATTCACAACATTCATGCTGCTCACAGAGAAAGGGAGAAACATTTGGTGAGATGATTTCATTGATATCTAATAAATTAATATTTAAAGAGATACTATATGTCAAATTGTTATTCTGATACACCATCTGGTCGAAAGTATCCGGACACCCGGTTGTTGTGGTGGAAGCATAATGGTGTGGGGGTGTTTGTCGTAGTTTTAACTCGGTTTGTCAGTTCCGGTGATCGGAAACACGAACTCTGAGGGACAATGTTGCACTCCCTTCTCTATGGCAATATTTCCGGCCCATTTCTCTTCCAGCTTCACACAGACGTGGTTTGAGGAAATGGATGTTTGAAAACTGGGCTGGCCTTCGCAGAGCCTCGTTCTAAATCCCATAGAACATCTCTTGGGCGGGTGGCATATTACATAGTCGTCCTCACTACAAGCATTCAGTGATGGAAAACTATTTGAATCAAAAGCTTGTGGAAAGTGTGCAATTTAGTATATTAGGCAACAATTAGCATGAAATTTATATTTTGTGAAATCTACTGGATTTTTTCCTGTGTATGTTAGCAACTATGTTTACAGTGCAGTGATCTTGTTTGTGTTGTTATTTAGAATAATTGTTTTATGTTTCCAGGTTCAAATTTATTCTTTATTTGATGTAACTTATGATAACAACAGAGTGGATTTTTGTCTTTAAAAATTTATAAAAGTTTTAAGCTTGAAAAAAAAAAGTTACTTATTTAGTAAGTAATTTGTAATAGTTATAAAATTTAGTTATAGAATAAGTTATCTAAGTTATCATTTAATAAAAAGTTTAAATTAATATTATGTATTATTAATTCATTTTACCTGAGTTTGGTTTGGTAAATGTAAAAAAAATCTGATTTAAATCCAAGTTATTTATTTATTTTTTAAATTATAATTTTTGCCAGTCCTGCATTTTTTTTTCTTTTCATAATCTTTAGAAATTTCTGTTTATTTGTATCTTCTTAAATTTTTTATTTATTTATTTATTATTTTTTTTATAGGAACAATACAGAAAAGATCAGGAGGAAGATAATGGTAATTCCCCTCCTTTTTAACATGATACGTATGATAAAGTTTAATGTAGATTTAGTCTAAATTTGTGTTCTTTTTAGAATTAATGACCAATGTGGATTGTTGTGCTTAAAATGCTTGTATTATACATATTCATAGCATTGAATGAGAATCCTTTTTTATTCTTTAATTTTGTTTTGATTGCAAACTCTAAACTATTAAATATAAAGTGTCAAAAAATGACTTGTCTTTTGTGCGGTAACTCAGTTTGAGCAGTTTAATTTTTGCAACAGAAAACAATGCAATTTTTGTCCAGAACATTGAAAGATTTTGCAACTAACCAAGCAACAATAAGTTGCTAATGAGGCATAATTTTGATTGACCCAAAAGTAAACAAGTTTTAAATCCTTTTTTATGAATTCTTTTAATAATTCTACAGCCAGATGGATAATTTTCTTTAACTTATTAAAAATAAGAAAAAATACTCTGTTTACAATTCCCTGTTTCAAAAACTATCAATAACATATAAGCTTTCTTTTAAACTGAATTTGATCTGAATCACTTGTAAGATATGCGAAGACTTTATTAATAAGCACTACAGTAACACTCGGTAAACTCAGTAACGCTATTAATTCTTTTGCAGATAGCTCAAAAATATTCTGCCACAGGGATGTGTGTAAAATAATTATGCATGTTTTTTTTTAGCTTCCCCCGTCCAGCCGGTTCAGTCGGATAAAGGAGGTGGTGGTGTGGGTACAAGTTTAGTTCGAAGCAAGTCCATAAACAAGCAGAGGCTTGCTGCATTTTCAACAGCAATGGAATCCATCCAAGCCGAAACAGAAACAGCAGATGAAAGAGATGATGTCCCGTAAGTTTTCTTCCAACAATATTGGACTAAAGCAATTTTTAAAAAAGATGATTTTATT
This sequence comes from Parasteatoda tepidariorum, assembly GCF_043381705.1. NCBI lineage: Eukaryota > Metazoa > Arthropoda > Arachnida > Araneae > Theridiidae > Parasteatoda > Parasteatoda tepidariorum. Next base: position 91,908,478 of record NC_092210.1, on the reverse strand, counting down.
TAAACATGTTTTGTGTAAACCTAAGAACAATATCGATTTAATATCTGGCCTTTTGAATAAATTTTTCATACATAAAATTCCTTTCAACCAAATGCTCAGGGTTGCCACTTCACAAGAAAAACTTAGAAAATACAGGAAATTTAAAAATTGCCTAAAATAACGGGGGAAATGCAGAGAACTTAGATTTTTCTTTACAATTTAGGAAAATACATGGAAATTTGGTTTTTACTTTACAAACTGGTAAGATACAGAGAATTTTGTTTCTTATTTTTGTCTTTTAAAAAATGGTGGTCAAAGCTTAATCTATGGGATATTTAACCATGATATTTCAGCTATCCTAAACTTTATTTAAGTATGTTCAGCTGTTTTCCTAGCAATTAAAACTAATAAATATAGTTAGCCCAATATAGCTCACACAAGAGCACAGTAATTGTTGTTTCCTCTTAATATAGTGTGTATAATGTGTACAGGGAAAAAACATAAATTTTTTTTTCCAGATTTGAGTGGCAACCTTGATGGTTTCATAAAAAAATGAAATATTAATGCTTGACCTTTTTTTTTTAATAACCAGCCGTTGAACAGTTGAAACAATTTTTCAGTTTACCATTGTAAATGTTAAAGTCTGTTCCTTGTAATTTTGAACCCAACTCAATATGTAAGGAAACTGTTGGATCACGCATTTGGGGCAACTAGTCTTTGGTGAAATTGCCACGCGTTGAAGGAAACTGCAAAATTCTCCCATGGTTACTTCCAACAGCTAGAGGATTTTAAACCTTTATCTGTCTGCCACTGAGGATATTTTACCTCAGAGCTGTGGTCAGTGCCAGTCAGGAATAAAAAAAATTTTTTTGATCATCCATCACTGGGAGGCAAGCCCTCTATATTCCCCAGCTACCTCTGTTCAACCATAACTAGCTCTAGAGTAAATTTTTTGAGGTTGCTTGGAGAATCTACAGAATGCTTATGTTATAAATTTCTTTTAAACTTAAGTTTTTGTTAATATTTTTTCACAATTAATGATTGCATAAACAGTAACTCAATTTACCATTTTAATATATTTCATAATATATTAACATATATTTTCTGTCACAAAACTTCTTATTGATGCTTACTTATGGTAAAAGTTCAGGGCTTCAAGTGCTGCGCATTTTGCTCCAAATCGGTATATTTGCGCATTACTGCGCAGAAACGACATTTTATGTTAAATTTGCGCCGAATCTGCGCCAAAAATGTTTTGGGGACCAACTAAACATTGCCAAATTTTAATAGCAAAAGAAAAATTTTTCTCTTGTTGATTTCATCGTTATTGATGTACCATCGTCTTCGTCAATGGAAAGCTAATGGCCTTCTTGCGCTATTCTATTTATAGATTAGTACCATGATCCTTGAATTAACTAGGGGACCATCCACTAAGTACATAATTTCATGTTGATCCTCAGAACAGTCAAGAATCACAAAGCTTCATAACCTCAAACTTTCTATCTCCGTTTTATTCANTCGAAGACAGAAAAAAGTTCGTTATATCCAACTTCCTCACTTTTTTGGTTCACTATATCCACTAAAAATAACATTATACGTGTATAGCAAGGCACGGGACCGAGCATTTCGTTCACTATATTCGGGAGTTTACTATAAACCATGTTCACTATAGCGGGATTTGACTGTATTATGGTTATGAATAACTAATATATTGTGACAATAAGTTTTAACACCCTCACCCAAAACAGATAAGTGGATTATCAGGGGTCTGTCCAGACATTTTGTGAAAGGTCCGTTTTTCGTGAAATTGTGAAAAAATTACTCGCATTCTTTCTACCAGGGTTCGCTTTTATGAATATGAATTAGTTTGTGCAAATAGGGTCCGGTTATTGCAAAAAACTTTTTCAAGGAGTTTTTAAATTGTAAACAGATGCCAAGATTATGCTCGGCACTGTGAAATTATAATTAAAAAAAATAAAATTTTAAAAAATAAACAGCAATTGCTGCTTCTAAATTAGAGATGCAACATACAAATATTGGGTATTTAGCCCATACCGCTGAACGCAGAATATTAATTTCGGGCGAATAATTGAAGAATCGTCTGCCGAAGACAAAACTTAATTCGTTTACATCCATCTTTCTTGTTTTTTGCCCTGGGAAGGGTTTATTCGATTAACAAAATAATAATGAAGATCAAATTTGTGAAGGGTCCGGTTAAAAGAAAAATCATTTTGTGAAGTGTCTGTTTTTATGGAAATAATTTCTTCTAAATTCCAAATTTCTTCTAAACAGACCCCTGATTATAAGGAAATCTGGGAATAATACACTAGTAATTCAAAATGAATATAACTATTTAATGAAAAATAATTTATTGCTAAAATTTACAAAGAATGTGTTTGAAGTTTCTTTACATTTGGCGCAGGGAAGTAGAGCGAGTTTATTAGTAAACATGGTGAGCCCGTGTGTGTGTTTCCCAAAATAATTGAAGAATTTGTTTGTAATACTAATATTACTGCGCAAAATGCTTCAGAATGTATGGCGTGAAATGGACTACCTCCTTCTCATGCCTCCATGTTGTGATGGCTCTGTGATTAAGTGTATAAGATATGTAAGAGTTCTGGCTGTGAAGTAAAGACGTTCTTTTTGTAGGAGTCTGAGAAATAATTGCTTGGAACAGTGCGATATCACAGCAAGCATGGATTGGTTCAGCATTTGGAGCATTTACTTTTTTTTGTGAGCTGATATGAATGCACATAATGAGAGTTTAAATACACCTTGACATGTATGTGCTGTTAACAATCAATAAAGTTGTGCAAGGGTACTTCTTTTTAGAGGTGCTGATAAAAATGCTCTTAACTACGCAAATCAAAATCCTTATCAGGTTGGTGTAATAGCTGGTAATCTCAACCTTGGCGAGCTTATTCGAAATCACAATCCAGAAGATGAATCGCCATACGGAGAAATGCCTGTATGTAACTCTCGAAAGAGAGGGTGCTGTATTATTGCACTGTCCAAATAATAATTTCTCAGAGTCCTAGACTCCTACAAAAAGAACATCTTAACTTCACAGCCAGAACTCTTACATATCTTTATTCACTACTTCTACACTTGTTCACCGCTCCATCAGAACATGGAGGCATGGCACTCCAAGATGTTGTCTGTGTAACCAAATCACGTAAAAAATCTGTGACGCATGTATGCAAGTTCCCTCAACATTCTGTGTAAATTTTATCCATAAATTCTTTTTCGTTCAATAGTTATATCTATTTGTAATCACCTTTGTCCTCTTGAATTACCCTGCATATTAAAAACGGAATAAAGTGTTTCTTACCTTCTTTCATACCTGATAGTGTACCTGCAAAAAAAAATTATAAAGGAGAAAGCTTATTCCTCTTTTTGAGAATGATATATTAAAAGCAAACTAAAGATTTTTTTTTAACCTTCTTTCAGACCTGGTGGTATACCTGCAAAAAATTGTAAAGGAGAAAGCTTATTACTCTTTCTGGGAGTCATTGACATCCTCCAAAGCTTTAGATTAGCAAAGAAGCTTGAACACACCTTAAAATCTGTACTACATGATGGTGTAAGTTGTTCTTTCCATTCATTTACATAAACTTAGAACAGCGACTTGAAAACATTCATTTAAAAATAAACCTTTACAGGTTGAGACTAAAGACTTTGAGCAAGGTTCAAACAGATACCTTTAAAAGCTCTTGATTTTTCCCCCCTCTAATTTTCAATGTCTTAAAATTAAAACCTTCAATGATTTTTTTAATCAAATAATATACATTATTTTCTTGATAATTTTTAAATATTCCACTTAAATTCAAATTAAATTTACTAAAACAATAAGAAAATGTTTAGAAGCATATTTCACGTAGTTTATATCACTTCCCAAAAACTTCTTTTAAATTTATTTTTAAAGAAAATATTAAAGTTCCAAAAGAAAAATCCAACGCAAATAACCCATCTTCTAATTTAAAACAATATATTTTTTTTAACCTTACAGTTTTATAAAAAGAGATCTCTGACCAGTACTAAGTCCCAGCGATTCTCTCTGCAGCCAAATTTTGTTTGTTAGTTGTATGAACAGGGTATCCACGTACTGGGAAAGTCACGGATTTTGCTATTGAAGAAAATTTGTCATGATTTTAACTAATTTTTTTTTTTAAAAAAAATCATGGAAAGTCATGGATATAGGTTGCCGAAAAATCTAATTTTTGAAATTGAATTTACCTCCCTAATTTCACGGTGTACCGATTATCAGAATTTGTAACAAAATCGCCACTCAATGTCACATTTTATTAAAGTATTAAATTTTCTTATGATGCTCTTTAAAAATGATGGTGTTCCTTCAAAAAATGAATGAAAGAACATAATTTCTAGCTCGAATCGTATTTTAAACTTCGTCGATTTCTGAATTTTTTTTATTTATTTATTTTTATTTCATCAATATAGAAATCTAGCTGAATCAAGCCATTCATTTGCGAATTTTTTTTTAATTTTCAAAAATCAGGAGCATTTCTTTTTCTACCAGTCAGCAAAAAAAGTATCTTTAAAGTATAATTCTGCTTTAAAAAAAAAGAAAAAGGATTTTTTAATTTTCCAAAAAAAAAAAAAAAAAAAAAACCCTCTTGTCTTTCTGCAAGAACTCAATTGCTTTCTGCAACAATGTCACCCGTGATTCTGAAACGGGGCTTTGAGAGTTTCCAGCAATGATATCCAGTGGTTAAGGGCTGATGCTGCTTACTTGAGCAGATAAAGGAGAATTATTAAATTTATTGTTTTCGTCAGAGAAAATCGTATCTACGCTAAGTCATGAAAAATTCTTGGAATTACTCATAGAATGTCATGAAAAGTCTTGGATTTGAAAATCTAAACTGTAGTAAATACCCTGTATGAGTATCTCCATATTTTACATTAGGAAAATCCATAAAAAAATATCCTTTGAACCAGAAATACTCCCATGTTGATCTTTCTATGAGAGCAAAGAAAACTACTCTTTTTAACAGGAAAATGATGGTGACATGCAATTGGTCTTTTCTTTTAAGTTAATCAATCATGTGAGATCACTCATGTTCAAATTTAGAGTATGCACAGCTGCCAACTCTACAGGATTTTCCAGCAGACTACTGAATTTTGACAGTTTTTCTCGGTCTACTGGTTTATTAAAAATTCTCCTGGTTTTTGTACATTTTAAGAAAATTTACTAAAAAATCCCTATTGAAATAGCATTTTTGATCACATTAGTGAGGCTCAATTATAGAAATCAGTTTAAAACTTTTTTTGTTCTAAAATGGTTTTTTTATTTTATTTTTTTACATTTCCCTTTTTAAATTAATTTAAAAGTCTAACTATCTTTGATTAATTAAATGCCTATTACTGTTTAAAATTATGAGTAAACATAATAAGCATTTCATGTTCATTTAGTGTTAATTATAAATGAAAAATATTAAATTTTTTATGTTTTGATGACCATGAAAATCCCTAAAATTCCCTATGTGTAAAATATTTTGTACATTATGAAACAATTATCATGAAATTTATATTACTTCCTAAAGTCTACTGAATTTTTTTTCTATCATTTAGTAAAATATTTTTTGTTGTATTACATTAATTTTGTAGTATAGTTTTTCCAAATAAAAAGGAATAATTCAGTTAGATGAGATGAACTTTCCCATGACTTCTGCCCATTTTCTTTTCTTTTTTTCTTCACAGTGCTTCTAGTTCAAGCCCCCCTTGGCATCAATTCCCTTTGTTAACTGCTAGTATTGGAATTTTTTTATTAAATATTTTCTTTTCAATCAATGCGAATTAATAAAACTGATTTAATACGAACTTTTTGCGTGCCACTGCATGTACCATACATACATTTGCCATCTCTGCCTTACATCCTAGAATTGTTTCTTCACTTTTTCATTATTTTAATAACAAAAATTTCTTTATTTAGGATACTGTGTCTGTTCATAGGCCCAGTTTTTACAGTCAGAGATTTCTACAATTTATGAGCAAGACTGTATTTAAGAAAATGCCTTCAAGTGAGTTCATACCTTTTTATTATTCATCATTAAATATGGTTATTAATTTATTTACAATTATTTAGGCAGTTCATGTTTTTTCAATGCAAATTAATCATAGGTGAAATTTGATGTTAATCTTGGATTTATTAATTCTGAAATGATCTGATAAAAATTAGTTCTGTGCACATGAGCTGCTATTGCTGGATGGTTATGGCCATCATTTGTGCTTCTGGTAATGGTTTGAAGCCCACCCAGCTTCGGATCGATTGGTCCCACCAGTTTCTCTGAAAAGTAAAGGCAACCAGTGCATAATGCTGACTACATTGTCACCATCATGCCGTTGGTCACTAAATTGTGAGGTCTTAGCTTTCACGACCTCCGCCTGTCGTGGGAATGCTTTGCTTTTTTTATATGTATATGTTTTTAGAGTAAAGCAAATATTTAATAAACTGTTTTTCAGTAGTAAGTTGACTTGTAAGGCATTTTCTATTGACAAGAAAATTAAACTATAACTTAATAATATAATAGGTTAAAAAATATATTATGAATTTAAAAAAAAATAAATAAATAAATAAAAAAAACAAATCTGAAACATAGCACTTTTTTTTATTTTGCAATGTTCATTATTTTTTTTATTATTACCCATCCAGTTTTTTTTTTAAACAATTTTTTTTTTTTTTTTTTTTTTTTTTTTTTTTTTTTTTTTNTTTTTTGAAAAACTTTGTTGTTTAAAATATTTTAATAGCATATGAATAAAAAGCCCTTTTTTATTTTGTTAAATACATTTGTGTATTCTCTTTATATTACCAATCAATTTTTTTTTTTTTTTTTCTTGGTTNTAATAAAACTGATTTAATACGAACTTTTTGCGTGCCACTGCATGTACCATACTTACGTTTGCCATCTTTGCCTTACATCCTAAAATTGTTTCTTCACTTTTTCATTATTTTAATAACAAAAATTTCTTTATTTAGGATACTGTGTCTGTTCATAGGCCCAGTTTTTACAGTCAGAGATTTCTACAATTTATGAGCAAGACTGTATTTAAGAAAATGCCTTCAAGTGAGTTCATACCTTTTTATTATTCATCATTGAATATGGTTATTAATTTATTTACAATTATTTAGGCAGTTCATGTTTTTTCAATGCAAATTAATCATAGGTGAAATTTGATGTTAATCTTGGATTTATTAATTCTGAAATGATCTGATAAAAATTAGTTCTGTGCACATGAGTTGCTATTTATTGCTGGATGGTTATGGCCATCATTTGCGCTTCTGGTAATGGTTTGAAGCCCACCCAGCTTCCGATTGATTGGTCCCACCAGTTTCTCTGAAAAGTAAAGGCAACCAGAAAAGTAAAGGCAGTGCTGACTACATTGGTCACTAAATTGTGAGGTCTTAGCTTTCACGACCTCCGCCTGTCGTGGGAATGCTTTGCTTTTTTTTATATGTATATGTTTTAAGAGTAAAGCAAATATTTAATAAACTGTTTTTCAGTAATAAGTTGACTTGTAAGGCATTTTCTATTGACAAGAAAATGAAACTATAACTTAATAATATAATAGGTTAAGAAATATATTATGAATTTAAAAAAACAAAACAAAAAAACAAATCTGAAACATAGCATTTTTTTTTATTTTGCAATGTTCATTATTTTTTTCATTATTACCCATCCAGTTTTTTTTTTAAACCATTTTTTTTTTTTTTTTTTTTTAAAAACTTTGTTGTTAAAAATATTTTAATAGCATATGAATATANTTTTTTTTTTTTTTTTTGAAAAACTTTGTTGTTAAAAATATTTTAATAGCATATGAATATAAAGCCCTTTTTTATTTTGTTAAATACATTTGTGTTTTCTCTTTATATTACCAATCTAGTTTTTTTTTTACCTTGGTTATTTATTTAAAATGTGTTCATAACATATTAATGGAGGGCCTCTTCTTTTTCTCTTTTATATCTAATGGTATTTGTCTTTTTGCCTCTTATTTTTTGCTGCCCCGGACGTGACACATCAAAACAGCTGGTCAGCATCGTAAATTTAAGACCATGGTCACTAGTGTTCTAGGTATGAATTTCAAACAAAAAAAATATTGGTGTTTAGTGTCTTGCTTAGTGAATGCATTCTGAAGTAATCATTATATTTTGTCATTCACTTCCAAAGATAAAAAACTCCCTCTTTTTTTTTTTGATGGATCTGTGACCTTCTGCATGTTTGATGTAGTGATTCATACATAACTGTAATTTATGTTGCAATTCATACTTGTAATTTGTATTTTATTGTTGATCTTCAGTTTAATTGTTTTATGTGAGTTTTGTGAATAAAATTCATTTTCATGTAAACAGAATACAGAACAATACTCTATGAACTTTCAGAACAATATTCTATGATATTAAATTGCGTTATTGGGCCTTTATAAGACAGAGGGAAGTAGCCTTCCTACGGTGGTTCTAAAAAATATTCAAACATAAAATTACTAGAAGAAAATTACATTAAAAAATGATAATGAAGATGCTGTAGGTGGAACTTGCAAGTTGTAAATACTTTGGATTATAACCATATTATGTCTTCAATTTAATTTAAAGTACTTTTGATAAATGTCTGAAATAATTGTTGTTTTTTTTACTCTTCAGAATTTATGACTCAGGAATAATGAATCTTTTTCTTAAACTCTGTTTCTTGATCTTTCACAAAATGGAGCAAATTTTTCACATTTTTATTTTAATAGGGGCACTTAATTCATTGCATGTTTTAAATAATCACTTATTCCTGAGACTTGTAGTATTTATTTTGGTTTTAAAGCGTGCATGCCTCACTGTTGTTTTGATGTTCATTTTCAAAAACAAAGGATCGTAAGTATTGAGTGAAAAATGACAGTCTTCTCGACTTAATTGCATATCGAATAGTCTGCTTATACTTATAAATTTAGTGGGACTAAATTATTTGCTATGTGAACTTTCCATGTTTAAACAATTCAACTCTTTGCTTTATTGCCAAAAAAAAAAAGAATCAACAAATTATTTTTTTTTAAATTGTTATCGCCAGCTAGAATGAAATTTTCAGTGAAGAAGATGAAACTATAATTCTGGGTCGTTTTAAAAAGTCCTGCTCCAAAATGGAGTCAGGAAGAAGTTTTAACAGATGTATAGTAAATGATCCTCTTTCATAAAATATGTGAAGGTAAATAATCAATAAAATATGTGTAGGTAAGACATAGAGAAATGTGTGTCAGAACTGTCAACTACTAATTTCTTTGGCAGTAAATAAATTGTATTGCAGTATGTGGGTTAAACTTTACACTTGCATTTATTTTTATATAAATTAAAATAATATTTATATTCCAATTTATGGATCATTATAATGAGTTAATTCTTTCCAAAAATTATATTGAAAGATTTTGCGGATTATACTCGATGGTGTAAATGAGAATTATAATTGGAGATGATTTAACTTTGAACTGTACAAGATCACATTATATACAACCCGATATTATTAAATACATTAAAATAAATAGAAGGAATTGGATGACCTACGTGATTTGAATGTGGGATGACAATAAAATTTTTAAAAGAAATATTGCTTTTTACACCCTCAGGAATATTGACGTGGGGAAGGTCTCAGTTGAGAAGGGCTGATTCGGTGGAGTCTCATACTTTTGCAATGAATGAAAAGAATTGGGGGATCAAAGATTAGTCTGAAGTCGTTAAGAACCCGCTTTTTTAAATATTGGAACCTTTATAAAGAGCTGACTGTACAAATTGTTTTTTTTTTATTTTTTAAATATAGCAAATAGCCAGTTTACTTTATGCTTTTGATGTTGCTCAGTTAGAATTGTGGGAGAAATAATTTGTATAAACAGTGAAATCTAATTGTACTTACTCAAGGTGCGTAGCTTTTTTAAAAAGTATATATATATTTATATATATATAGTAAACACAGCCCGTTTATTATTTTAAAGAAGTAACATATATGTTTGATCTATTTGTACACTACATGTGGAAAATATCAAATCAATATCTTAAAAGCTGACAAAAGCAATTAAATTAAAGGGAACAATGGATTTATTATCTCTTACCTATCAAAAATTATATAAAAATTTTCTCTACAAATGATTTACAAATTACAAATTTCTCCAAATGATGCACATTTTCAAACAACTGAACTGGAAAACACTATTTCGGAGAGCCAGGTGTATTTTTACGTGTTCAAACGTGAATGGGTTGGGGTTTAATCTTTACACAGTGGTCCCTTCCGAGTGATTTTTGGTATGTCCCTTTTATGACTGAAACTTTTTATTTTGAAGATTTGACAATATTTGAATTTTGTTTTCATTGCGTACTTTGGAAGAATGGAAAAGTGTTTTGAGAGAAAATAAGAATTGTTGCTTATTTTCACCTCCGTTAAATCGGATTACCAATTTCGTAGTATCAGTATTTTAATCCATTGTTTCTATGGGGATGCGGAAAATATTCGTTACATTGAAATTTTTGCTGAAGCGGGGTTTGACTGTAATTGGAACTGACTGAGGAAGTGATGTAAGACCAGGGGTCTGCCCAGGCCGAATTTACTACCGTTTAGCGGTTCCTTCACAAATTCAATTTTAGGTGAAACGGTAGTTTCACAAATTCAACTTTAGGAAAAACGGTAGTTTCACAAAATACTTTTTCTTAAAATTTTATTTTTGTATCCTTTAAGAAACGATAAATCTATATTTTTACCATGTTTTTGTATTGATTTTGTAATATAATTTTTAATTTTTCACAAATTATGTCTAAATTTTCACAAAATAGGTACCTTTCAGAGAAACCTAGACAGACCCCTGAAGACAAAAGGCATTTATTCGGTATCATATGACTAACTTGAATATTTGTAATTATAGGAAAAACATATTCATTTATCTGCAGCTCCTTCTAAAAATATGAATATATATCAGACTTTTTCTTTTTGTATTGAAATTTTTTTTTTTTTAATGTTTAAATTCATTTCAGATGTAAATAGTTATTATAGATTATTCAATTATTTTTATATCAGTGCAATTATTCCATAAAAAAATTATGTTAGTATCTTCCTGTAAACGATCAACTCTCATAGGTGGACAATTTTTTCAGTCCCTAGAGCGTCTGCTTAACCGAGGTTTCACTTTATATAAAGAACTTTCTGTATTTTTTCTGTTTCAAAATATTTTTTTGACTTCATGAAAATTGTTTAAAGATTTCTTATTTTTTGTTGGAAAATATGTTGTCATGAAAAGATTTTGTTGGTTGGCCCAACACTTTAACATTGTTGAAAAAAGACCACAGTGATCGGTTCAGGCATATTGACCTTCATAACTCGATAGGGGTACTCTGACTGAGTTTATGTGATTCTTCCGCTTTTTTCCATATTTTCCACTCTTTTTTTCATAAATTTCCGTGCGAAAATTTTTTTTATGTACAGGGTTCATACGCCTCCTGAAAAACTCCTGAAATTAGCTTTTTTTTTTCTAAGGGCCCTTATAACTCTTAAAATTGTCGTTTTAACTCTTGAAAATTATGTTTTATCTCCTGAAAATTTTTAACAAAGATAAAAACTATTCTTAAACGGAGAAAATAATTAATCATCCCTTCCATCTTCCCCAAATGCCTGTCTTACCAGTCATGCTGATGGACGCAGTACAGTGTGAATGCTCCCTAAGCGGAATGATCATTCAGTAGTGCCAGCGTTAAGATAATTTGAAGTGAAGTTACTATTACAATTAATGTAAACAATCTGTTCGCATGCACCCAAATGCAGTCGATTAAGCGTTGAACAGCAATCGAGTATTATTTTTTCATCTTTATTGTATTTACAGCTACAACAAGTATGCTTGGTGGAAAGTGCATTTTTAATAGCGACTGGCTAGCAAATGAACTGTATAAAGATTGGCTGCTAAGTGTTCCCGAATCTCGACATAAAGCATGTTGCTCACTGTGCAATAAAGTTATCAATGTTTGGAATATGGGCGAAACAGCCTTAAAGTACCACATGAAAGGGCTTAATCTTAAAAAGTTGGCAGAAAATAAAGAAAAAGTTGTGGATTTAGGAACTTTTTGCTCACCTCAAGATCATAGTGTTGAATCTCCTAACCAACCAAGTACTTCATATTCAGTTCAAAGTGATGTTCCTGTGCCGGTTTATAATTTGAATCGAGCAATTAATTTGAATAGCCTCACTACGAAAGCTGAAATTTTATGGACTTTAAAGGTTTTATGCTCACATTATTCCTACAAATCTTGTGAAAATTCAAATTTTCATTTTAAAGTTATGTTTTCTGATAGCGAGATAGCAAACAATTTCAGTTGTGGTGAGAGAAAAAACTGCCTACCTCTCAAGTTTTGGCATAGCGCCATATTTTTCGTCTCTACTTAAGTCAAGGGTGAAAGAGGAAACCAATTATGTACTGCTTTTTGATGAAAGTCTAAATGATGTTAATCAATTCAAACAACTGGATTGTCATGTAATATTTTGGGATGGTAACCAAGTAAATATGCGCTATTATTCTTCAGACTTTCTTGGCCATGCCACGTCTGAACTTTTATTTGAAAAAATAAATGAGAAATGCTTGTGCATCAGTACTAAAAGTTTACTGCAATTATCTATGGATGGCCCGATTGTCAACCTAAAAGTGCTAGACATAATGATGGAAAAAATGAAGAATGAACACAATGTGAGTCTCTTGAATGTAGGTTCATGTGGACTGCACACAATGCATAATGCCTTTGGTTGCTCTGCTACTTTTCCGGAAGTAGAGCATGCATCTGTTTACTGGTTTTTTGAAGACTCTCCTGCTTGAAGAGAAGATTTTGCATCTGTAAATAACTTGATAGTTGCAATAAGGAAAATAATAAAAAACTGGTGTGGAAGGAGGCTGCAAAAAATATCAGCAAAAGCTGTCAAATTTCAAAGGGAATTGCACTTAAAAAAATTAAAATCTAAGGTCTCAAAAAATTGTGCGAAAAATGAATTTTCTTGTCCTACCAACACTGATGATCAAAAGTCTGCAAAACCCAGTCTACAGATCAGTCATGTTAATGAAAGACCATAAAAAAAAAACAAAGAACTGATGAGAAAGTCCGCAAATGTCCTTTGACCATTCAAGAAAGTTTTTTTAAAATGATGTGATACATAAAATCGTGCCTTTATGATTCATGCATGATTACTCTAAGTTATCTAAATTATTAAAAGAAATTATTTTAATCAAGATTTTATTTAAGAACATGAGTACCATTTATTTATATTTATTTGAATCGATAATTATGTAATCAGTATCAGATTGGCTATTGAATTCATATCATTTTTTCTTTTGCATGTTTACTGCTACAGTTATAAACTTCCCCTTTTTTCAATCACATCCCTGGTTTATAACTGATGCATTTATTAGTATCTGAGTTTATCTGCTACCTATTTTGATACGACTGTGTTCTATATTTTAATATCTGTTCATTTAGTGGACGAAAAAAATATCCAAAATAAAATATAAATAAATAAAAGTGTGACTCAAGAAAAATTTTTGAGCTTGATTTTATTTGTACCAACAACCTTTTTTTGTTTGTGATCAAAATTTAAGGCCTCTTTTCCCTAAAAGCTTGCTTTTTTAAAATGCAGANTGCATGATTACTCAAAGTTATCTAAATTATTCTAATCAAGATTTTATTTAAAAACATAAGTACCATTTATTTATATTTATTTGAATCAATAATTATGTAATCGGTATCAGATTGGCTATTGAATTTATATCATTTTTTCTTTTGCACGTTTACTGCTACAGTTATAAACTTCCTTTTTTTGTTAATCACATCCCTGGTTTATATCTGATGCGTTTATTGATATTTGAGTTTATCTGCTACCTATTTTGATACGACTGTGTTCTATATTTTAATATCTGTTCATTTAGTGGACGAAAAAAATATCCGAAATAAAATATAAATAAATAAAAGTGTGACTCAAGAAAAATTTTTGAGCTTGATTTTATTTGTACCAACAACCTTTTTTTGTTTGTGATCAAAATTTAAGGCTTCTTTTCCCTAAAAGCTTGCTTTTTTAAATGCAGAAAGAAATAAAAACTATGTATATTTTTGTTCGAATTTGGGTATTGTTCTAAATATTAATTAGACTTTTTTTTAAAGTTTATAAGCTAAGTATAGAGCTAAATGATTTACTTACGTGAAATTGAATAATCATATTTGTTTCATCTCTGTAACTGGATTTGCAGTCTCTGAAAAAGTTGTCTTAATATTTTTTTTAATAAAATTTTTTTTTTAATTTTTTCTTTCTTTGCTGCTAGGATTATTTATGCATCACTACTGTAAATTAAAATATTGTGTTTAAAAAAAAAACTGCTGTATGTGTGTTATTTGAAATATGACTATTTGTAAATAATTGCAGCTTTAAAGCATTCCCCTTCAAAGCGTAAAGGGGTCAGCGCCAAGAAATCTTCTGCTGGAGATTCCAAAAGCATCCTTCCCAAAATTCCATCAGAAACTGAATGTGTTCAAGAGGAAGGTAACTATCTTTAATCGATATCGATTGTGACTCGAGAGCTACCTCTCTACTTTTTTTTTGTGCAACTGAAACACCTGTCTCGTGCCATATATTGCCACATTACTTAACTAGAATGATGATCTCTTTAAATTGCAAGAAATTCTTAATTATTTGTTTTAAATTATTTATTCCATAGGTGGTCCCATGTGTGCCCAGGCTGGAGAGAACTCTTCTTCTTGTGAAGTGAAAAACGATTGTTCTTCTGACAACCCAAAAAAATGTGCCAATGCTCCTCCTCCTAAAACAGCATCAAAGTCATCTTCTGTATCGTATAGTGGTAGTAAATCATCTTCTGTATCCTGGGAGCAGAAAACAGAAGTCATTAGGTAAGGCTGTTTAGTATTACCGTAGAAAATCTATTCTATAAACCGCATTCATTTTGAAGGTGTGAAAAATGAAAATTGCAGCTAAGAAATTTTTTTGCGACCAAGCAAAAAGTACCGTCGCACCCTGCTATAGTGAACATTGAAGGGACCGAAATTTTGATTCACTATATCCGTACTGCAACTAATTTTTTTTCCAAACTGCTCCCTTCTATAACACATTATTTAAATGAATGACCCATAAAAAATATATAAACATTATTGAAAAGCAATAAGTCAATTAGTTAACTTTTATTTTTTATGACTCTTCGTCTAAAGTACAAAAAATTTAGGTATGGGAAACTGAGGTAGAAGCAAAAAAAAAAAAATGCTTATGGCTACATTCCACTGAATAGCTGGTTTTAAAAATTCAGTACAGTGTAACGTCCGTCCCATATCCGGACGTCCCTTTTCCGGAAGGGTCAATTTCCCGGACACTTTTTAACAATCAAAATAAACAAACATCTACTATCTTCCCCTCTCTATTAAAAAAAAAAGTCTTTGCGCAGACGTTTTTTTCCTTTTCTAGCTTCTAGTGATTCTCATGCATTGAACCCATAAATCCACAGAAAGGGGAAGAGAAGACCTCCCAAGACTGTAAGTGATACTCCTCCTCAGGAAAGGAGGGAGATTTGTTTTCAAAAGAGCACAGCTGAGTCTCCTCCCCCCCCCCCATGGCTGGTAAAGGAGGCTATTCCGGGAACCATTTTATTAGAGTGTCAGGGGAAGAAAAAATACTGTTAAAAAGGGTTAACATAACTTGGAGGGGGAATCACTTTCAGTCACACAAGAAAAAATAAAGAGAACTCAATCAGCATGCAGCTCTTTTATGCTTGATTGATGGCCAATGATGGGAGAGAAAATAAGAATTTATCACTGCCCCACCCTCAACTTGAATGACAAATAAGGAGGAAATGAATTTTCTTCACCTACCCACCTTAATGAATGACTGGAATTTCCCTTTGCTTGAATCCTTCTAGTTCAAAATGGGGGAGAGAGCAATTAATGTTTTCATAACTGTCAATTTTTTTTTCCTTTTCTATTTTTTAAGCAATTATTATTTTTTTCTAATACAGTAGGGAACCGATTATCTGGAACGATTGGAACCATCGCTATTCCGGATAACTAATTTTTCCGGTTTTCTGAATCGCTACAAAAAACCGTTTTTTTTATTGTTAAACCCAACTAAAAAAAATTTTTTTTTTTTGGAAATCTTAAAAAGAAGAAAAATTGATGGAGTAATACACTAATGATTATTTCCAAAATGATGGTAAGGTAAACATCTTTCAAAGAAGAAAGAAAAATCCTAAAATCTTATGAGGGAAAAAAAAAAATTTTTAAATGGCGGGCAAATTTATCGAATTTCGTTCCGGTTTTCTGATTTCCGGATTACGGGTTCTGTATTGTATTTTGTTTTTGATTGATTAGATATCATTCTAATACTAAAACATTGCCCGAAAAATAACGTTTTTTTATTTTTTGCTTCTTAGATTCAGATTGTTTTAAGCTTTGTTTACCTGGGGGGTCTATTATACGGAAAAATCCAATATCCGGACTTCCTAAAGTCCCACCGATTCCGGATATGCGACTTTCAGCTGTATATGTATTTTATGTAGAAATTTCAAAATTACCCCAAAATGAAGAAGAAAAATTAGTGGATGACAGAAAAAAGTTCATAATATCCAATTTCCTCTCTTTTGGTTCACTATATCCACAAAAAATATTTGTGTTCACTATATCCAGGAGTTCCTTATAAACCATTTTTATCTTACATTGTTTGTATGTATTACCTTTTTAACAATATTTACATTGCTAAGAAGAGCACGTTTCAAAAGCTAAACTTTTAAAAAAAAGGAATAATGTTTAATAGTTCTAATACTCTACAAAATTTCAGATTTTTTTTCCTTGTAAATAATAAATAGTTAAATGCATATTTTTGTGTTTTAAAGTTGTTGTTTTTTTTCTGAAAACTATTTTAAAGCATTTTATTGTAATTTATTTGTTCCAGGCTAATATAGATTCCATGTTTTGTAGGTAAGTTTAAAGACGTGAAGTTATCTATATAATTCTACAAAACACAAACGTTTCAAATTTTGTGTTATAAATGCTGTGCCCACAGTAATAAAATCACTAGATTATAAAATAATCCCCTTTATAAAATTAAATTTGCAAGAACAGAATCAAAACAAAGTAATTTTCACACTGTTTTGTTACCTCCATCCGAGTTTTAGGCTTTTTATCTGACTTTCTCCTTTAAAGTCTTATAAATCATGCTTGATCTTTTTTTCTTTAAAACATCAGGGTTCAAAAAAGAAAAATGTGCTCTTATTTTTCTCTTAGTAATTATTGTAAAACCATTCTTTTATAAAAATTAATTTGGCCATTTAATTAGGTCAAATATTTGTAGGCATATGTTTACAGTGATGAAAAATCCTGTTATTTCTTGCCTAAATAATTACATATCTACCAACTCTACTGGATTTTGCCAGTTTCTCTTGGTCTACTTGTTTAATAAAAATTCTCCTGGTTTTTGTACATTTTAGAAAATTCACTGAAATTGGGTAAGTTTCCTAAGAAAATCGGTGTTGAAATTGAACTTTTGTACAGATTATTGCTTGTTTGAATATTTGAAGAAGTATTACTAAAACATTACGAAGCGAACCTCATTTATAGAAATTAGTTCAAAACTTTTTTTTATTTAGAACTCTCTTTTTAAATTAATTTTAAATATATCTTTTAGCTATCATTGATGAATTAAATGCCTGTTAATATTCAAAATTATGACTGATACATAACATTTCAGGTTCAATGTTAATCATGACTGGAAAATATTGCAGTTTTTCTATTTTGATGACGATAAAAATCCCTAATACAGGGGTGCCACTCTTCCGTCTTGGGGACGGAATTCCGTCCTATTAAAAAATATCAAATTCAGAAATTCAATTTTAAATTTGAAAAAAAAAAATTTTAAAAATAAAATATATGTATACATTGCTAAAAATGTTTTTTTTTTTTCGATAATTATTTCAGGAAAATATCTTTTCTCGTTTATTTCTTCCTAAAATTTAGAAGTAAAGTCATATTATTCACATAAGCGCAAATGGGAGTGGCTTCAAGAAAAAGATTCAGGTGGTATTCTACATGTGGAGTGGTGTAGAAAATTAAAAGAAGTGGGTCATTGTTTTTGCTTTCTCTGTGGAAAAAAATTAAATTATGCTAACAATGGTAAAAAAGCTTTATTAAAGCATGCAGAAGATAGCGAACATCAGAAAAACTGTCGTTCTCAGAAGTATGTGCAAACTCTTCCAGGTGCAAAACAACAGTCTGAGAAGGCTCCTCTTGCATTATGTGATCGTATAGCAAATCAAAANAATTGTAAAAACATGATACTTTGAAATTAAACAGGGATATGCATTGTTACACATATTCTAGATTTTTATTATTTTAATATTTCTTTTCTTTTTTTTTAAATTATAATATATTATGTCCTGCTAAGTCTTTTTTCATAATTTTGTAATAAGCATTCCAAAAATTTGAATAAGTTTATGCATGGATGTATTCCACAAAATTTCAAAGAGGGAAGAAAAAAATCTAAAAACAGGGGGAAATGCTCATGTTTTTTTATCAGAAATTTTTGCTGGTTATCAACATTTTTGAAATTCTTGGCTCCTTGCTCAATTGTATAGGCCATTTTTAGTTTCTAGTGTCCCAGAAGAAATAAGTTTCTTCTGGGCAAAATGCCAGCCTTGATCAAATCAAACTTAATTTTAATAGGCAGCAGGCACTTTATTATAGTTTGTGGGGAGAGTTATTGACAATGTCAACCTTTGTCTATCTAAAGGTACCCCCACCATAGAATCTTATTATATGCTGGTGAATTGGAATTTTATTTTTGTAGCGGTAGGCACACTACAGTACTCCCCCTCCAGAATTATAACTGTGATAGAATTCGATGAGCAGGAACCCCTCTAGTTAAGTCATTGCTGTTTTGTGCGAAACTGGGAGAGCTGTATTAAGTTCACAATCGTGGTCGCTCCTGTATTGCATTTAGCAATCGAGTGAATACGTCGTACGTGATCGAGACTGAGTGGCAACAGTGTGAGGAGGTGAATAAAGTCACAAGTAGTAAGTCAACTGTACAATGTGGACCATCCATCGAAGTATGTCCAGGTCACCAATGTGGGTAGAATTATCGATAATGTCAACCTTTGTCTATGTAAAGGTACCCCACCACAGAATCGTGTTAACATGTCTTATATACTAGTGAATTGGAATTGTATTTTTGTAGCGGTAGATACACTACAAGTGCTTTGAAGAGGAAAATCAAAATCTGTTCTCATTCTAGATATTTTATTTCAGCTTATCACAAGTTACTTTCCATACTGCAGAGTCAGCAGCAGCAGCAGATTGTGTGTCTGAAACAAGTAGTTCCAGTACGTCTGGCATTGGTTCAACGTTGCACACAGTAACGTGGACGCCACCCCACAGTGTAGAGGGCTCTACTCCCACACACACAGAAGGAACGCCCTCTTTCACAGAATCTAGCTCTAGTGGGGATGCTGGTAAGTTTTATCAGTCTCTGAATAATAATACCAAAGTTAGATAATATTTTGAAAAACCTTTTTGATTTGGCCTATCTGCAGGTTTAACATTAGCCTGATAACGTAAAATTCAAAGTTTCAAAATTTTAAATTTCTATCTTTATTCAGTTTATTTAAACTGATTTTTTTTACAGGAAACAGAAAAAGGTTTAGTTGCATTCAAGTCTAATGAAACACTTTAATTCAAAATTTTTAAAAAAATTTCAATATTGGAAAAAATATTAAATACTCAGATTCCCTCTGAGTAAGAAATTATTTTGAAAAATAAAAAATGATTTAAAATGAATTAACTGAAATTTTTTTTCAATTAATATTTTATTTATTATTTAATATAAAAATTTTTGTAAATTGTAATTTTTATTCTAGTTTAATTTGTAATTTTTAAAAACTGTTTCTGAAGTTTTGTTACCACTGTTGAATTCAGCTTTTTTCTTTAGCTGAAGCATGCCTGTTTGATTTAAATCAGATTTTTTTTAAAATTTAAATTGGATTTTTGTAGAAGACGGTTAAAACTTACATTTACAATTGGTTAACTTTTATGAACGTAATTATAATCAAAATATTATTAAAAATAAATTATTACCAAAGAATATAGAAAGATAAAGTTCAGCTCTTCGAATGCGTAAGTAACGTGAGGAACTGATCAGTGTAGTATGCTGTACCAGAAAAACAACTTACAGGGTGAGCAATGCACTCAAGATTTAGCAAAGCATCAAGCGTTGCCCATGAGATGCAAAGAAGAGAACTTTTTATTTCCTCTCCAACCCCAGTAGTGATTAGGAGGATGATGAAAACCCATTACAAAAGCCTCTGTCCTAAATGTTACTTTTTTCTTTATTCACATTGACCGCATCAAGTCTTGGCAGGCTGGTTTAATACAGGTCTGTCAAAGCTAGCCTTCTTCTCCTATGTATGACTATACTTTTAAGCTGTATACCTCACTAAAAATATACTATTCAAGGGTCTGTACGAGGCAAATTTACTACTGTTTAGCTGCACCTTCACAAATTCAACTATAGAAAAAATTACAGTTTCAGAAAATGCTTCTAAAAAGATGTTCTAAGATTCTCCTCCCCGTAAGTAACTTTTTGTATCCCCGTTTTTTTTTTTAATTATACGACTGTAAACTTTACAGGAAGTTGAAATTTAAACATTCAACTGGTTCTAAATTTACTCTAACAGACCTTTATTTTTTTTATAAAACATTTTTTTCTCTGTAAAAATTTTTTCTATATGACCCCTTGGGAAATGTTCTCATAATGAAAATAACTTTTAGTGCAAATACTGTTAAATGCATGTTGTTTTTTTAAAATTAAAGTTGAAATTAAACTATGGACAATGATTTTAAATTTGGATAATATTTTAAGCCCAACATTTTACGATAGCAAAATTATTTTTGAATATATGGGGGAAAATGTATAGAAATTTTTCCAATCATAAATGATTTTTATGTGTAGTGACAATTTTTGTAAATATTGTCTTACTTTATCATATTTTTGTGTTGATTTTTTTTATATGATTTTTAATTTTCACAAATGATGTCTAAATTTTCGCAAAATAGGTACCTCTCATAAAAACCTAGACAGACCCCTGCTAATATACATGGTGCGTAGCATTTTTAAAGGTGCTTATTTTCATTTTTCAAAAGCCCTTAACGGTGCTTTTTTAATAGGGTGTTTTTAAAAAGTGCTTTGTTTTCCCTTTTCCAATTTTTTTTTATTTTATTTATTTACTGTGAGGATTTTGCCACATATTTATGCAAAAGAGTGCTTTTCACATTGTTCTATTCAACGTTTACACAATTCAATCTACTTCCAATTGTTAGATCCAATAATTTTACATGTTTGATGAAATACTTGCAAGTCTACTGAGCTGGGTTTGGTGAGATTCTAGCACTCTCATGTGCAACTCTGTTGTATTTTGCAAGATATTCTAAATTTAAGGCTTCATTTTCCACCCTCTGAAATCAAACGGAGAACAGAGAAAATCTCTCAATCTTTTAATGGTGGCTAATATAATAATAATTAAAAAAACGAGTTCTACGTCAGAAACTAGTTATTTTATCATGTAAAGTCTTTTAAAATTATTTTGCATTTTGTTACTTAAAAATATTCTTTGAGTGCTTAAAAAGTACTGAAAGGGTGCTTATTTTTTGTTGAAAGGTTTGGCTATGCACCCCGATATATGATGCGGTTTTATTCAAAATGGTATCTCTTTCAACTACTGAAAAATTCACTTTGAAGAAAAAAAAATTCCATGTTTAATAACTGTCATAATTTATTTCACACTGAGAAAAAATATAATTTTTCTAATTGAAACTTATTAGCACAAGAATAAATTTTGTTTAAGTAATCTTAAAAGTCAATGAAATTGTGTATTTGTTTATAGCATGCCCAACGACTCCTGTTAAAAGTATTAACAAGTCTCTGGACTCTTTACCACCTTTAGGAGAAACTCAAATATTGAAAGGAAGTGAGATGGTGAGTCTTTTTTTAACTTTAATGGTGGTTTAACACTAGGTTTGCAGATGTTTCTTATATACCTCTATCTCTAGGAACATGCATCAATTTGACGCATGAACAGAACAGCACTTAGAAAGCAATGTACTTATATACTATAAGGAAAAAAATTAAAATATGAGATATATATTTATGAAATATTCTTGTATTTTACTTTTCAGTACTCGAACTAAGCAACTGAAACCTTCAGAATCTGACATCAATTGACGTTCTGCATTTGTTCCATTATTGCTTATCCGCAACAGTTGTTTATTGCTTGTTTCATTTGGCAGGGTGCGTAGCATTTTTAAAAAGTGATTAATTTTCCCTATTCGAAATGTGATTTTTTTTTTTTTACCATGTTGATTTTCGCCACGAATTATGCAAAAAGACATTGTCCTATTCAACATTTTCACGATTAATTCAACCCCAATCTATTTCGGTGTACCTCTGATCTGTAGTGTATGAAAACACTATTTGTTTTACATGTTTGATGAAATACTTGCGGGTCCGCACTTGAGTATACTGTGTTGGATTCAGTGGAAAGGATTTTTTTACTCTCATGTGCCTCTCTGCTGCATTTTGCAAGAGATCCTCAATTTCAGACTTTATTTTCCACCCTCTGTAATAGAATTGAAAAATCTCTGGAATTTTTGCTGATTACGGGGACCAACTAAACATGTCAATTTTTTTCTCTATTAGTGACTGAAAATTTGATTTCTCTTTTTAATTTCATCATTTGCAACGCCCTATCATCTTTGTCGCTGTAAATAAAACCATCAATTGTCAAAAACTTGCCACTCATGTCTAATTATAATATTTTTCAAAGTACTTAAAAATATTTTTTGAGTGCTTGAAAAGTGCTTAAAAGGTGCTTATTTTTTGTATAAAAATTTGGCTATGAGAACGATGTCTGATAACGGATCAAAGTATTGTCGGTACATTGCTATTTATTATTGGTGTGATGTTTCAATGTTTACTCAAAAGTCTAAATTACGATAGCGTCGAATTGACGCATATCCTTAGAGATAGGTATACCACAAAGAGAATTTCAATATTTCAAAGCTTTTGAAGAAAATAGACTTCAATATATATTTACCTCAATCAATGGATAAAAGTCATTACGAGAGATAAAATAAAAATGCAAACTGATTTTGTAATTTTCCTTATAAAATTTTAAATGCGCCAAATGACACATCCCATAGACCTAGTGTTAATAAAAACCAAATAGTTGCCAAAGTTGGCAAAACAGTAAAACAATAAAAATTTGTTTTGCAGAAGAAAATAAATTGTTTGATAGATGGGACTGGCAGATTTCATTTTTGCTCTTTTAATATTCCTTCTGCTAGGGACAATAAAAAAAAAAATTCCTCTCTGCTATGCATACCTGCCAAGTCTCCTGTTTATAACGAAAACTCCTGTAATATAAATGGGAAAACTCCTGTAATATTAACGGGAGACAGTGGTGAACACTGTCTCCCGTTTACCCTTATGTTCTCAAATTTCTCTGTATGTGCTGAAATTTTTTAAAAAATGTCAGTAAAATATCCTCTGATGGCAAAAATACTTCTCTTATTCCTCAACTGATAGTGCTATAGCCAGCACTGCTGCAGTATGTTGAGTGGTAATAGTTTAAATAATGGTTTAAAAAAGTTTTTTTTAGGTTAAGATTTATATACATGTTTTTTACTTCACTTTTATTATTTCCAATTTTGAATTTCTCTTTTTAATTTACATAATTATGTGTGATGTATCAAAACTTAAAGCTTAGTCTAAAAAATGTCGCTAATAAAATCTCCATTTTATTTCTCGAATGTTGGCAGGTATGGCTATGGCTCCACTTTCTTTCGATGGATGATCTTTGAACAAAAAGTGCCCTAAAAATAATATCGTGTATTTTAACCCATCAGTCGGCACATATTTTTGGGAGACCATCTTCAGATTTCAGTTTTTAATAACAAGAATAGTAAATAAACAATTTTCAATTAAGTTAAGAAGATGTTGGTAATAGAAATAAGTTGTTTTGAACAGATAAGATTGCGCACCATGTGTACAGACAGCTCCTCAGAATGTTTTTATTGTGAGATGCAGATTTTGAACAACGGGTGTGCAATTCAAAAATAAAATGAAAACAAATCATTATATTGAACAACATTTATTTCAAAGATAGTCAGTTAACTTAAAATTGTTGTAATGACATAAATCGTTGAGTAAAAATAAATTTTTAAAAAGCAGGCATCAAATGTGTTGTCTAAATATCCTATTTTCATATTTGTGTTGTTCTGATCATTTTGCATAACAGCAACATTTCAGTTCTTTTACCTTCAAACAATAAATAATCACTTTCACTGCTCATTTTCTGTAATCCCAACAGTCCTGCCTTTGTGTCTCTCATTTTATTGGCTAATTTGAAATTTGTACTTTTACACATTTATAAGATAATATTTATTTTAAACTCTTCTTATCCTGGTGGCTACTTTTTAGCTATCTTAAAACCATATGGGATTGCAGGTGAACCATCAATGCTCGATTATTTACATTAGCTTAATATTTTTAGTTGTGAATAAGGGAATTACAAATATATCCGTAATGTGAGGCGTCCACTTTGTAAGAGAGTTTCAAACGGGAGGATATATATTTATTTGTATATATATATATAATTTTGGCAAAACTTTTAATTTTTATAGATTTTTAAAAAAGAAAATTTTATTTATTTCACATAATTTACTGATATTAGAATTATATTTAATGATTCCTTATTTTTATTTTGTAGGAGGGATGATGGTTATTTTAAGATCCAAGGTTTTTTTTTTTAAATTTAGAAATGTCATTGTATCTATTTTGCTTCTAGCTATTTTTATTATATTTCTTTTTGCATTTCTTGTGTGCAACTTCACCATATTACCATGGTTGCACGTTGAAAATATATTTAAAATATAAAATCTACTTAGCATACAATCTCTCTCTTTATATATATATACATGTATTGTGTATATATATATGTATATGTTTTTATATGTATATAGATATACACACACTGCCATACAATAATGGAAGACACCTTTGGTTTTGATATTTTTTTGAATTTCTCAAGAAAGAACTTAGAGACTGTTTTGTAATTTTCAAAATATTACAGGGTTTCCACTCCACAGGGAAAACCTGGAGAATACAGGGAATTTAAAAATCACCTTAAATTACAGGGAATTTTTAGTTTTTCTTTACAAACTGGGAAATACAGGGAATTTTGCTTCTTATTTTTGTCTTTTAAAAAATGATGACCACTCAAAGGGCAATCTATGGCATATTTAAGGATGATATTTGAGCTATACTAAACTATTTAATTTACTCTAGCATTATTTGTTTTGAATATGTTCAGCTGTACCTTTTTTCTCTACGTTTCTTCGGTAATTAAATTTAGTATAGTTCACACAATATATATCTCACACAAAAGCTCAGTGATAGTGTGTTTCCTCTTAAAATANATGATTTTTATCTGGAAAACCTGGAAAAATCAGGGAAATTTGAAATCGGATTTGAGTGGCCACCCTGAAATATCTACAGGGAATATTTTTTTTTCCTGATTAGAGTGGCAACCCTGTATTTGGTTCATGCTATTTTTCATACTTTACAATAAAGTTTAAAGCTTCCAAGGAACCAATAACAGTACATTACAATAGAAAACACATATTTTTGTACACGCTATGGCAAAAAAATCGCGCAATAAGTTTGTAATTTGCTTCGATAACTTAGGTTATTTTCAACAACTACATAAAATTTCATAAATCCAGCTTAAATATTTATGAAGACATTTTTATCAAAAAAAAATTTGTTTTCTTACTATAACTTTAAAAAATATTTAGTAGAATTAAAGAAATTTGAAATAAATTACAAAATTATTGTGTTGAAATTTGAAAAGAATTTGTTTCTTTTGTACTGCACGTTAGCAAAAAAATAAATAAATAAAATTATTTTTCATAATTTTATTGTGAGTTGTACTTGGCAACCAATGAAAAAAATTCGATACTTTTTAAAAGAAAGGTTGGAATCAATAGTGATTTTATACATATTGAATTCTTGCTGTCCCGTCATTATAGGGTAGTGTAATTTGCAATACCACATAATAAAATCTGCAGAAAAAAACTGATTATTTTTTTTAAAAAAGTATATGGAAAATTGCTTGAAACTTTTAGCATTTTTAAGATATTTATATCAGATTTTTTCCATTAGTTACCTAAGAATTACTTAAAAGAACTACTTTAAATACTCATATCCTGCTAAATTTTTTTTTAAGAAAAATTATACTTTAAAACAATTTTGTAACTCATTTTAAATTACCCTAAATTTTTTTTAATTTTACTGTTTTTAAAGTTATCACAAAAAAAAATATACATAACAAAAAAATTTGTTTTTTTTTTTTATAAAATTTTCTTATCTTAATAAATATTTAAGCTAGATTAACGAATTTATACAAGCTTATTGCTTGATTTTCTGTATAGGGTATTCCAAAGTACTTGTTTTCTTTCGTAATTAATTCTCGGTCTCTCAGCCCTCTGAAAGCTTTAAACTTTATTGAAAAGTATGAAAAATCGCATGAACTAAATACTTTTAAATTTACGAAATAGTCCTCTAAGTTTTTCTTAAGAAATTGAGCAAAAATATCAAAAACTGAAAGTGTCTCTTCCATTACTGTAAGGTTAGTGTGTATATATATATATTTATTCATTCATGATATATTCTGAAGATGTGTCTAATCATCGAAATAAAATTTTAAAACTATGAAATTTCTTCCAAAAACTAAATAAATTGTTCTTTTGCTGTATAAAGTTATTACCATTTTTTAATCATTTAGTTATGAAATTTTCCAATTTAAAAAAAAAAAATTTTTTTTACTTTCATGCTGTTTGTAGCTTCCAATTTTAAGTAAAAAAATACATTTTAGATAACTACAACTTCAGATAAAATTTTTACACTTCAAAATGTATTTCAAATAAAGCGATTTTAAGTGAAACTGAAAATTATTGGTTTTAGTTAAATTTTATCTCTTGTTAAGAGGATAAATTCACCATTTTATTTCACGCTTTGAGGCAGTTGGCAGCTCCTTTAAAACTTGTTCAAATTACTGTATGTGTGGTTTTAACCTTTTTCTTTTTTCTTTTTTTTACTTAAACTGTCCATTTAGACATATAGTCTGATGCCCAAGTTTAGGATAATCATTGCATTCTAGAATAACCCTTGTGCATTTTGGATTTTTCACTATTTAGGGATATTGTAGTTGAATTCTATTTTTTAAATTTGACAAATTGTTTCATTTCATTAATGATGCTTTTACAGGGTGCATAGCATTTTTAAAAAGTGTTTTAAGGTCCTTTTTTTATTCGGGGTTTGTAAAAAGTGGTAAGTTTCCTATCTTTCAAAAAGAAATTTTTTCTTTGCCATGTTAATTGTTGTCATAAATTACAAAAAAAGCATAATTTTCACAATTTTCTCTGCAATGTTTATCAAAAGCTAGTTATTTTATCATGATTATGTAAAGTTTTTGAACATCTTTTTGCATTTTGTTGATTTTATGTTAATAAATTTAGAACTTTATACGATAGAAAGAAATAATTTTTATCACTGCACATATCCTAATTATGATAATTTTTTTTTCTTTTGGAAAGTGATTAAAAATATTTTTTGAGTGCTTGAAAAGTGCTTATTTTTCTCGAAATTTGGCTACGCACCCTGTTTTAGAAAATAACCTTTTTTATTACCTGTAAAGCTAACCTTTTATTTAATTTTTTTTAAAAACCACTTATTTAAAAATTGATTAATGAAGTGAGTAAGTGCATTAAATTTGTTTGAGAATGAAATATATTTTCTATTTATTGAATTTTTAAGAATAGAAAACATTATTTTTCATAAATTAATGAATTATTTTTTAGTGCATATTTTCGATTCACATTTTTAAAAAAAGTTCAGGTTTTATATAACAGTATTTATCTTCTGCTATATATAAAAATATGTTGATTAAAATTTATATAAAAAGTATTTTGGATTCTGTTTAAAAAAATTGTTAAAAAGAAAAGGCTCTTTTTAAAGTAATGACGTCATTTCTTAGCTTTTAAAATAAATCTCTCTTCATGCCAATAACAGGTATGCAGAAAACTGCAATACCAATCACATTTATGCAATAACAGGTATACAAAACTGCATAAGATGCTTAAAAATGTCTACAGTATCATTTTTAAATGATGTTAGAGATTCCTTCAGAAATTTGTACCTTTTATTTTATTTATGATTTAAATTGTATTTTTTGTCACTCATTGTAAAAAGAAAAATATTTGTTGTGAAATTTTAAATTTTTTTTTTAAATTTAAATAAAACGTTTCTCATAACAGAGTTTTTTATTTTTATTTTAGAAATACTAAAATAGCACATATAATTAGCAAAGTATGGATACACTAGTGTATGAACTGAGTCTTAAAAAAATAGCAATTGGTGAATGTCATTTAAAAATACAAAATATCTGCATTAAAAATATGTTTAATGTCCTATGAATAATAATAAGATATCCTAGATAGTCTTAGAATATGCTTGTTCAGTAACATATCGGGGGGGGGGGGCACAGAAGGACGGTGCTGTGTGGGATTGAGCATTATCTTGTTTCAGCAAGATAATGTTCAAACACACACGTTGCTCCTGGGAGCCCTGCCATGTCTGACTACAAGTATGACTAAAAGATATCACATGGTATTGTATAGATATATAGCTGCCAACTCTACTAGATTTTCCAGTAGACTACTGGATTTTGTTAGTTTCTCCTGTTCTACTGGTGTTTTAAAAATTCTCCTGGTTTTGTACATTTTAGAAAATTGTCTTAAATGAAGCAAATTTCCTAAAAAGAAATCCCTATTGAAATAGAACTTTTGCACGATTATTGTTTGCTTGAATATTTAACTAAGTATATTACTAATATATAATGAAACGAGCCTCATTTATAGAAATCAGTTAGAAACTTTGTTGTTGTTCAAAAATGTTTATTTTTTTATTCAGAATTCTCTTTTAAAATTGATTAAAAGATATTTATTTTTTATGAATTAAATGCCTATTACTATTCAATATTGTGAGTAAACATAATGCACAACATTTCAAGCATATTTAATGCCTATCATGACTGGAAAATATTGCAGTTTTTCTTTTTTGATGGCTAAAAATCCCTGAAATTCCTTACGCGTAAAATTTTTAGTACCTTATGTAACAATTATAATGAAATTTGTATTTTGTGAAATCTACTGGAATTTTTTCCTGTCTATGGTATAAGCCATGAAGATATTATAATTTGTTATTTAGTTTTGTCTTATGATACAAAATAATATTCGTAGAAAACATTTTATCCTTTTGAATTTCTTTTAAAAAATGCAAAAACTACTTAGAAAATTGCTTGAAACTTTTTAAAATATTCAAATATGACTTTTTTTATTCGTTGCCAACTATGATTTGCTACAAAAGTAAAAAAGGGAAGAAAAAAATTCTAACTTTTTTCCTACACAGCATGGTGTAGAAAAACGACATTAATTACTATTAACTTGCACAGTTCGTATCACTTTTTTTCTTAAATTTTAATGCAATATTTTTGTATTATAAAATTCTCAAATTTTTGTTTACTTTTATCGATTATTTTTAAAGTTACAGCAAAAAAAATTGTAAGACAAAAAAAAAATTAGTTTTTTTTAAAAATGCCAATGTTTTTATTAATAAAGCTATGCTTATAAAATTTTGTGTAATTATTCCATATAATAACCTAAATAATTATCACAAGCTACAAATGTATTGCTAAATTTTTTAGCATAGTGTCGTTAAAAACATTATTTTCCTTTTGTAATATGTCGGTCCCTCAAATCACTAAAAGCTTTATTGATAAATATGGTAAATCGCATGATCTAGGCAATTCCGAAGATATGAAATGATTCTTTTATTATTTCTTAGGAAATATGAAAAAATGTATTAGTATAGCTGTTCACTCTTAAAACAATATTAGTTTTCCCTAGCATTGCTGACAATGTTCATTTCATAATATGGTGAATAGCCTATTTTTTATTGAACATTTTTAATTATTTATTTTTCTTGGATTTATCACTTTTTCTTAGAAATCACGTTTTTTGTGAGTGCGTGATTCTGCACCTGAATGTAGAATACTAAGCATCCCGTTTAAAACCCTTATTTTTTTATAGTAACTTAACATTTCTTGTAGATTATTATTTTTGAGACTATTGTAGCTTTGCACAGTACCCAGTTTTTAAATGCCATCTATTTATAAAAAGAGGAATTACATATCAATAAAAGTATGTTTTTTAATGTTATATTAAGCTTTAATATTTAATGGCAGCAATTGAAACTAACTTCCCCAAATGGCAAGATTTAGATTGGCATTTTTTAAACACAACTATGTCAGGTATAGAGCAATTAAAGCTCTTCCAGTTATCTTCAACTGAAATGGACTTGTTCTTCTAAAATTTCCTTTTTTTTTATGTAGGATGAAATAATTAAATTTTGTCAAGAGTTAGAAATAAAACAATTTTGTATATGAGGTTGTTAAATGTTTATCTTGATTTCCCCCATCCCTATAAATATTTTAGGGGTCTTGTAAATAATTTAATACTATATATGGTAACATTATTTGTTTTAAAAATCTTGTAAATTAAGAAGGAAGACCTTTCAGCTGTGACACAAATAAATGCACACTGTTGTCACAAACCCTTTCGTGTGAAAGATTGTTCGCTTTCATAAAGTCGTTTCATCAGCTATGAGTTTTAAGAAGCATTTCCATTATTTTAGTAAGTACTATTTAATTTATTTAACTAAACTTTTAAATGTATTTTGTAACTATCTTAAATTTCACAAATTAATTACCTTTTAATATATTTAAATAAGCTTTTAAATGTACAAATGACTTTTGTAACTTTATAGGTATAATACAAAATATTTTTAAATCAAACTTTTATTTTCTTTATATCATTGAAATGTGCATTTTTTTTTTAATCATCTGCAATTGGATGTCTGCCTTTGGTCTTATTTTTAATTTTGTTTAAAATGAAAAAAAAGAACTAAAAACAAATTATTTACGAAACATTAAAGCTTGCTTTAAGAGAAAATTTTATGAATCTCTATCTGAGACATAAACTAACTTTTATTCGATTGTTCACATTAGTATAGTTGTTTTTCAATAATTATAAGCATATTCAGCAATTAATTCCATTCCTGTGGTTGAAGTTATATATTAAAAAGTAATGTTAAGTTTTCAGTGTTATATTTTATAAGCTATACAAGATTTTTAACATTATGATAATCAAATTTATTCGAGTTAAGTTAAAAATTCGCGTTATCGAAAGGCTAGTTTTTGCCCCTTATGTCATCAAGCTTGTTGGTATATATAATTTAGCATTAGTACAAAAAAACAGTTTTTCCTACTAGTTTTAAAAAAAGGGGGGTTGATTTTTCACTTATGTGCAAATAGGAAATGCTATTTCATTGATGTACCACACTGGTAGCGTGGGTGGTTCTTGCCTTAGACAGGGTTGCCACTCCACTGGGAGAATAGAGAAAAACTGGAAAATACAGGGAACTTGAAAATCACCTTAAATAACAGGGAATTTTGTTTCTTATTTTCGTTTTTTAAAAAATGGTGACCACTCGAAGCATAATCTATGGGATATTCAAGGATGATATTTCAGCTATACTAAATTATTTCATTTACTATAGCATTATTTAAGTATGTTCAACTGTTTTTCGAGCAATTAAAACTATTATAGTTCAACTATACTCATTGCCACACTCTACACCTACGGCTGGAAATTCTCTTTGCATGAACTTGCAGACATCTATGTCAGAATCGGGAGAAATGCTCTTTGCGCGCACTTGATGTACTATCGGGAACAATGTTCGACATCACGCATGTGAACTTCGCTGTTCGTGATGCGTCGGGAAACGTACAGATCTCAGTAAATGGTTATTTCCGATTAATCAAAAAATTGCCAATCCAAGTTTTTCAAGCAATTAAAACTAATAAATATAGTTATGCCAATATAGCTCACACAAGAACACTGTAATTATTGTTTCCTCTTAATTTAGTGTGTACAATATGTAAAGGGATTTTTTTTTTCCAGATTTGAGTGGCAACCCTTCTTGAGTAAAATGGTAAAAATGTTTACCTAACTTGTATTGTATTATTGATCACTATTAGTGACCTCCTTAAAAATAGCGCTCTTTTTTTATTGATTCTACTAAAAATAGGGTATATGCATTACACAATGCATTAATTTAAATTAATATTGTACAATATAACATTCAAAAACTTCATACATTGAAATCTATTTAGTGTGACATTTGGTGCAGAGCTATACTAAACCTCTTTATTATTTGGTTATAACTTGTTGTCTATTACGTCACACACAATATTCGCTTAAATCTGAAACAGGGTTATTTTTTTTCCTTACAGTCAATAAACAGGATGTCCATATACTAAATTTACCATATGACTGACCCATTTTGAACATAAATAAAAAAAACATAGTTTGAGTTAAAATACTCTACTTGCTATCAGAAAAGCAATTAATTTATAAAAGCAAAAAATAGTTACAAATGTAGTTGTAGTCTTTTCTACTTATATTTGTAATTTCTTTTTCTTTTGCAGGGGATTTGCACGAAACAAGATTTTGCAGTCTGAGGAATTAATCTATCTAAATACTTTGCATATTTGTAATAATGCTTTGATTTTAAACCTCAATAAAGATTACTTGTTTTGTTTTCTGTTCATTTTATTATTATTGTTTTTTATGGAATTCTGGAGTGCCAACTAATAAGATTTTTCTGCAATTATTATGTTTTATGAGTTATGAGTACGATTGAGTAGTAAAAATTAGTTTTAAAGAATTTTCGCAATAATTTGGTGAATCCCCCCCCCCCCCNCTTTGAGCTTTGAAATTTTGTTTGCAACTGATCTTAATTATTTCCTACACAATTCTAAATAATTTTTTTCTCAACAATTCTAAAAATAATTGGATAGAATAAAGCAATAACAAATCTGAAATGCTATAAGCGAAAAGTTTAAATGGTTCAAATATGGGATGATAAAAAGGGCTTGTTCTAAATTGATAAAATAAATTTGATTCCAAGTAACACTGATATTTATCCTCAGCAGATATTAAAATATCGTATATGTTTAATAATATCAAGGAATGAATCAAATACTTTTGACATTCACCGGTGGAAGTCTACATTCTCTTGATTTTGGTTATTCACGGTAACGTATATGCACTTTAAAATTGTGCTAATTTAATTTTTTGAATGCTAATTGCGTGTATTTCTATGTTATATTTCTGGTTAGTTTAAAAAGTTTGCAGTTCTGATAATTATTTTTTAAGCTAACTTTTGCCTTTAAAGGGATTGAAATATATTTTATGAATTTGAGGTGCACTAATTGATAGTTTAATTTTTATCTAAAGTAGCAAAACAATTTTTGGGGGGAGGAAAAGACTTGTTATCACTGCTCTTACAAATAAGCTGACTAAACATTTCCTAACTGATAATTTTATTTCAAACTCTTTATTTACTTTTCTAATAAAATAATCACTTTCTTTTATTAAATAATAATCTCACTACCAGTGTGATACATGATATTTATTTATAGAGAGACATACAATGAAAAGTATGACTTTTTCCTCACAAACAGTGTGCATGATTATTACTCAGTGTGATTTAAAAAAGCTAAGCAAAATGTACTTATTTTCTAAAGTGTGGGTAAACGGCTATGCGGGAGCTAACTAACATGCCTCTTTGCTTTTCTTTCATTATTATTACAAGGTGTGTAGCATTTTAAAAAAGTGCTTATTTTTTATTTACGTTTTTTAAGAGCCCCAAAAGGTGCTTTTTTTATTCGGTTTTTATAAAAAATACTTAATTTTCTATCTTTTAAAATGATATTTTTTCTTTGCGGTGTCAATTGTGGTTCTAAATTACAAAAAGAAAATGCACGATTTTCTCTGCAATATTTAACAGAAACTAGTTTCCTAGCAGCAAAATAACTTGGGCCCTGATTGGACCAATATTCACGAATCTTAGGTCGATAAGGGTTCAAAGGGCCGATACGGGCCCTATTTAGAATTGTCCGATTCACCCGATATTTTACTGCTACTTTTAAACCAATATCAGCCCTTTATGGATTTGTCAGGTTCACCTGATATTTTATAATCATTATTCAGCCAATATAGGCTCTATATTGGCACGACAAAGGCCGACATTGGCT
This sequence comes from Parasteatoda tepidariorum, assembly GCF_043381705.1. Taxonomy (NCBI): domain Eukaryota; kingdom Metazoa; phylum Arthropoda; class Arachnida; order Araneae; family Theridiidae; genus Parasteatoda; species Parasteatoda tepidariorum. The sequence goes on along the minus strand of NC_092210.1, from coordinate 91,874,176 downwards.
CTGCATAGGACCCATATTGGAAAATCTAGACGTCCCAATATGGATCCCTCGGAGCAGGTTCATATGGGAACCGAATCGAGCCAATTTTTAGCCCAACTGGGGCCAAGATATAATTGTTGCTAGGGTTATTTTATCATGATTATATAAAGTTTTTGGAAAATGTTTAATTTTATGATCATAAATTAAGAACTTTAAACGATAAGCAAAAATAATTTTTATTACTACCTAATTCTGATTTTTTTTTTGCAATCAATTGAAAATATTTAAGTTCTTGAAAAGTGTTTATTTTTTGTTAAAAAATCTGTCTACGCACCCTGTATTATATTAAAAACCTTTTTTTTTTATTTGGCTTTTTATATAACATGCCGTGTTTTCTTTTGGCTTATTTCTTTTTCTATTTTTCTAGACACGCCTCTAGCGTGACACACACACACACATGCTGTTCCATAGACACTTGTTTAAACCAGTCATCACTGATGCATACAATAGTAAGTGCTTGCTGTCTCTCTCTCTCTCTCCACATAATCTTCTAAACAACAACAACCTGGTGCTCTGGGTGCTACGTGTGCTCTCTATCTCTACTTTTCTCTTTTCTGTCTGTTGTTTACTAATTAGTGAATGTCTCTAATCTTTGATGTGGAAAACAGATAGAAATATGAAGTATTAGTGCCTTTATTAAGACATATTTTTCCCCTCTACAATTTATTTTGTTCTGAGAAATGTTAATTTATTTATTTTATGCTGTTGAAGATTTGCTGTCAAAAGTATTGTTGGTTACTGTGAAATATTTGTTTTCTTGTGTGCAGTGTGCAAAAAAAAGGGGAGGGGGAGGCTGAGAGCATGAATGACTTTTGATTTTCACATTCTTCGAATCTATCTTAATTGGCTTTCAGGAGGGGTGACGTCAATTATCCTAGTTAATTAGTGAAGACGATATTTTAAGTTATGAATATCATTTCTACGACTTAAATTTTTTTTTTTTTGACGGTTTCGGATTCTTTTTCCTCAAAATAGATCTGCACTATTTAATTAGAATAATTGAGGTCAGCCATAGGAACCATTTGTCCTAATGCGTGAAAATCAGATCATTAGATCAAAAGTTATTCGGATGTTCTTTCCCCCCCCCCTTTTTTTCGCATTGTAAATTTATATATATTTCTCAAGATGGCTAAGCATATAAAAACTGAAATTTTGAGACATGTATAGTCTGCTCCTGAGTATTTGCATGCAATAGTACTTAACAGACAATTTAACACAGAGTGATGTCTATGATTTATTAGGCTTCAAAAAAAAATTTTTTTATCTGAATCATAGCTTATATTGCTGTGTTCTTATTTTTCTTTGACATCAATGTTATACAGTCTAACCCCGCTATAGTGAACTCCAGATATAGTGATCAAAATGTTGTCCTGTTGGATATTATTAAATTTTTTCTATCCTGGATTGAATTTTTTCTTCCTTTTTTTGGTAATTTTGAAATTTTTTGCGTAGCGTTTTTAAAAAGTGCTTCAACGTGCTTGTTTTTGATTTTCATTTCTTAAAAGCCCTTAAAGGTGCTTTTTTTTCATGGGGTGTTTTTAAAAAGTGCTTAATTTTCCCTTTTGAAAATGATATTTTTCCTTTACTATGTTTATTTTCTCTTCGAATTTTGCAAAAAGATACAGTTCAGATTGTTCTATTCAACGTTTTCACAATTAATTCAACCCCATTCTATTTCGGCGCATTGTCAGTCCATAGCGTATGAAAGAGCCATAAAAAATTAAAGCTATCACATTTTGTATTACTACACATTGTTTTTTTTTTTAAATCATATTTCTTTTTATGCATCATTTATTTAAATAATGTGTAATAAAAGGGGGCAGTTTGGAAAAATGAGTTAAAATTGTTTGCGGCTTTTGTGAACTCCCGGTTATAATGTCGAAGGTTTACTACAGCGTTTTCAGTTTTAATCAGTCACCCTTGAAGGTTTACTACAGCGGTGTTTGACTGTACTAAATTCATTGAACATGAATTGCAGTTCTTTTTTTTTTTCGTTGTGAAATATATATATTATAAACTATCAATAAATTCAGATTGAAGATAATTCTTTTTTTGCTTTAATTTAAATTCTTATTAAATGTGTATGTAAATTTTTAAATTGCAATTAAAATTGCACAGATTTATGTTACTGAATTCTGAAATAATGTTGAGAAATTTTACCTTTGAAATCTGAGGAAATTTGGTTTTTGTGGGAGAGTAGCTATAGTGTCTTTTAAAGTAAGCTACTTTAACAAAAAAAGAAAAGAAAAAAAGGTTAACTTTATGATTAGCCAAAATTAACGGTTATCATAGGTTGAATAAATATTAAAATTGGCAATTAAAAATTGCAATTTGCACGAAAATACTACTTGACTTTCTTATTTTTAATGATGTAATTTTTTTTCACATCTGTTTGCATTCTGATTTTTTATTTTTAAGATTTTTTTTTCTTCCATATGGTGAAATTGTAAATCATTATATCTTCCACTGGTTCATTATTACGAGGTTGAATTTATCAAAGCCTTCATTTGAGTTCGAGTTAGTAATTTCTTTTCTTTAATTTATCGTCAATTTTGTTTAAAAGAAATTTAATGCCTATAATTCCCCTATTATGTTGCCAATTATAACAGGTTTGTTTTGTAATGAGTAATTTTATTAATTGAAAACATTATGTATAATACTTAACGTTGTGTATTAAACTTATGTATAAATGTTACTTACAGAGATCAAGAAAATTTTATAATTTCTCATTTCCATTAAGTAACCAAACAATAAGAAGTTTTATGTGTATTAAATCATTTTGGGGGTATAATTAAGGCAAATATGTGGGTTTCAATTCATATGAGTAGTAATCAATAATTGATTCTGCATAAAAAAAAAACTAAAGTGCTCAAATAGTTAGCAACAAGTGGTTCAAGTATCAATTTAAAATCATGTTAATAAAAAAATTTTTAATGTTTTATACCAAAAAACTCCTGAACCCCGTGGCAGATTCGCAGTGACACGGCTACATTTTAGCGGAATGTTACATAGTTCTTGCAGAAAGATTTTTCTTTTTTTGAAAAGTAAAAAGAAATTACTTGTCTTTTCTACAGAAATTTACACATAATATTTGAATCATGCATTTAGATAATCTTTTTTTCACGCTCTCAATTTACAGCGATAGTATCCTAAATCGATGTAATGTTTCGATTGTGTTTTTGGTATTTATAAATATCCCAATATATTTCAAACAATCTTGAAAAGTCTAATCATGATGTTGAGTATTATATAATTCTATCGTATTTTTGGCAGTTATTGCTTTTGATTTCTCCATAACCTCTGATCAAGTATTGATTTCGTCGTCGATCTTTTTATCGGCAATTACTACTGCCGATTTCATGATTTTTAGGTTTTTTTTTATTTTTATTGTGATGATTATTTACAGTACCCTTCCAAATTATCAGGGACACTTAAAATTTCTAAGAAAATGTCATAACTTTTTTAAAAATTAATCAATTTTCATAAAAATTTCAGGATATCATGTTCAGGTCTTCTACTTTCACCTAAAAATTATTAATTTAATTTTTCTCAATTTTTTGCAAAAAAGTGTACGTTTGAACAAAGCAGTTTTTTTTTTTTTTTAAAAATGTCAAATCTGACAAGTTGCTACTTTGTAACAAAATTTTTTGCATAAAAATTATTATTTGCACATTAAAGTACAAGTCATTAGCCTTAAAACGGACTAAAGTAAATGACTTTACGATTTTTTTTGTCCGAGATATGAGATTTTGAAAATTTTTTGTCATTTATAGTTTTGTCATTGTGAATTCGAAAATTATTTAGTATTATTTTTTTGCAACTTTCTTATTCGGATTAATTAAGTTTTTTTATTTAAAACATTATTGCAAACAAGAACATTATTTGTAAATTTGCAATACCAATTTTAAAAAACGACTCAAGAAATTTTTAAGAAATTTAACTTTATTTTGCCACCTATTTTAATACAAAAGTTAAACTTATCTCAACTGTGATAAATATAAACTTATGCGAACCTTACGTAACAAATAAATATTTAATAGCTAACAAATTTTCAACAGAAAATAGTCAATAGGTTGATCTCTTTAAGCTGAAGAATAAATACTAAATAATTTTCGAATTCACAATAATTTCGTTTTCACTATAAATGACAAAAAAATTTTCGAAATCTCATATCTCGGTCAAAAAAAAAACGTTAAGTCATTTACTTTAGCGCGTTTTAAAGTTAATGACTTGTACTTTAATGCATAAATAATAATTTTTATACAAAAAATTTTGTTACAAAGTAGCAACTTGTCAAACTTGACATTTTTTTTAAAAAAAATTGCTTTGTTCAAATGTGCAAATTTTTGCAAAAAATTGAGATAAATTAAATTAGTAATTTTTAGGTGAAAGTAGAAGACCTGAACATGATATCCTGAAATTTTTATGTAAATTGATTCATTTTTGAAAAAGTTATGACACTGAGAAATGACAATTTTTTAGAAATTTAATGTGTCCCTAATAATTTAAAAGGGTACTGTACAAAAGGCGAAGAACGAAATAATTTGAACTCGCCCCCCCCCCAAACAAAATGCAAGATTATCACCCATAATATTAGAAAAAAAAATGATTACATGTTCAATTAAAAGAAAAAATCTAGTTTTTTTTGTTTGTAAGCACAGCTCTTTTGTTACTTTAAATGAGTAACATATATGTTGTTGTTATTAAAGGTATCTCGTAGAAAGATAATTAGTGTTAGGAAGTTTTTTGTTGCTGATAGCTCGAAAAAATTCTGCCACAGGGTTCTTGAATTATCGGTGTAAGGTATCTGTTTTTCATGAAAAGTTTGTCAATAATGCTTTGTTACTTTCTGTGCACAGACATTTACATTTCTGAAATTTAAAACCTTACCCACAAAAATACTTATACATATATATTCTAATCGTGAAAACAGGTATCTGCAGGAAACAAAACAAATTAAAAATTAGTGATAAAAGATGTAATTTATTAAGATAACCGTTTTTACGTTATAAAATTTATTTACTAAGGATGCCATTTTATTTTCTCAAAGGCAAATGGATATTACTAAACTATTTCAACAACCATCTTAAATTGTCGTTTGCTGACATTGTTATATAGTTCAGTCCATCTCCGTAGCAAAAATCCTTCGTTATTCTGCTGATTATTTTATTTTTAAAAAGCAAACAAATGGAGGGAAATTGCTGAGTTTCGTATAAAAGCTGTATTGGGAGAAAATCGCCAAAAGTAGAGATTTTTTTTTTTCTGTTACTTGATAACAGGCTTAACTCTATTGAAATTTATTCCATTTCTTTGTAGTTTTCAACTTAAATTTTAACAACATAAGCTTTTTATTTTTAATACTAATTTTTTTTTAATTATTATCTGCCTGGTTTGAGAAATTTAAGTTTACTATGATTGAGATTCGTTGCTACCACCTTTGGCAAAAAAGAATTAATGCAATATTTATTTTACTAATGATACACCTGATTAAAACATAATTTCTCTATGGAGGCCAAATTTTATCTAAACTTTTACATAAAATTTGCATAGTATCTTTCAAATACTCAGCCTCAAAAAGTGTGCACTGTAATAATTATTGCTTCAGAGAAAAAATAATCTTAACTCAGTACTGAAAGTCTAATAATGGAGATTTTTGTCCCAATTTTTTACTCTTATATTAACTGATCTTGTTACCCAAAATGCTATTGTAAGTTGCAAAAATATATATATTTTTTTATTTTTGTTGAAAATATTGGAACATTTATAACTAAACTTTTTCTCAAACAATCGTGAATTGAAACTCAAGCATTTATTGGTGGGTGTATCAGTTTGATGTATATCATAATAAGTTATTAGATTATAACAAATCCTGTATAGAAATGATTGATATAATTACTCAGTAGCGTTCTGAGGGTTTTGGATGCTTGGAGCAAAATGAACTAAACTGACAATATAATTTTATTTTTTTAAGTAGGAGAATGAAATGTGTTCATTTGATTAAAAATAAATGGTTTTTTCGGTATTAAAGGTAAGCCTCTGATTATAAAAATATGTAAAGTAGTTTATAATTTAAAAAAGAAAAAAAAAGCTTGATGTTAACAGGGTATTCCAAAAAGAGATTTTACCGCTCTCAGAAATTCAGTTTTTATGCATATATTTTGTTACTGAGAACATTCGCAATCCGAAAGAATAATAATTAAACTATTAGCGATCGAAATGGCCTATAGGTGGCGTAAAGATGCTTTCACCATTAGCGTGTGGAATGTCATAGAAGAAGGAAGTATGTCAGTTTCTCTCTTGATTTTCAAATAGATTAAAAACCTATAAGTAAGAAGAAAGCGTCGTGGAATTTTTAAAAAATATTTGGAACAATTAAATTCGAAAAATATTAAGAAAAGGGGAAAATATCGTTGTACATTCCTATATTACTGAGAAGAGGAGGAAAGGGGAGTCAAGACATGGAGCCGTTCTTCTCCCCAGGTGGAGTTGCGATCGCTAATAGAGGATGCAAATGTAACGTTTGATTTTAGAACCCTGTTTATTACCAGGTCGCATAGTCCAGGATTCCCTCGGATCAGGGAAAGCCTGGAATTGTCAGGGAATTTTATTTCAACTCCAAAAATCAGGGAACATTACAATTTTTTTTACAAAAACCTGGAAAATTCCTTCACTATACCTGGAAAAAAACCAATCTTAAAATTGTCAGTAACAATACTCAGTTATCGAGATTCGAGTTAAATATTTCTAACATCGATTACAATTATTTATTATAAAAATTTCACATTTTAGACAAACTGAAATACACGGAAAGTCTAGTATTTGGCATTACAAATAAACGAATCAAAATTTTCTGATGAAAAATTTCCTAGTATGGATAAAGTATGGTATTGATTTTCATTGAAATTTACCTGGAAAAGTTAGGGAATTTTTTTTTCTTTCTGAAATTGAGTAGGAACCTTGATAGCCAACACAAAATGTTTTTAAAAATTTACACGAAAACTGTACTAATGACTATTTACAATAGCAGATAGAATTGCTGTAATAGAGAGTTTGGTCTTGTAAACGAATACATGTAAATTTAATGTTACAATAGCAATAAAGAAAGTTTTTAACGAAAATGATTTCAATAGTTAAAATTAAAAGTGGGTAATCCTGGTAGATTTTTAAGTTCATATAGAGTTGAAATGAGTACTTGGTTTTATACCTGGAAATAAACCAGAAAGGAAATGATACTGTAATCTCAAGAATTTGCATTCGAATTTTCGAGACAAATTATGGTTCATCTCTATTTTGTGGCTTTTTCCCCAATCTTATTTTAAAATACTGCCTTATATTTTAATATCATGCGTTAGCAATTCATAAAAATATAGAGTTTTCCTTTTTAATAGTTATTTTCTTGAGTAATTTTTAAACAAAATGATTAAAGTTAAAAATATTAAGTTTAAAATTTATTTTGTATAAATTATAATTAGACAGTGTTCTTTGTTGTCCTGATTTTTGTGTGTTCAGAACATTCCAGTTTCTAAAAATAAAAATGTTTATTTTAAAAATTATTTGTATTTGAAGAATCATAATATTTGGATTTTTGGTTAACATTCTTTGAATTAATTATTTTAGCAGAAATTGTTTCAATTTGGGTGTTTTATATATGTGAGTACGGTTCATTGTTTATACCTTATTGGGAATTCAGTCATTATATAAAAAGAAAACTAGACTAACAATTCAAATTTTTATAATTTTTAGCAAATGCAGTAAAAAAATCTTGTTGATTTTTCAAATTCGGGTGTTTGTTTCATGGCATTGTAATATGCAAGATTAAAACGCAATATTTCTTTTAAATTATAAGTCCTTTAAAATTATTTTTATACAAAAATGTTTTTCTAATCAATACCTGTGTACAGGATTGAGTTCAAAATGACAAGGAGTTCGACAGTCCTAAAATCAACATTTAGTCGGCTGTTCAATCTCTACGGTTATATATATATAAAAATGTTTAGTTTACTAGAAACCACAAGAAGTTGCATATTTTTATATTGCTTTTGGGAAAAAACTCATAAAAGTATTCAAGAACTCCTAATCTAATAGAGCGAGCTTTATTTTCCAACTTTTTTAAAAGGTTGTAACACTAAAATGAAAAAATGCAAATCAAAAAGTTAACCTAAAATCCAAATTAGCGAATGATAAATAGAACTCGTTTAAAATCGTCGTCTTGCTTCAAACTGTGGCGTTGTTTAATTTTCCTCAGCGACGGAGGTTTGAAAAACCCTGTTAATTCCCTGCTTGGTAGGAAGAAAATTTGGCTTTATAAACGGTTAAAATTTTAATATTCGTTTTTATTACAAATAAAGTCTTCCATTTTTGTCCTTTAGCATATAATATTTATGACGTAAGCAGCAGGAAAAACTTATATAATGAAAAATGTTTGCACTACCAATATCTAATGTGCACATGGGATGTGGTTACTTAAAGAGCAATTAATTTAGATGTTTGTCTTGCAAACACATTGAATATTTGTAACTGGAGGTACATGTTTCCTTGATTTATTTGTTCTGTGTATTTCTTAAAAAATATAATATGCTAGTTTTTTAGGATTTTGAATGTTTATTTCCTGATCAATTTTGTCCCCTCCACTACATGAACTGTTACTTGACAATTATCAAAATGACTGATACTTAAATTGATTATATTGAGTTGCAATTGATTATATGATTATATTCTCAAATGGATTTTTTCCTCTCTTACCCCATCTTCCTTGTTTTATATCTCAATTGTTTTTCAGTGGACATATTTCACCTGAAAGTGAAAATTTGCATTACTTCGCCTTTATGTGATTAGTGGACCATAAACACCCCGAATGACTTTTAATCTAACAATCTGATTTCCATGTATTAAGGGGTCACTTCAAATAGGGTAATTTATGACTGCACGCGGTATTTTTAAGTTACCGACAAGGGTATCTGCGCTCCTGGAAAGTCGTGGATTTCGGTAATGTACGAAATTGGTCATGAAATGTCCTGATTTTAACTATTTGAAAGAAAAAAAAAGCATGGAACGTCATGAAATCTAATCTGCCGAAAAATCTAATTTTTAAAATGGAATTCCCCCTCCCCTCTTAATTTCACAGTGATCTGAATTTGTAACAAAATCCCTACTCTTAGTCATATTTTATTAAAATTTAAAATGTTTTTATCCTGTTCTCTTTAAAAATTATAACTGCATATATCTGACTGTATTTAGTTTTTGGCTTCTTTTTTTTTGTAGCTATTTTATTGCTTTACCTCTTTCTTTACTCTGTTTTTAAGTTCAACATCAATAAATATGAAGATGCAGAGTATAACAGTTGCGGTTATACCTATCATTTCAATTAATGTTATTTATAATACTTTTATTTAAATTTATTGTTGGGTTTTTGCTGAAGAAAATTATAACTTCGCTAAGTCATGAAAAATTCTTGGAATTATTCATGAAAAGTCGTGGATTTGAAAAATCTAAAATGTAGCAGATACCCTGTACCGAAATCAGACCCAAAAACCTTCGCTTCACTTTTCATTGAAGAATTATAAATAACCTAAATCTGCAGGATAACCGCAATCTTTGAAATAAGGCCCCAATCATTTGATCAAGATACCGGTCCAAAACAAAAAGAGAATTTTTTGCTCACAATTATAAAAATTTTTTATCCGAAGATAGTTAACAAGAAATAATTTTTAATACTCATTATTTCATTTAATAATAGCAAAAGTAAATTTGATTTACAAGTTACACAAATTTGTACATTTTTAAGAATGAAATTTTAAATAATAAAATTTGAACGAAATCGGTCGAATGAATGGTGTTTTCAGTAGAAATGTAAACAATAACAATCTCGAGCTGTATGCCTGCTCTAGTTCCGGTTAGAAAGTTTGCAGCTGCTTACTACATGTTATTCTGCGAGGCGATATTTTCAAACGGATAATTTTGCTTTCAATAAAAGAAATAAATTAGATAATTTCTTAGCTCAAATTTGCCGTATTTCATAAGATATTAATGTTTTAATGTAATTCTGGTGAGTTTGAAGTGAAAATTTGTTTTAGCTATTTAGAGATATATTGTTAAAAAAAGGTGACCTGGTTGCTAGATTTTGAATAACCCGCTATTTTGGCAGTCTTGATTTGGCCTCTTTCCATAAGTTTATTACTGTTTGTTCTTGTTGCAAGCTGTGCACCATCTTATGTTAGTGTTAACACTTATAGAATTGTAAACACAAATATTGTTAGCATTGTAAACACAAGTAATAACGAATCAAGTACATTGTTCGCAAGAATCTCAAAACACAATGATGCCAAATGGCTTTAAAATACAACTGAAACAGTAATCCGGAAATTTAGGCGGCACCGAGCATGCAGCGCTCCCTAGTGTAGAAAACACCATCCATATTTTCTGAGAAATCGAATTTTTAAAAAGTCATATTTAAGAAGTAATAACTAAGTATTAATTTTTTTTTGTAATGAATTAGATAAGCAAGTTTTTAAAAAAATTTATTCGCTTACAAATTTTTTGAGACTGGGTGAAATACGCAAAAAATAAAATTATCATTGAGGGATTCAAACCTGAGACTGCTCTCTTGACCAAACTATTGGGACCCTTATTTAAAGCTTTTTTTTTTTTTAAATTTAATTACTGTATTCTTTTTTTTTTTTTTTTTTTTTTTTTTTTTTTTTTTTTTTTTGTTATGAACTATTTCTTTTAAACTGAAATTCTTCTCCTTTGAAATAAATATTGAAACCCGAAAAATCTTGTTCTAGGTAATATCTTTTTGTTAAAAAAATGAAACCCACCCTGATTTTGGTCTTTTTAAACATTTTATTTATATCAAGTTCATGAACTGATGCTTTACAATTATGAGAAAGATTTCCAGAAATGTATGTTTTTTTATAGCTATTTTCTAACAAGAACAAGTTAATTTTTGAGTTGCTGTCTAGTCCTAAATATATACATTGTAAATGTCATTTGCTATATTTATGTTTATCGAATTGTGATGTATAATAAACACTTTTAATTTAGAGTTATTTCAATGTGACTGATTTTTAGCTTCGTTTAACTTGTTTATAGTGTATTTGTTCTAGGGTTGTTACTATAATAGGGGTCTTCAGCATGTGTGGCACGTGTCATATTCAATAAAAAAAACAGTAGTTTGAAAATAAATAATAATAGGAGTACAAAAGTCGTGATTCTTACAGTCGACGCTCGATATAATGACCCTCGTGGTTAGAACGGAATCGGTCGTTATAACGTAAGTTCGTTTTATCAGGTGTACACACAGAAACATTTTAACAACGCAATGCTTTGCTTTAGTTAGAACCAGGGCCGTTTTATCCATTAGGCACTGTAGGCAACTGCCTAGGGGCCCCGCCACGTTCAGGGGCCCTGTGCTACAGAGAAAAAAATTGACTATGTTTCTTAAACAGTAATTATAATTAGTGATGTATTGGAAAAGGTTAACTTTCAGGATGTCTTGAACGATTTTGTAACAAAAAAAGTTAGAAGAGTTAATATTTAAGCTTATTGTATGATTTTTTTTAAATGCATATATTAATTACTTATATTCTTTTCGTTTGATTCAATATTTTTATTGAATAATGTGATAACATGCCTATGTAGTAAAAAACAGCGTAATTATGAATAAAGTGTTGTGTTAGCGAAAAAATATATTAGGAAGTTAGAAGACGGTAGGGGGGTGGCGAGACGAGCATTGCCTAGGGGCCGCGACATGCATAAGCCGGCCCTCGTTAGAACCAAAAAGATATTTACGCAGTTTTTTTTTTTCTTTTGAAAGATATGTGGGAAAAAAATACTTTAAAATAGTAGTAGGTAAAAAAAAATGCATTAAGAAATATCCCTCGTTCGGGTTTGCCATGTTCCATGAATAATACAAGTGAAGATAATTGCGCAAGTTTTATTTAAAAAATGAACCACGCTGAAGTAACATCAAAGGAAATAATGGTTTTTTCTATATTAAATTACTTACTTTCGATTACTCTATTGGAATAACTTTTATAATGGACATGTGAAGAGCGTAGACTGTATTTCCTGCTATGGATGTAGTTGTATCCTGTCTAAGAATAGCAGTTAATCAAAATGTGTATGGCCACAAAAGGTAGAAGACCCCTATACTATAAAATAATGCAGATAAACCATCGAAAGTATTAAATATCAACTGTTGTTCTAAATGTTTATATGATGATGTCTTGTGTAAATTTTGTAAATATGTTCCTTATTTAGGCAGAGAGTTCTATGTCCTACTTAAATGAAGCTTGTAATGAAATTAAATAAATTCACTTTTTTTGATTTGACTCATGTTGTTCATTTATGTCGCTTTCGTTCAATGCATGGAGCAGAAATCTCTACCTTTAGCTACAATTCGCATGCTTTCACCATTAGCGTGTGGAGAGTCATGGAAGAAGGAAGTACTTTAGTTTTTGTCTTGATTTTCATATAGTTTAAAATCTTTCAGGTTGGGAAACTATAATGGTGCTGAAAACTACATTAACCGCTCCCCTTACTAATTTTTTTTAAAAAACAAAAAATGCAAGAAATCGACATTTTTTTATATTAATTAATGCAAGGAACTAAAACAAAACATTTTTATGTGTAAAAAATATTTAATTTACCATCAGTTTGCTATCCCACATTATCTCGGGTAAATAAAAAAAATAATGCGTGGAGTCCCTCCGCGCGGAAGAAGTTAAACTTCGCAACCTGCGACGCTAATTGTTGAAGAATCAGCAGTCGTAGAAGGATCATTGGCTCTATACAACGACTCTTTTCCTGTTCCGCTCGCTCCCGTGCTCTGTAATCACGGTAATATTGCGCATTTTTCCCTCGTGGACCTCTTGAACCAGTGGAAGTGCTTGTGGTTGCCTCATCGTCTCGCCATGGAAAATGTATTTGCATTAATAATGTATGTGAATGCGTCATAATGTAATTTCAAAAGAGAAAACCTAACAATCAATTGATATTCACAAGAGACGTACCTTGACATAACCTTAAATCCGTCGCATTGTCCGTGGGATTGTTTTCACTCATTTTTTACAATTGTT